>NC_081438.1:23653035-23953035 GCF_949786415.1 Peromyscus eremicus | reverse complement strand
ATATGTACCAAAATAAGTAAGAAGGAGGCTGGAGAGCTTGTTCAGTGGGTAAGGCCTTGGCAGCCAAGTTGGGTAGTCTGAGCTCTACCCCTGGGACTCTCACCGTGGGAAGGACAAAACCAGTTCTTGCACGTTGTCCTCCGACTTTCACGTGGGTGCGTGGTACATGCCTCCCAATACTCAACACACATAAGTAAATACATTTTTAAAAGTCAGAGACGGAGCCAGGCGGTGGTGGCGCACGCCTTTAATCCCAGCACTCGGGAGGCAGAGGCAGGCGGATCTCTGTGAGTTCGAGGCCAGCCTGGTCTCCAAAGTGAGTTCCAGGAAAGGCGCAAAGCTACACAGAGAAACCCTGTCTCGAAACCCCGCCCCCCCCCAAAAAAAGTCAGAGACGGGCTGGGCGCAGTGGCCCACGCCTTCAGTCCCAGCACTCAGGAGGCAGAGGCAGGTGGATCTTGGTGAGTTTAAAGCCAGCCTGGTCTACATAGTCATTTCCAGACTCACCAGAGTTACATAGTGAGATCCTGTGTCAAAAATGAAACAAGATAAAACACGAAACAAGAGCTGGAGACAGAGTTTTCAGGGTGGAGTTCTTGCCTAGAATCCCCCTGACAGGCTCCGGATGGTCCTCCTAGGCAGAGCACTTGAGGGGGGACATAGGTTCAGTCCTCAGTACAGCTAAAACCAAACAAATGGCGTCTCACTACCTGACTTCAGGAGTTTTGATGCCTTCTAGAGGTGTGATTGACACACAGTGAACTACAGAGTTGTAAAGTACACAGTGTGATCAGTGTGGACCCTTGTGTGCCATATGACCCTTCACCACCACAAATTGAGTATTTCTTTCATCCTGCCTCCTCATGGTTCCTGCCTGCTGTACCCCCAAGCTTTCATTAAGTCCTTTCCTGTCCCTGTAGGTTTACTGGAATTTCCAGATTCGCTTGCATGTATGTAGGTACACCATATTGCATGCCTAGTCCCCACAGAGGTTAGGACAGGGCATCAGTTCCTCTGGAACTGGAGTTTTGGGTGGTTGTGAGCCATCATATGGGTGCTGGGAACCAAACCCAGGTCCTCTACAAGAGCAGCAAGTGCTCTTAACCATTGAGCCATCTCTCCAGCCCCAGCATTTCCAGATTTTTACATGGATAGAATGATAATGTGTGTATTCTCTTGCTTGGCTTCTCATTTTGAAATTACCTGTGCTTTATATAGTAACAGTTGATTCTCATTTTACTGTTGTGTTGTGTGCATGTCTCCTTGGCCCCCCACCCCCCCCACCCCCCCCACTTGAACAAATATTGGAAACAGGGCCTCTCTGTGTAGCGCTGGCTGGTCCAGAATTCACAGAAATCTGCCTGCCTCGGTCTCTCAAGTGCTAGGATTAAAGGCGTGCTCTGTCACACCCCAGCTTTTGCTTGTCCGGACTTGGTCTTGCTTCCTAGGTGGTCTGGACCTTTTGATACAGACCAGGCTGTTGGCGAACTCAGAGCAGGCCTCCTGCTTTTACCTCCCATGTGCTCTCCACAGGCGATTCCCTTCTTGTCCACATTGTGTCCGTGTTATATATAGATACAACACAGTGTTTACTTGTTCCTCAAGTGAGGAACATCCATCCTCGGCTTTCTCAGGAAGGGCTGTGTAAGGTCGGTGGAGGTTTGACTCCACCAGCGCCCTCCACAGTGCTGGTGAGGTGAGCCGGGGGCTTGTACGTGCTAGGTCAGTGGTCTGCTGAGGGTTGTGCCATGTAGTCAAGACTGGCCTTGAACTTAGGTTCCTCCTGTCTCAGCATTCCTAGTGCTTGGATTCCCTGTGTGCCTCCAAGCCTGGCAAGACATTTCTTTTTGAGGGAGTGGGGGGGGGGGGCGGCATTTCCGAGACAGGGCTTCTTTGTGTAGCCCTCTGTCCTGGAACTCACTCTCTAGACTAGACTGGCTTTGAACTCAGAGATCCGCCTGCCTCTGACTCTCAAGTGCTGGGATCAAAGGCTTGCGACCCCACTGCCAACAGTTCTTTTAATTGCAGTATAATTCACATTTTAAAGTGTATCACAAGTTGGCAGCTGATCATTATGTTACTGTGAACACTTCCATCATATCTCACAAAAGCCCCCGCACTGACCCTTAAGTAGGGTCACATTTGTGTCAGCAGGCTCATTGTATGCCACTCAAGAAATGAATGTTTGATTTCTGTATTCAGCTCACTGACCAAATATTTGTGTGAAGTGAAGGTGGATAAAGGCGGTCAGAGGCTGTGTTTGCACATCTGTGTTTGCACGTCTGTTTGCACGTCTGTGTTTGCACGTCGCAGAAAGTTTCTCCTCCAGGTCCTCTCACGCCACCTCACATCCCCCACAAGCCAGGTCATAGTAGTTTATGCTGTAATCCCAGCACTGTGTGAGGTTGAAGGCCAGCCTGGGTTACGTAGCGAGACTCTACGTACAAACCTAAAACAGCAACAACAAAAGGAGTCAAATGTGGGCGGCACGGTGGCGCACACCTTTAGTCCTGGCACTCAGGAGGCAGAGGCAGCCTGATCTCTCTGAGTTCGAGGCCAGCCTGGTCTACAAATCAAGTTTCCAGGAGCAGCCGGGGCTGTTACACAGAGAAACCCTGTCTTAAAACAAAATAAAACAAAACAAACACCCAACAAAAAAGGTGGAGAATGGTTTGGGAATATTAAAATATCAACCCTACTTAAAATGTTGTTAAACCTGAATGTAATTTGCTTTCATTTGTAGGTGGCCGAGTGATGGCATCAGATACTGAGAGGACCATCCTGTCTCCTGGTGGAAGGTAAACAAACCATCCCTCACCAGCACTGTTGTGCCTCATGCCCAGAGTTACCAAAATAGCAGACAGCCTCGTGCCACACATCCAGAGTGCAAATGCAAATTTTGTTTTTGAGAAAAAGCCTTTCTTTCTAGTAGCCCAGGGTAGTCTCATATCGGAAAAACCGTGCCTCGGCGTCCTACGTGCTGGGGTTGAAGGCGTGTGCCACCACCGCCCGGCAAGGCCTTACTTTCTAGTAGCCCAGGTAGTCTCGTATTGAAGTCATCTTGCCTCGGCCTCCTACGTGCTGGCATTGCAGGTGTGTGACACCGGGCATGTCGGTTCGCCTCAGGAGTTGTGCACAGTGGCACTTCTTACGGAAGGCCGCACGTCGGGGAAGCTGTTAACTGCTGTGCAGGTGGCCCTCACACTTGCACCCCGTGATCCACGCCTCTCCCTTCTTTCAGTTGCGGCCCCATCAAAGTGAAAACGGAACCCACGGAAGACTCTGGTATGTACTAGTACTCTTAGAATCGCTTATAAACGTAGTCTTTTCCTTAGTCGTCGAGGAGGTTATATTTTGAGCTGCTAGTTACTGTGTCTTGTTATGCTGACCAGACTGGCGTCTTAGGAGCCTCCTGCCTTGGCCTGGCCAGTGCTAATATTTCAGGCATGTGCTGCTCTCCCTGGTTTCATTGTAGGAGGGGCCTCTAAAGATTTATTTATAATTAATCATTAATTTCGTGCATGTGCCTGTATGTAAATATGGTATATTTGTATGCATGGGTGGGGCGGGAAGTTGTGTGCCTGTGCATGCTCCAAGGACAGAGAGGGCGCCCAGTGTCTTCTACTCTGACTATTCCTTTGAGGCAGGGTCTCTCAGAACTCAGGGCCGGCTATCTGGGAAGCTCAGTCCCGTTACCCTTGCCTCCCTCAGGGCCGGTTTGGTCCACCTGTTACGAGAATCCTGAGATAGAATGAGCTCTGGTGCTCGGGATTGTGTAGGAAGCCTTCTCAGCCACGGAGAGGTCTCTCAAGCTCCCTCACTGTGGTTGAATTTGTGATTTCCTCATGGGAGATGATGATGAACATTTCTTTCATGCACTCATTGGCTGTTCCTGTGTCTTTGATGACATTTCTTTTTTTTAATCGTGTGTGTGTGTGTGTGTGTGTGTGTGTGTGTGTGTGTGTGTGTGTGTATGTATGTATGTAAGAGAGAGACAGACAGTGGGGGGAGGGAGGGAAGGAATGAATCCAGGCACATGTGTGCCACGGTGTGCCTGTTGAGATCAGGCAGCAACCGCGAGCGTTGGTCTGAGGCGTTTTGCTCCTGATGGGCCAGACCCTCTGACTGAGAGTTTCCAGGGATTCTCTGCCTTCCATATCACTGTAAGAACAGAGCAGGCATCAGAGACACACAGCACCATGACCCACTTTAAATGGGTTCTGGGTGCAAACTCCAGTCCTTCTGCTGTGTGGCAAGCTCTTCACCCAGTGAGTCCTTCTCCAGCTCCTGTTTGCTTTATTTTTAACCTGTGGTTATTGGTGTTTTTTTTTTTCCCTCCCCCAGTTTTCAGAAGTTCTGCATATTTTTTTGGATACAAGTCAGAAATATGGTCTTGCAAATGTTTCTTAGAGCCTGTGCTAGGTCTTTTTATTTTCTTTAATGGTGTCTTTGAAACTCAAAAAATAACAAATTGTGGTTACTATGTTTCCAAGGTTGTGATTTTGTTGTTTTTAGATTTAAAACATGTTTTGCTCTTTATTTTTATTTTTTATTTTTTTGAGACAAGGTCTCTATGTAGTGCCTGCGTCTCCATCTCCAATTTCTAGGATTAAAGGTGTGCACCACCACATCTGGTTTAATTCATTTAAATTTTTTTTTATTTTCAAAGTTATAATTATATTATTTCTTCTTTTCTTTCCTCCCTCTAAACCCTTCTATATACTCTGCCTTTCCCTCTTTCAAATTCAGGTCACATTGTTATTACATTCTCTCCCCCCACCCCCAAATATAACCTGCTCAGTCTGTGTAATCTTACTTATATGTAAATTTTAGCAGAGAAGACTATTTCTTCCTAATCTCAGTATTTCTTAGTTGCCTGTGTTCTTTGTATAGGATTGAGGTCTCATGGGTTTAAAAAAAATTTTTAAACTTAATTTTCAAAGTTAGCATTCAAGGCAGTGGATTTCTCTGTGGCATTTTTTTTTTTTAAAGAAAATATTTTTTTAAAGCTGGTTGGTGCTGCACACCTTTAATCCCAGCACTCAGGAGGCAAAGGCAGGCAGATCTCTTGAGTTCTAGGCCAGCTTGGTCTTCAGAGTGAGTTTCAGGACAGCCTGGTTTACAGAGCAAGTTCTAGGACAGCTGGGGCTGTACAGAGAAACTCCGTCTCAAAAGGAAAAAATAAAAAATTTTAAAAAAATATGTATATATTTATTTTTGGTTAAAAAAATTTGTATGGGGGCTGGAGAGATGGCTTCTTAAAGGTTAAGAACACTGGCTGTCCTTCCAGAGGACCCAGGTTTACTTCCCACCACCCACATGGCAGCCCAACTGTAACTCCAGTTCCAGGGAGTCCAACCTCCCTTTACACAGACACACATGCAGGCAAAACACCAGTGCACATAAAATAAAAATAAAATTTAAAAAATTGATGTGTATTTGTGTGACTATGTAGTTGGATGTGAGTGCAGTACTCATAGTGACCAGCAGGGGCATCAGAGCTTCCTGGAGCCCGAGTTATGGGTGGTTCTGAGCTGGAGGAGGAGTCCACGCTCTTAACCTCAGAGCCATCTCTCCAGCCCTGTCACTGCGGCATTTTCGTACACAGATATCATTAACGTTTTTCTTATGCCCTCCTCCTCCACGGTACCGCCCCCATCCTCCCGCCCCCTTTCTGTTTTATTGTCCTTTAGAGACAGTATGGCTCTGTGGCTCTGGCTGTCTGCTAATCCTGCAGCCTCCTGGCGGCTGAACCAGACACAGGGTTTCCTTTTATTTTCTTTTTACCTAGAAAATACTTGTCTAACCTAAAGTCAGCAAAGCTTTGTGATTAGGTCTCTTCTGAGGGTTTCTAGCGTTAGTTCTTAGGCTGGTCTGTGGGATGGAGAGATTGTCCTTAGGCATGTTGCGAGGTAAGAGCATAAATCACTCAGGTCATGTGAATGCTGAAGACCTTCCTGCTCTACTGAGTGACTTTGAGTCTCTGTCAGAGGTAGCGGAGTATTACCTCTCCCTTCCCCAGCCAAGAGCAGTCGGGCAGCCATATCCCACTGGTACTCTGTGTTCTAAAGTTTCCTTCCTGTCCTGTTGGGGGCGAGACGAAGTGAGCATTCTTCCCTTCCTCTCCCCTTTTTCCTAAGTTGATTTTTACTGTGACGTTTGTTCAGGTCGGTCAGTTGGTTGGGTCTGTCTGTCTGTCTATCTGTCAGTTGCCAAAACCTTGGCTTGGTTGGGGTTGCAGGTGGCTTCCTTCAACACCTACCTGATAAGCATTTGCCCTTTCAAAGTCTTTAATGTGTGTAAGGATTTGAATGTGCAGTGCCCTGGAACTGTGACCTACTGGAGACTGTCACTTGTTTACATGTATAAGGACTTTAATGTGCAGTGCCCTGGAACTGTGACCTACTGGAGACTGTCGCTTGTTTACATTGTATAAGGATTTTAATGTGCAGTGCCCTGGAACTGTGACCTACTGGAGACTGTCACTTGTTTTGTAGGCATTTCTCTGGAAATGGCCGCTGTGACAGTTAAGGAGGAGTCAGAAGATCCTGATTACTATCAGTATAACGTTCAAGGTAACCATTGTTTAATGGGGTCTTTCTTCCTGACACTTGGTGGTGGCGTTCAGCTCTCTGAGCCAATAGCCATCTGTGCCACAGTGCCTGTTCCTAGTTTCCGTCCGAGTCAGGCGAACGTGAGAGTTCTGGTCCCCATCCGTGTCTTCACTTGTATGGTCAGCCCGAGTCATCTTAGCAGTTTCAGCGTGGCGTGGTTAGCACATGCTTGTGTGCTCAGCACTCAGGAGGCCAAGGCCAGCCAGAGCTACGCAGGGAGACCTCGCCTCAAACAAACGAACGTTTTAGTGGCTGCTTCAGTGTGTGTGTTGTGAAATGTTCACGGAGTTCTGGTTTTCACTTGCCTGGGAGACTTGATTTTCTTTAAAGTGATAAGCCTTACTGGCTGTGGAGTATCTTACAAATGCCTAGAATAATATTTCATGACGTTTAAGCGTGCAAATATCTGTGTTCATGTACTGTCACTGTCAGTGACAAAAGTTGGGGGTAGGGTGCCCGCATATGGAGGTGAAGGACAGCTAGGAGTTGTTTCTTTCCTTACACTAGATGGCTCCTGGGGATTGAACTTGGGTCATTAGGCTTGGTGGCATGTGCCTTTACCCCCTAAGCTCTCTTGCTGGCCTTTGAACAGTTTACTGATTGTAATCCTAGGACTTAAAGCTGACATCATCATCATCATCATCATCATCAGGATTCTTTTTATGGTTTTAGAGTTAGAATATAGCTAGACTTGGTTGGTAGTGTCTTGCTCATGTACATAAAGGTAACAGGTAGATTGCTAAAGGTGGGGACATTTTATTTCAAACATCATTTTCTTCATTGACATCATTTGCATTACCTGCTGTGAGTATAAGTCCCCCACACTCCTCCCCCCACGCACACACACCCTCAACACTCACACTGTGAAGGTGACATTTCTTTGGTATTTTTTGAAACAGGGTTTCTACTATGTAGCTCTGGCTGCCCTGGTACTCATTAAGTAGATCAGGCTGGCCTCAAATTCACAAAGGTCCATCTGCCTCTGCCTCCTGAGTGCTGAGATAGAAGCATACGTTGTCACTCTTGGGCTTAATTATTTTTTATTGGTGTGTGTTCACTGTGCAGAATGGCTTGGCTTGCGTCAGGGTCTCATATATCTCAGGCTGTCCTCAAGCTCCGTATGTCACCGAGGATGAGTTCTAACTGTTTTCCTCATTGAACTGTTTCTTTAATGCAGTTGAAGAAGCTAAGCTACACATTCTGCTGCCCATTCCCCAGGCCAGTAGAGTAGTGCCTTGTGGGTATTTCCCTTTTTTCTTTCCATCCTTCTCCCTCTGTCTTCCTCTCTCCCACACTCCCCTCTTTGGACTGGAGATTGACTCCAGGGCCTTGAGCTGCGGGGCGAGCAGGTCTTCGGCCCCTGAACCACACACCACAGCCCTACGATGTCTCTCCTTTGTGACGTGTCTCTGCTTGTACAGTGTGTTGGTGTCTTTGTGAAGTTCCCTATGTGCTGTTGCAGACTGTTCAAATGCAGTGGTTATCAACCTGTGGGTTGTGACCCCTTTGGGAGTGAATGACCCTTTCTCAGGGGTCATAAGACCATCGGAAAACACATTTATGTTACAATTCATAATAGTAGCAAAATGACATTTATGAAGTAGCAGGGAAAATAATGTTATGGTTGGAGGTCACCACAACATGAGGAACTATGTATATTAAAGAGTCGCAGCATTAAGAAGGTCCAGAACCACTGGTCTAGGGTGTTTTGTGTGTTGTATTTAGATAGTGTTTTGTGTTCGTGTTTTCTTTTATTATGTATATGTGGTTTTGCTATGAGCCGAGGTCCCCAAACCCAGGAGTCTCCGTGCTCTCTTGAGTGCTGGTGTTACAGACTGTGGCTTGTTGTTTATTTGTTTTATGTTAAAAAGTAGCCATTGAAAGTAGCGTTTTGCTTCTTTCAGTTCATGAATTCTAAAAAGCCTGTTCAGGGTCTCGGGCTTTAGCTCAGGGGTAGTGTTCACCCAGGATGCCAGAAGCCTTGGCGTCCATCCCCAGCACCATGTAGACTGGCCACACTGGAGCACGCTTGCGTTCCCAGCACTCCAGAGGTGGAGGCAGCAAGACCTCAGAAGTCAGAGGTCAGCCTGGGCTCCATGTAACTGTCTCACGTACAGTGGAAACTTATCTGTGCTGTGTTATTAGATCTGTGACTTTGTGTTCTGTGTTTCCTGGTGAATGAACCTTCATCATGGCATCTTCATACGTATGTGTAGTGAGTGTACTTGGACCATAACCCTGTGGCTCTCTTTGTGTACCCAAATCCCCTTCCTCTCTCCCAAGTAATCCCCCTTCTGTTTTATGTATTTTCAAAATACTTTGACTAATGGGAAAACTTTGTTAACTTAATGAAAAGGATTCTGGACCAGCAAGTGCATCGATCCCTGCCTGGTGGTTTGTTGTGTACGCCTCTGTGGCGGTTGAGGCTTACTAGTAGTGGATGTCCTTCAGCAAGCCTGGGGGAGGTTTAGAGTCTCACTAATCCCTGTTTGGAAGAAGCAAACAGGAGGCAGGCGTGCGCAGTCAGCGTCCGCCTTTCCTGAAGCGAGCAGTTGTCCGTTTGAACCACTCCGAGCCTCCATTACAGACGCGCCATTACCATGCCATCCCGTCCTGTCTGTCATCCTCAGTCTCCTTAACTGTGTACACAAACCTTTACCTGAACACACTCCTCCCATCCACCAAGACCATCCACCAAGACCATCCACTAACATCCCCCCCCCTTTTTTTTTTTGCCTGTTTTTATTTCTAAAAAGGCCATCATTCCATACCCTCACCCAGATAGGCACTAATGTGACCAACATATGCTTTGAAATTCCTTTTGAAGCTTATCTTTGTATTCCAAAGCAGGCCCTTCTGAAACTGATGATGTTGATGAAAAGCTCCCCCTTTCGAAGGCTTTGCAAGGTATCGCCTTTCACTTCTGCTCTCCCACATCCTGTTCGTATTTACTGTTTCTTTATATTGGACAGACTGTTTTAATAATTATAACTATATTACTTTTCCGAATGGAAAAGGAAAAAAAATGTATTGGCCTTTTTTTTTTTTTTTTTTTAAACATAAATGAACTTCACAAGCAAAATTTTTCAAAACCAATTTTCCCTTTTGTGAATCTAGTAATGAATCTCGAAATGGGTACATGACACACTTTCCTATTGAAGGTAAAGTACACTTTATACCTTTATCAGCATAGTCAGCAGGCAGGCTGTTACTGGGGTTAGCAGTGTGAGCAGTGCTAAGGCGTGGTGATGCTTAGCTTGGGAAGGATTGCAGACTATCACTTGTGAATCCCTGTGCTTACTGAATGACTCCTTGGGTAACTCTTGTGCTGTGTCTCCAGACTTGGTCATAGTCTGTTAGTGATGGCTTCTCCTCTGTCCCTTCTGGCTTTGATCTCATGCGATGTATTTTCTTTAGTGTCACTCTAAAATGTAAATAGAATGGTCTCTTCCATTTTCATAGATTTTAGTAGACGAGAGAGGACACACAGGGTCATAGTATGCATGAGCAGCCTCCCTAGCCCGCCCTCGGTATCTCTGCCATGCTGTGGCCGGCCGGCCTCTTCTCCCTTCTCTCGTGTTTTGGCTTCACATCTGTTTCCTTTGACTTTATACAGTCAAAGAATTTACAGCTCCGTAAATGCACAAGTGAAGGTCCACCAAGCATAAGAACGTATGCAGAGGAAGCACACTGTGCCTGCGGCTCGCAGGTCGGCTTGTGAATATAGTGCTGCCTGCCCTTAGCTTTGTGTTCTGGTGAGTTCCCACTGTAGAGCACGTGGGAAGCATCCCGAGACAGTCAGGGCATGACGGCACAGAGCATTGCGACACAAAGACAATTTGTGGGCACTGTGAGAGCTCTGAGGCCCTCCAGGTCAAGTGTACCGATGACCTTGGCCTACCCCTTAGGCAGGAGCTGAGCACAGTCGTCAGGAGACATGCCCCTCGGTGACTCCTGTACTGGCAGGTGTCTGTTTTCCTTTATGCACGATGGTGTTTTTCCTCTTTTCCTGTCCCCAGCGTAGACACTTAGAGATTGAGGATGCACTTGGGGGCAGCTGTGCACTGGATCCCAAGGGGCCGTTTGGTGTCCTGGCTGGTGGCTCTCGTGCGGTGCCTGGTTGGTCCTCTTGCTCTTCCTGGCTGCCTGACCCAGCAGGTGGCTGGATGTATGCCCCATGTCCAGAAGCAGGCAGGTCATTTCCTGAACTAAAATGCTTTGAAACTAAAAATAGTCTCTAGAATTTTAATTCAAGTGTTTAAGTACAACTTTGATTGAATTATGGACTAGTGTCCATAGCTTCTGTCACGGTAGAAAGGGAAAGAGGGGACATTCCACACACAATACGCCTTGACTTTGTTTTGTTTTTGTTTTTTGTTTTTTGTTTTTTGTTTTTTTGGTTTTGACACCTTGTTAAGTCTCTAGGCAAAGAAAGACTGTCTTCTGATTTGGTGGTTTGTTTGTGGGTTGTTGCCCGATGAGCATGGTACCTGGACTGTAACGGCTTCTCGGCTCCCAGCATCCCTCGGCAATCTAGCATGTGTGACAGTGACTAATACCAGAGCCCAGCCCTGCAGAGTGTCGTTCTGGACGTTTGCATTTCCAAAAGTTCGCAGCTTCCGAATAGCAGAGTTAAAGATTTTTCCGAGTTAGCAAACATTGTTTGAATTTATGGCTGAGTTAAAAAAACCTTTGCGTGTATGTTTATTATATTAAAGTGTATGGTCACACCTAGTGTTTCTTCTTTTACTGCTAGTTTTTTTTTTTTTTTTTTTTTTTTACTGGTTTAGTATATGTTGTTCGTTTTCTTTGTAGGAAGCCGTCATTCCTCAGAAGGCAACGAAGGAACAGAAGTGGAAATACCCGCAGAAGGTTAGGAAAGCAGGGCCTTGAATTTTCCCCTGTCCGTTGCCCGTTCTTCGGAGATGAGACGGTGGTGGTCCGCGCCTTCACGGCGAGCACCTTCAGTTTTAGAGAGGAGGCATGTGGTGGCCCGCTCTCACTGTGCTAAAGGCACTGGGCCTGGCCGCCATGGTTAGTGATGCTCTTGGCCGTGCCAAATCAGTGGGTCCTGTTTCTTTTTAGCTTTCTTGTGCCATATTGAAAGAGGAGGAAAAAAAAAAAACTCCAGTATTTTATTTTATTACGTGAATTAATTATTTTTCAGTAGATTCCAGTTAAAATGATTCCTTGGTTGTATTTCTTTAACTTTAAAACGTGGTATTTATTATCCCCAGTTTGTTCGTAGGGCAACAGATAACTTTGTGACAGAGACCCCGGGAATGGCTGCCACTCAGTTAGCCACTGAGTTCTCCTTAGCACTCCCTGGGCAGCAACACACTGAGGAATGTTAAGCACCTGACTGCACAGCGTGCGGGAGCGCCCCCTGCTGGGTGGCTGGCGTAGTTCATAGCCCTCCCAGGAGATGGCTGGTGGGTCATCTCTAGTTGCAGAATCAGTATTCTTCTCATTAACTGTTGTTTATACAACACAGGGGGAGTTTATCCTGAAACTTGACTTTCCTTGTATCTGCTGTTTCGTTTTATTTAAGAACTCATGGATTTGACCTTTGACCTTCTAGTGAAGGGGTGATCTTAGCAAAGACATGGGCTGATCTATGCACATTCAGCTGCAGTAGGCTTCCTAGTAGGAATAAATTTCTCTCAAAAGATGTTCTAGCTGGGTGTGGTAGCGCACACCTGTTATCCCAGCACTTGGGAGGCTGAGGCAGGAGGATCACCCTTGAGTTCCAGGCCAGCCTGGGCTACGTAGTGAGACCCTGTCTCAAAATAATAAAACAGAAAAAGAAATACTTGTGCATCCTTGAGATGTTCTTCACAGGTGATTGTGTGGTGAGCGCCCTGTTGGGTTTGGGGAGGTAATGTGATGGCAGGTCTTAGGTTGGGGCGGGTGATACTGCTAACAACAGGCCTCTGTACAGGACCTGCATGGTTCATCCAGCACCCAGACTGCTTCACGGTTTCACAAGTCTGTCAACACATACTGGGTCTCGGAGACTCGTTTCTGATGAAATTCTTACCGATGTGTTCCAGTGTTAACAGCCGAGTTAATTTGAGTGCACTTGAGTCCTGCTCTTTATTCCTATACTAACAGCAGACATCGTCTTTGGCAAATCAGATAATCTCTCAACCTTTGCAAAATGAAAGACCGCTAACGAAAATTCCCTGTGCTTCCGGCACTAACATTTCCCGTGTACGTACGTTTTGTGTCGTAATACAAATCCCGGTCAGAGTCCTGCAAGAGAGCCCGCCGCAGTCCTGCATGCACCTGTCACCGCCTTTCTCTTGATACGAAGGTCTCCTTTGCACAGAGTTGGCTGTGGTTTTATTTAACAGTATATATAAACCACGCGTAGGGTTTCTGGAAGGACAGAGGCCATAGTGTCCACACTAGAAAGCATGTTTTTATCTGGCATCCTCCAGTTAGAGCAAGGAAACAACTGTGAGTCTGCTGTACCCACATTCCTCCAAGAACACGGGGCTCTTGAGTCCACCGATGCAGGTAACTTGGTGTTCTCTTAACACTTTCCAGCGTTTTCTACGTTTTGTTTTCTTTTATCCCTAGTGGTAATCAAGGGTCAAACCTTTTTAATGAACATGAAATGAATTCAAATGCCAGTTGCCTTTTATTGTAGGCTTCTTTTGGAGCACCAGACAGTAAGTGTTGGAGCACATGGAACATGCTGAATAATGAATGTCATTTTAGAATTTTATTTTTTTCAAGATTCTACTCAACATGTCCCTTCAGAAACAAGTGAGGACCCTGAAGTTGAGGTGACTATCGAAGGTTAGTTATTCAAGCCTTGACTCCAAGAGTCCACTTCTGGTCATGAGCGTATATGTCACAGTCACATTTGAGTCTGCATCTCATTCATTCTGAAAGACAGAGCAGCCCACGCCCCAGTAGGGCTCCCCGGTTGCTTTAGGAGTGCTGGGTGACAGGTTTAAGCTGTGCAAAGTAGATTTGGCCCGGAGGTAGCCCAAACTATGCTTTCTGTCAGTAGTAATTGAAAAGTGGAGGAAAAAAAGGCATCCCAACCTAGATCCACACACAGAGACAGATTCGAGGATCTCTTGGGTTGTGATAGAAGAAACTGAAGAGGTGCTGGAGGTCCTAGTATCTCAGTCAGCCGAGGGGAGGAGAAGGCTGCCCAAGATGGCCTCAAACGTGTAGGCTCCTGCTGTCCTAGCCCAGTTTCCCAAGTAGCTGAGACTGTAGGCATACGCCATCATCCTGGGCGAGTCAGTAGCTTTTAATGCAAGTCCTTCCCCAATGCCACTTACTTGTCTTTTGAAAATGTTTGGAAGCAGTGGTTACGAATAAAAAGGAAAATAATCCCCAGTAGCTAAGTTATCTTAATACTTGTTTGCTTGTTTGTTTTGAAATGGGGTCTCACTGTGTATCCCTGGTTGGCCTGGGACTTAGTATGTAGACCAGGCAGCCTTGTATTCAGAGTGATCTGCCTGCCTCTGCTTCCTGAGTGCTGAGGTTAAAGGCTTGTGCCTTTACGATTTAAAATTTTTTTTTCTAGAGTAAGTTCTCACTATGAGGCCTTGGCCGTCCTGGAATGGCTTTGTAGACCAGGCTGATCTTGAACTCTTAGAGATCTGCCGGCCTGTTGTCCAGTGCTGGGATTAAAGGTGTGTAATGCCATCCAGGTTTTCGTCCCCTTCATTCCAGTGTCTCCCAGGACTCCTCTGTAAGTGCCCCTCAGTGTGGTACACTTGTACAGCACTGGAATCTAGGGACTGAAGTTCTCACCCAGTCTGCCCCTTCATCTGGGGATGGTGGCAGTACATGGCTGATAGGTTATTTATATGCACATGCGTATGTGTGGATCTCTGCATTTTTGCAAATGTATAGGTGCATTATGATGCAAGTTTTTGTCACAAAGACCTCCACCTTCCCAATACACACAGTTGGCAGTTCTTTTTTCCTAACCACAGCATAACCTTTCTTGGTTTGGGAGCTTGGGTGTGCTCTGTCTCCCTCTCTCTGTCTCTCTCCGTGACCTGTCCTATTGTGTCTCCATTGTATTGAAGATGTATGATGGCTTTCACGTGCTAGAAGAAATCTTTTCATACTTCATGTTTCAGTTGCAGTAAATTAATGCATAGATTTGTCTTCCTCATTAACATCATTTTATTAACCTGAAAGCTACTTTGAATTCTTTGTAGTCAATTAGAGAATTGAAATTTTGTCACCTTTAGCTGGTAGAGGTACTGTCACCAATCCTGACGACCTGAGTTCAGTCCCCAGGACCCACATAATAGAAGATGAGAACTACCTCCTGTTCTCCGAAACCGAGTGATAGGTGCCGGCGTCCCTCCCAAACACATACAAAAACGAATAAATAAATTGTACATCTTAAAAATGATTTATTTTTATTTTTGTGCATTGGTGTTTTGCCTGCATGTATATCTGTCTAAGGGAGTCAGATCACTGTGAGCTGGAGTTACAGACAGTTGTGAGCTGCCGTGTGGTGCTGGGGATTGATCCCGGGTCCTCTGGAAGAGCAGCCAATGCCCTTAACTGCTGAGCCATCTCTCCAGCCCCAAATTATAAATTTTTAAATAAAAAACCCCAATTAACTTCTAGAAGATTATAAGCATGTAAATGAGATAGTAATCAACTTTATCCTTTATACAGAAATGAGAAAAGTAAGTTCTTTGAATTATAGAAATAAAACTGGATAAGATGAAGAACCAATTTGGGGTTGGAGTTTTGGGTTTTGTTATTTTTTGTTGTTATTTTTGTTTGTTTGTTTTGAGACAGGGTCTCTATGTAGGCCCAGATGTCCTGAAACTTGATATGTAGACCAGTAGACCAGGTTGCCCTGGAACTCACGTGGATCCACCGGCCTCTGCCTCCCGAGTGCTGGGATTAAAGGCGTGTGCCACCACACCTGGCACCAAGTTAGTATAGTGGCTGTGTTGATTATTTACAAAGTAAATCCTGTCTTACGGCGCCAAAGTCACACAAGTAAAGAACCTGAAGGATGGCAAAAGGTCCCTAATGTGTATTATGTTTAATGACAAGGAAAATCCCTGTCTAATGTGAAGGAAACCATTTTCAGAGGAAAAGCCCAGGGCTACAGAGATGTCTCAGCAGTTAAGAGGACCCGTATGTTGCTGACAGTCTTCCATAACTTCAGTTCTCGGGATCCAGCGTCCTCTTGTGGACTCCAAAGGCACCAGGCATGCATATGGTACACATACATTCATGAAGGCAAACACTCATACACATAAAATAAAAGTAATAAATCTTAAAAAACATAAAGGAAAAGCATGACTAGAGAAGAAACTTGGTTTTCTTTAGGGATGTGCTTCTTCTACTCTGAAGAAAGGCTTAAGAAGAATGAACCACTCGGGATGCCCGGGACAACTGTTAACCCTGTTGTATCTTTCTACATATTCTTCGGAGTTTATAAAAAAGAATAAGGAAAAAAAATACTTGTTGGGCAGTGGTGGTGCACATCTTTAATCCTAAGACTCAGGAGGCTGAGGGAGGTGGATCTCTGAGTTTGAGGACAGCCAGGGCTACACAGAGAAACCCTGTCTGGAAAAACCAAAAACAAGAAAACTTTGGTCATATTTTATAGTGTTTGACTTGACCCTTCCTGTGTCTGTGAGTTTCTGGACTCTTCTTTGTGGTGATCCCTCCGCGGCTAGAGGCAGTGGTTGGCAGCTGTCGGCTGCCATAAGTGAGCTGTGTTTGGGTGGCTCTGGAGCTGTCTGGCTGCGTAGGCCTCAGTCTTAAACATCACGCTTACCGCTGGGGCTTAGGTCGGGTGCTGTTCCCTTTGGCATAAGCAGAGAAGAGAGATGTAGGGCGTGTGCAGCGCACACTCCACAGTCTCCGCACTCAGGAGGACACTGAGGGAGAAGGATTGCCACGGAATGACTGTCCAGATCCTGTGTATGGGGATGCATGGGGGAGGGCAGAGCTTGGTAAGTTGTAGCTTGCTTTTGTGAGAGTTCTCCTTAGCTAATAAAGAGACTTTTTGGAAAAGCTGTTTCCTTATCCCATAGTTGTCTTTAAGGGTGCTGCTCCCAAACCGAGTCCTTTATGCACACGTGTGCTGCAGCCCAGCCTCTGACCCTGACTTTATTTCACTGTTTTCTTGAAGTTGCTTTAAAGTAAATTTGCTTTCTGACTCGGCTTGTGTTTTCATGGATGAGCTACCTTGACTTTTTTTTCTGTTACTGTTTTTTTTTTTTTTGTAAGGCCATACAAATATTTCTGCATGCTTTTGGTCCTTTTGACCACTCAACTGTGCACCGCCACAGACGGTAGTGCAGAGGTGAGTGTGCCACACACTCGGACAGCTGTATTATTCTGCTTCAATGTAGTAACCATTTTCGTATGTATTTCATAGCATGACAACCACTTGTTTACATGCAGATGAGAGGTGTGAGTTTGCACAGTGTTCTTCAGAGCCGTGGTGTCATCGGAAAGCTTAGGGTTGACAGTCGGTAGATGTCATTTTCCAGAGAAGACTTTTTTTTTCTTTCTTTCTTTATGGTGAAATTAATGCTGAGGGTATTGGCCGCTGCCTGAATGGAATAGGACATGTGTTCATGTAGTCGTTCCACAAACATCGGAGCTTTACATATGCCTGGTAGTGCTCCTGTCCAGTAGAATGCTTTACCTGGAGCAGGAACAGCTCATTCCCTTCACCTTGAGGCGACAGACAGGGCCACGGTGTGAAGCAGTGGTATCGGAAGGAGGCCTAACCCGGGCAGGGCGGGTGGAAGCCACTGGGGCTGCCATTGAGTTTGTGGGCATTTGACTCAGCCAGCATTTAGAATGCTTTAAACAGCGCATGCATAACCAGATAGGAAATTCCAACTTCTGGATTGGAGCCCAGGAAAAGATGAGGCACACCCCCCAGCAGCCCGACTAGGGGCTTTGTGAGCAATTGCTTTCCCGCTGAGCTGCTCCTCCTGACCCAATTAGGCCATCTTCATAAAACATGCATCGGTGTATCTTGAATTCTGAAATGGGTTTGACTGACTCAGGACTTAAGTGAGGTGGTTTTGTTTGTTTGTTAGTTTTTTTAGGCAGGCTCTCTCTATGTAGCCCTGGCTGTCCTGGAACTCACTATGTTGACCAGGCTGGCCTTGCACTCAAAGACCGCCTGTCTCTGCCTCCCAAGTCCTGGGATTAAAGGTGTGAGCTACTATATCCAGCCTAAGAAGGGACCTCTTGACACTAAAGAAAATCTGCCATGATGTTTTTCCTCAGCCTCAGTTTGAAGTAAACCGTCTTTTGAGAGGCCTAGTAGAAAGACTGAAACCCAGAGTCTGTCTTCAGTCTGAGCCCCAGTTTTTTGGGGCCAGATCTCAGCCACTGGCTAGCCTCTCTTTGTTTCTTTTTAAAATGAGACAGTGTCTAATGCTCCCAGGTTGGCCTTGAACTTACTGTGTAGCCTACCTTGAACTTCTATTCTGTGCAGGGATTACAAGTGTGTGCCATGACACCTTTTCCTCCCTGTGTTTGGAAGCCCAGACTGGCCTTGACATTCTCTTTTTCTCAAATTGAGTACAGATTACAGTCTTGTGCCACCACATCTGGCTTCAACTTTTTTTTTTTTTTTTTTTTAAAGACAGGGTTTTTGTTTGTTTGTTTGTTTGGTATTGGTGTTTTTTTTTTGGCGGGGGGAGGGGTTTCAAGACAGGGTTTCTCTGTGTAGTTCTGGTGCCTGTCCTGGATTTCGTTCTGTAGACCAGGCTGGCCTCGAATTCACAGAGATCTACCTGCCTCTGCCTCCCAAGTGCTGAGATTAAAGGTTTGTGCCACCACCACCTGGATTTTTTTTTAAAGATTAATTTTATTATGTATACAGTATTCTGCCAGCATATATGCCTACATGCCAGAAGAAGGCGCCAGATCTCATTACAGGTGGTTATTAGCCACCATGTGGTTGCTGGGAATTGAACTCAGGACCTCTGGAAGAGCAGTCAGTGCTCTTAACCTCTGAGCCATCTCTCCAGCCCCCATTGATTGATTTTTGAGATAGGATCACTTGTATTCCAGGGTGGTTTTGAATTGGTGTTCAGCTACGGATGACCTGGAATTTCTGATCTTCCTGTTTATACTTTTCTTTTTACCTTTCTGAGACAGAATCTCACTGTGGAGCCCTGTCTGGCCTGGAACTCACAGAGATCCACCTGTCTCTGCCTCCCAAGTGCTGGGATTAAAGGTGTGCGCCACTATACCTGACATTCTACACTATGTCTTTAAGATAAAGATTCTGTGAGCTACATTTGCAGACGATGTTGGAGCTGACATCTTAGCTGTGGGTCCTAACCATCTTGGGACCAGATGACAGTGGCTGTTCTTCCTTGGGCCAGGTGTCCTTGGCGTTAGTATCAGGTGCATTGAGAGACGGGATTTTACTTGCAGGTCCCTTCCATGCCATTGAAATAAGCATGAACTTCCCAAGTGTGCTGACCTGTGTGTACTCCATGCTCCCGTCCTGCTGGGTGTTTGTACGTGGTCCTGTGTCGAGGGAGTCAACATCTCTGTTCCTTTCTTTCTGGAAACTTTGTGCTATGGAGACTATTTACAGAGCCAGCTTGGTGGAGCTTTAGGAAGCTGAGGCAGGAGGATCCTGAGTCCAAAGCCCCCTTGTCTCAAGTAACAGCAACAAAAAAAGGCTGGTGTGTGCTTTAGTGGGAGAGCCCAATGCCATGGAATGTCCCAACAGAAACAAAACAAAACAAAAATCCCCAAACTAACAGTATCCAAGGGCAGGCAGTATTGACATACCCCCCCCCACCCCCCTTGTTTGAGGCCATTGGAATAATTTGTAAGCTTCCATTCGGGTTCATCTTCCTTTCCTCATAACACACCTGCATTGTTAGTAGTAGGAACAGCTACCTCCATTAAAACCTTTCTTTCTCAGAGCACTTTAATCGAGCACAACTGTGGTCATGGAAGCTTTTAGAGGAGAGAACTGGTCAGAGGGGCCGAGCAGCTGGCCTGCGGGGTGGTGCAGCTGGTGGTCGTGTGCCAAGTTCCCCTGAATGCCTAGAGTTGTCCTCGCCGCTGCACTGGGGCTCCAGCAGCTGGTTCCTGCAGTAATGAAGGTTTTCTTTCTCAAGATGACGAGTACTCCCCACCCACCAAGAGGCCAAAGAGCAACGAACCGCCCCCTCCTCCGCCAGTCCCAGAGCCCGTCAACGCTGGCAAGCGCAAAGTCAGGGAGTTCAACTTCGGTGAGGACCTGCGGGGGGTGGGGGGGTGGGGGGGGTTGGGGGATATGAGGGGGGAGGGCTAAGAGGTGGGCAGTGGGCAGCTGTGATGTAGGAGGTAGTGGATCTGTAAGCAACCGGGAGTAGATGGCATTGTGTTGGCATTTGGCGCCCCATTATTCAAAGCCCCCAAACCTACATTTATGAACTTTATCTCTCCTGGTATTCTGTTCCACTCTGTTGCCTACCGGCTACTAATTGTACCTCCAGTGGCCAGTATACTTCTCCTAAGGGACTGAGTAAAACGTTAGGGGTGAGTTAGTTGTGTGGTCCCTATTTTGAAGACCACTTCACTTTTGAAAATGTCTTTGTTTTGTCTGTCCTGGGGTAGACCCCAGGGCTCCATCTAGGCCAGTGCTCTCCCAGCACTGAACCCCACCCCGGCCTTGATGAAGGCAGCTGGATCTCCCACATTGGTTTTGTTGCATCTACTGGCTCTATCGGGATTTTGTGTGTGTGTGAGTTTGTTGAATGTCTCCAGTGTGGGGGAAGTTGCAGCTACTCCCTATATGTGGCCTTGCTTCTCCACAGCTGGCATGCTTCAGGGGGTGCCCCCCAGGACCCCTGGAGGCCTCTCTTTGCTGCAGTTTTGCGGTGCTCAATTGGACTGGTCTTTTCCAATCACCCTTCTTTAAGAAGTTTAAAATCTACAAAGGCAGTCTGTAGACGGTTCTAAAAATAAGTTTCAAATGTCCCTCAGCCTCCAACGGCTTCTAAGAGGCACAGAAAAGGGGACACACTTGAGAAGTCAGGGAGAAGCAGCCTGGGATGGGCTGACAGGCAGGTTGTCTGCTGTTGAGAGCGCCCAGTGCCAAGCCGCCCTTGTCCTGAAAATCGCCTCCTCTCGTTTGCAGAGAAATGGAACGCGCGCATCACTGACCTACGGAAACAAGTTGAAGAACTGTTTGAAAGAAAATATGGTATGTCTGCAGAGTCGTCCTCTCAGGCCATTGCTCAGATCAGCCAGGCACGTCTGCCGGGAATTATGTCTTCCTCACATCTGTCTCTTAGAAGGGCATATTAGAAACCTAAGTTTCCATTAAGTGGAGGTAAAGCACACACACACACACACAAACACTTCATGCTCTAGGGTTTTTTTTGTCTTTGTTTTTTGTTTTTTGAGGCAGACTCTGACTATGGGGCCTGATTATCAGAATTCACGATGAAGACCAGCGTGGCATCCAATTCACAGAGATCTACCTACCTCTACCTCTAGAGTGGTGGGATTAAAGGTGTGAGCCTGGCTCAGATCCATACAGATTCAAATTTTGTTGATCTTGGCACTTGGAAACTTTTAAGACAGGGTTTCTCTGTGTAGCTCTGGCTCTCCTAGATAGAACTTGCTCTGTCAACCAGGCTGGCCTTGAACTCACAGAGAACCCCCTGCCTCTGCCTCCTGAGTGCTGGGATTAAAGGTCTGCGCCACCGCTGCCCAGGAACCTTTTTTAAAAAATGATTTATTTATTTTTATTTAGCTTTATCAGTGTTTTGAGTGCAGGTATGTTCTGTACCCCCATGTGCCTGGTACAGAGATGGTTGTGAGCTGCCATATGCACACTAGGAACTGAACCTCTGCAAGAGCAGCAGATGCTCTTGACCACTGAGCTATCACTTCAGCCCCCAACGTGTATTTCGTCACTGTGGCTGAGAACTACAGTGAAAGTCTAGAGTTACAGTCTAATGAATTTGCTAAATGTTACGTATTTTCCTTTATTCCCTTTATGGCTCCCTTAGTTAGGAAACACAGACACAGTCTATGTAAAAGCAGTGAGGTCCAGCAGGCAGGGCATGGCTAGGCCTGGGTGCCATGTCTTCATGCTCCTGGCCTCCTCTTCTGAGTAGACATCTGGTAAGACGGCACAGTCCTTGCAGGATGCCGGCTGGTAGATGGTCTGTGCTCAGACTTTGTGTTTTCATATTTTAATTAGCCCTGTTCTGCACTAGAGTAGTGTAGTATGACGACAGATCCCTGCCCTGTGCTCCTCAGCCATGGAGAACCAAGGCTGCTGTTGAGACTAATGGATTGGATTGTTTTGTTTGCTTGGGATAAGATCTCACCAGGCACAGGCTGGCATAGAACTCACAGTGATCCCCCTGCCTCCTGGGTGGTGGAATCACCACCAAGCCCATCAAGATTCTTTTGTATATAAGGAAATAAATGTGTGCCAACTGCTATGAAATGATCATAACAATCTTTATGTTTTAAGAATTGAAAGCAGCTTGGGTGGTAATTGGCTGAGGAAGAGGAATTCTCACTGTGTTCTATAACCTGGTGTGTGGGCTCAGGGGATTAGTGAGTTTGTGATTAGTGTCGAGCTGAACCACTGACACATATCATACTTGCAACTTTAATGCACATGGTAATGTTTATTGGGTGCACTCGTACCCAAAACAGCAGCGACAGTGATGCTGGGGTGACGGGGACCCGGTGTATTTGGTGACCGAGTCCTCCCGGCTGTGACACTTCTGTAACTGTTGCATCATTTTACCCTGGGGTAAAGAGGTGTTATCGAACTTGTGCAGATCAAGAATATCTTCCTTCCTGTTACTTAATTTAGAAGTTTAGTCGTGAATAACGAGTGCTTATGTTCTAAAGACTTAGCAGTTCCATTTGTACCATGCACACTAACCGTGGTGGTTTGGGCTTACAGGGCTCAGGAGGACAAAGCAGCATTGCATGTTCGGGTGACATTGTGTTCTGGAGTTTGCGCAGACCTTGTCTTGTACTGATGGTCCCTTTCTCTTTTCATCCTAAAGCTCAAGCTATAAAAGCCAAAGGTCCGGTGACGATCCCATACCCTCTCTTCCAGTCCCATGTTGAAGATCTTTATGTAGAAGGGCTTCCCGAAGGGATTCCTTTCAGAAGGCCATCGACATACGGCATTCCTCGCCTTGAGAGGATATTGCTGGCAAAGGAGAGGATCCGCTTTGTGATTAAGAAGTAAGACGCGTGCACTTGTATGGGGCTCTTGTCTGATTTGGTTGGTGCATTTTTTTTTTTTTTTAACTACTGGCAGATACTCATTAATCAAGGACTGTATTTTAAAGCTCGGATGATTGTGTGTCTCTTTATGTCCCACTCTGTTCCTTTTTCTTGTGTTTGTATGTGTGGTATGTGTGTGTTGGTGGTACGTATTTGCATATGTGTGTGCTGGTGTGTGTGTGGGGGCCTTGAGGTTAATATCGGGGTGGATTGCTCTTCCACCTTCTTCTTTTGAGACAGGTCAAACCCAGGGTTCCTCATTGGACTTGTCTGTTTAACCTATATCCCTCTAGGGATTACATCTCTGCTCTCTGAGGCTGGAATTACAGGTGGGCCACTGTGCCTACCTGACATCTGTTGAGTGCTGAGGATCTGAGCTCTGGTCTTCTTGCCTGCGGGGAAAGCGCTTTACTGAGCCGTCTGTCTGCCCAGCAGCCTGACTTCACCTTAGATTGTGTGTATACATGACTGGGGTTGGCTCCTGCCCACCCGGTCGGCCTGCGGTCATCCCTTTCCCTCACTGTTTTCACACTGAGGAGAGTGACCACAGCATCTGTGTATTGCTTTTAAGTCTGGAAAGTTGAAAGCACACGTGAGCCTGAGATTGGAACGTTAAGATAAGCAAAGCTGGTAGAAGAGTGAAAAGGAAAATGAGGCAAAATGTTGGGGTAATGAAAGCTTTTCAGGTGCCTGCTCCGAAGAACTTTCTCCCTCCCGGAGTCTAGGGAAGGTGCTACTGGGGGGGGGGGGCGGGGGGGGGGACGACAACGAATAAATCTACCTACGTGTGCTCTTTCAGTCCGTCCACTATATGTTCTAAGCAAGCTTCTGATCTCTCTGCTGTTCTCTCTTTTTCTTCTGCTTCTCTAAATCTACAGCTTCTTTTCAGCTCTCTCTCTTAGCTCCTCTCTTGCCTGACTATCCGTACATCTCTAACAGGAGACTCCTTGTCATCCTGAGAAAAATTTCAAAACCCTCAAGGCCATCGCACATTCCTAGAATAGAAGATAAGGAGCAGAGCCATTACCATGGTAACGCAAGGTTCCAAGGTCTCAGGACCAGAGGGAGGGGGCGCAGTGCCCAGTGAGACAAACTCTGGGACCTAGCTTTTTATCAGCAGACTTGGCAAGCGAGGAATTGGCAGGCTTTTCCTCGGGTGTTTTGTGTTAGTTTCCTGGGTAGACATCTGCGACTCTGACCTTGAGCATACTGTAAAGTTTTAAACTTATGATCTATTTACAAAGGCCTTTAGTCTAGTTTGAACTTGCTGTGAGGTAAAAATGAGCTAAATGCATGCAGTTTGTGTTAGACTCAGGAGAGATTATTATTTTCTGTGTTAGTCTGAGCACAAGGAACGAAGCAGGCTTTAAGTGTCTACAGTCTCATGGGACGATGGATCTGGCTATGAAGCATGTCCTAGTATATTACTAAATATCCAAATTATACAGGTAAATGAAAAATCATCTTCCTGACCACCCACAGATTTATGTGCCCATAAGATTGAGATGTAGGGCCGGGCAGTGGTGGCGCACGCCTTTGATCCCAGCACTCGGGAGGCAGAGGCAGGCGGATCTCTGTGAGTTCGAGGCCAGCCTGGTCTACAGAGCAAGTTCTATCTAGGAGAGCCAGAGCTACACAGAAAACCCTGTGTCGGAAAAAAAAAGATTGAGATGTAATCATGAGATTACATGTATACATTTTATGAAAATGCATGGTAATGGGGAGATGTCATAGCTGTACTTGCACAAGAAGTTTACAAGAAGAAACAGCCAGTTCATTCAAAAGGCAATAACTCCAACACACCTTGCCTGATGGCTTAGTCCTCTACCAGAACCCTCGGTTCTGATAGGTTGGCCCTTTGAACACTAGTTGTCACCTACTGTATACTCCCATGGCCTTTTGCTACCAGCAGCTCTCAATATCGGACCCCCTTCGCACTAATTAGAAAAGTGTATGAGGACGGCTCCTTCGCTGTTTGCTAATCAAGTGCAGCCACCAGAGGTGATGGTGGTGGTGAATCGCCCCTCTTAAAATGTCAGCCACCCGTACAATGCCATAGTTCCTTTTTCCTTCTTTGTTTTTTACATTATTTTTCTATGTTTATGCATGCTTGTGCATGCATGTACATGTGGAGGTCCAAGAATGTCAGGAGTCAGTTCTCTTCCCACTGGGTGCATTTTCATGGATCAAACCCAGGTTGTCGTGCTTGGCAGTATGTGCAGAAGTCATCTTGCTGACCCCACTTCCATATTTCTTGACTGAGATTGCAGAGTAAAGTGTAAAGATCTGGGAGGGCGTTTTGTAAAGTGATAGCACCAAATGAAGATGGAGGAACCCTTCTGTATCCATGAAACAGTATGTGCACTTTGAAGGCGTAGCTGGAATGTAGTCCAGGAAACTAAAATACAGCAGCAACCCTGCATTTCAGATGTGAGGGCTGGAAGACTGTCAGTCTAGTGAGTAGGTCTGAAAAAGTGTGCCAGGGCAAGGGAAGGAAGTCATGTTTCTGTAACATGGACCTTTAGTTTCACCATTCAAGAGGCAGAGGCAAGAGGATCTTTATGAGTTTGAAGCCGTTCTGGTCTGGCCAGGGAGGCCTACATAGCTAGACCTTGTTTCAAAAAACAGGAGAAAAATGAAATATTAAAAGTTTGTGACAATTGTTTTACAAGATTGAAAAAGTCTTTACTTTCTACAGTACTGGGCAGTGTGAGTGAGGGGTCAGAGTTCACAGGGGTCAGTGTCCCTGTCTACAGTACTGGGCAGTGTGAGTGAGGGGTCAGAGTTCACAGGGGTCAGTGTCCCTGTCTACAGTACTGGGCAGTGTGAGTGAGGGGTCAGAGTTCACAGGGGTCAGTGTCCCTGTCTACAGTAATGGGCTGTGTGAGTGAGGGGTCAGAGTTCACAGGGGTCAGTGTCCTTGTCTATAGTACTGGCTGTGTGAGTGAGGGAGTCACAGTTCACAGGGGTCAGTGTCACTGTCTACAGTACTGGCTGTGTGAGTGAGGAGGTCACAGTTCACAGGGAGTTGGTGTCCTGAGTATCTAGGAAAAGCTTACCTGCTTCACCTGTCCATTCCTAGAATTAGCAAGCGCTTTCCAGCACAGCCCACCATCATTCGGCGTCGTGTCCACTGACCCTCGCCTGACTTCCCTCTCTTCCTCACGCCTCAGGTTGTTCAAATAGTCCTCCTGCTCTCCACTCCAGTAAAGAGCTCCTTGGGACTGTGTGAATTAGGGTTTGTTTGGTGGGCCGTTTGATTGTTCAGAAAAATACAATGTGTCTCTTGCCTTGCACCTACAAATGTTAAATATATGCAGAGCTTAAAAGAAAGTTTATAGATGTGTGGAAGAACATATTTTTGAATATAATATAAAGTTAAAATATTTCTGGCATGTGCGCACAGAGGCTCCATGAAGCATGTTCCAAGACAGCTGGCATTTAATGCTCTGTGGAAACCTGTGTAGTTCAGTGTAACTGTGCTGGGGTACAGGCAGTCTTGACGACTGAATGCTCTGTGTATGCTCTGTTTGCTCCCTGCTGGATACCGTCCGGCAGGTACTGACCATTGAACTCTTGCCTTTCAGACACGAGCTTCTGAACTCCACACGGGAAGACTTACAGCTTGATAAGCCGGCATCAGGAGGTGGGTGTCTAGCCTCTGTTACTCCCGGCAGTGCGCATGGCAGTCGTGACCACTCGGGGCAATATAGCCTCCTCTGTAGGTTGCTGTCCTCACAAAGGAATAGGCCTTTGGGTGGTGGCGCATGTCCTGACTTAGGAGGCAGAGGCAGGCAGATCTCTGTGAGTTCGAGGCCAGCCTGGTCTACAGAGCGAGTTTCAGAGCAGGCTCCAAAGCTACACAGAGAAACCCTGTTAGAAGAAGAAGAAGAAGAAATAGGCCTTTGACTAGCAACTGTGAGTTGTTACAGTATTGGAGACTATGGGGGTCCAGCCCCTCGATAGTCTCCTCCCAGGGCCCGGGAAGAATCTACAACCAGCTGATAATTAATCTTTGATAAAAAGAAATGAATCTATGTACATGAAACTCCTTAGTCCATACACTTTATTATTCTGTATCAGTTCTCTCTCTACACAGCTTCTGTTCTGCTCTCGTGCCTAGCTCCTTTCTTGCCTGATTTCTCTCTACATTAATCTGCGGTCCCCTCTAAGTTCTATCTTAATTCTCTCATATTAGTTCCGCCCCTTCTAGGTTCTCATCCATCTAGTTCTTTCCCAACTCAGCTCCGCTCCCATCTCCTTCTTCCTCATCTTGTTCTTCCCCATCTGGCTCTTTCTCATCTTCCGTCTCGTTCCTCTAGTCCTCTCTTCTAGTCCTTCAATCTAGTTCTTCCCATCTTGTCCGTTCCTTCCCAGCTCTTACCCTTCTAGTTCTTCCGTTCTCTTTTCTATTCTCCATCTCATCCTCAAGTTGTATCCTCTAATCCTCCTCCAAGTCTCCTGTATACCCCTCAGTTCTCCTCAAGTCTCTAGGGTATTCAGGGATTGGTTAAGGGAGGAGGTCACCTGAGAGCTAAGGGTCGGTTAGTATATCAAGAAGGGGGTCTATGTGCTCAGTCTACATTCCTAGAAGAAGGTAGGTAAGAAGTTAGGAGTCGCCGGGCGGTGGTGGCGCACGCCTTTAATCCCAGCACTCGGGAGGCAGAGCCAGGCGGATCTCTGTGAGTTCGAGGCCGGCCTAGGCTAGGCTACCAAGTGAGTTCCAGGAAAGGCGCAAAGCTACACAGAGAAACCCTGTCTCGAAAAACCAAAAAAAAAAAAAAAAAAAAAAAAAAGAAGTTAGGAGTCTATAATGTTAGTAATAGGAAAGGAGGGTCTCAGATAGCACAAGAAATAAAGCTATCCGCCTGACAGGGAACAGGCGTAGTTTCCACGTAGATCAGGAGATTGCTTGGCCTTGGATGCTTGATAGGTATTTTAGATAAATACACTGTTAGGAGTTCTTGGAAGCATGCATAGCATTACAAGAAAATCACTGTAGGAACCAGCTAGTATATATATAAAAGCTAAAATATCACCAAGACTTCTAAAGCCATGGCTTGACCTTTGGAAGACTTTTCCAAGTAGTAGCTTTTGTGATAGTAGCTGAATTACATTACATTTTCCTGTGGCTTGCAGCATTCCAGAACATGCATTCCAGAACCTGAGTACCCCATAGAAGAGTCATACTTATTCTATAGCCACAGATAGATGGGTAGACTGTGCTCTAAAACTAGAGTGCTAAAACTTCTCTGTTGCTGTGATAACACTGACCAACAGGACTTGGGGAGGAGAGGGTTTATTTGACTTACAGGTTACAGTTCATCACCACAAGGGAAGCCAGGGCAGGAGCTCAAACAGGAAGCTAGAGGCAGGAACTGAAGCAGAGCCTATGGAGGAATGCTGCTTACTGGATTGCTCAGCTAGCCCTTACACAGCCTAGGCCCCCTTGTCCAGGGATGTAGCACCGCCCACAGTGGACTGGGCACTCCCACATCAATCAGCAGTCAAGAAAATGACCCACATAGCCCCATAGGCCAGTCTGGAAATATTCCTCAAATTAAGATTACCTCTTTCACCCAGGCGTGGTTGCGCACACCTTTAATTCCAGCACAGGAGGCAGAGGCTAGCATGGTCTCCAGAACAAGCTCCAGGATAGCCAGGGCTACACAGAGAAACCTGGGAGATAAACAAAAAAAAAAAAGTTCCCTTTACCTGGGCATGTCTACTTTTAGGTCAAGTCATGGAAAGCTGTGACACATAGACAGATAACTACCGCAGTTTTGGACAGACCTGCACAGGTGGCATGGTGGGTCATGCTTTTAATCCCAGCACTTGGGAGGTAGAACAGGCTGGGCTTCTCGGCAAGTTCCAGGCCAGCGGGGCTAACGGCTACTGTTTCAGAAATACATGAGCCAGAAAGTGTACTGTGTGCTGGGTGTGGTGGTGGCGCACGCCTTTAATCCCAGCACTCGGGAGGCAGAGCCAGGCGCATCTCTGTGAGTTCGAGGCCAGCCTGGTCTACAGAGCGAGATCCAGGAAAGGTGCAAAGCTACACAGAGAAACCCTGTCTCGGAAAAAAAAAGAAAAGAAAAAGAAAGAAAGAAAAGAAAAAAAAGTGTATTATAAAGTCTACATTTGTCAGTTGGATAAGGGGTCATTAACTGTATCTAATTCAGGACATAGAAAGGTTATCTTTTTAGAACATGGAGCCATGAATACTGTCATGTGGTTTTGAAGGAAAGAGGTCATACTTTGTCTTGTGTTCCTCTGGATGGAGTAGGAGTTGCCCCATGAAGATTAATAAATATTTCCTGAAGCTTTTGAGATAACTTCTGTCAGAGAATGGGAGAAAAATTAACTTAGGGTGTTCTCATAACGTTTGACAACCTAAGTAAGTAAAAGCTGTTGAACTGAGGAAGCTCTGCTGTCCCCTCACAGTGAAGGAAGAGTGGTATGCACGCATCACCAAGCTGAGGAAAATGGTCGACCAGCTCTTCTGCAAGAAATTCGGTGAGTATGCTTTTCCCCCAAACCAAACGTTACAGAGCGACTGCTATGAAATGATATATGACAGGGTTGGGGATTTAGCTCGGTGGTAGAGCGCTTGCCTAGCAAGCACAAGGCCCTGGGTTCGGTCCTCAGCTCCAAAAGAAAAAGAAAAAAAAAAAAGAAATAATATATGTGAGTTTATGTGACTTTGTGTGAGGCTGTGGGTGCCCACAGATGCCAGAAAAGGGTGTCGGAGCTCCTAGAACTGGAGTTACAGGCAGTTTTGAGCTGTCTCATTTGAACGCGCGTCCTCTGGAAGAACCACAAGCACTCTGAACTGCTGAGCCATCTTCTCAACAGCCCCAGATGGGTTTGTTTGTTTGTTTGTTTGTTTGTTTGTTTGTTTGTTTTAAGGGTTGTTTCATTTTAGGGATGAAATGAGATGATTTGACTTAACCTCGTGTTTTCCTGTTGCTTTTAGTGAAAAATAAGTATAAGTTTTAAAGCTATATGCCTTTAATTCCAGCACTCAGGAGGCAGAGGCAGGGGGATCTGTGAGTTTGAGGCCAGCCTGGTCTACAGAGTGAGTTCCAGGACAGTCAGGGCTACACAGACAGAGATAACCTGTCTCAAAAAACCAAACCCTCCACCCCCAAAAAAGACTATATAGAAGACAGCAGAATAAACCCTCAGTATATCCTATTTCTTTTTCTCTTTGGGCTGGGGTGGATTTGATCCTGCACACCCTGGGCAAGTGCTTTATCTCATGCTGGCCAGTGTCAGGCAGGTCCTTCATTGTGAGCCACACCCCAGCCCTGAATAATTGCTTCGTACAGTCTCTTGTATGCAGTGTAGCTATGGGACCGTTTGGGTTCGTTTCTCTTCGGATCCCATGTCACTGTGTTTTATGAAGTGAGAAGGGCATCAGGGCCAGGACATGCAACTGTCCACTGGCTCCTAAAGAGTCACTGTGATCAGGTTCTATGTTATCTTGGTTTTTGCTGTTTATTTATGTTGTTTTGCGACAGTCTCACTGTGCAGATGGTATGTAGACCAGGCTGGCTGCAGACTCACAGAGATCCACCTGCATTTGCCTCTGAGTGCTGAGATTTAGAGGCACAGTTTACCATCTTGGGTTCAGAGCTTGGTGCATACTAGGCAAGTACTCTCCCACATCCTCAGAACCCACGTTTTGGGTGATGGTTTGTTTTGTTTTGTTTTGTTTATTGTTGTTTTGAGGCAAAATGTAGCCTTTGCTGGCCTCAAATTTGCTCTATCCCAAGCTGGCCTTAAACTAAAGGTGTGAGCCACCATGGTTTCCTTTGAGTCCTACACATTTGGACACATGTATTTGGTTTGTTAACATTGCAGTGCCTTAAAAAAGAAAGAAATCGGGGTTGGGGATTTAGCTCAGTGGTAGAGTACTTGCCTAGCAAGCGCAAGGCCCTGGGTTCGGTCCTCAGCTCCGGAGGGGGGAAAAAAGAAAGAAAGAAATCTTATGTATAGGTGTCTGTCTACCTGTGTGTCTGTTTCTCACTGCAAAGTCTGGTGTCCATGGAGACCAGAAGAGGCCTTGAATCCCCTGGAACTGCAGTGACAGGTGCTTGTGAGCTGCCGTGTGGGTGCTGGGGACCTCACCCAGGTTCTCTGCAAAGGCACCTGGTGCTCTCACTGCTGGGCCATCCCTCCAGCCCCCCAAATGTCCTTTGTTACTGTTCTCTGCATTAGGAACAAATCAAGTTTCTTTTGGGAAAGGGAATTTTATTTTTTCTACTCCACTGGGGTAGTGGCTGGGTTGTAACTAAATAAATACCATCCACCGACAAGTCCGAGTTTGAGGCTTCTCATCCTCATCAGTTTCCCAGCTGTTCACGTGAGTCGGGTCTCAGCAGTATCTTCCTTCCCATCTGGGTATAAATCAGTCAGGGAACAGTAAAGAATCCCCCCTTCGTGCGTGTGCCGTCAGTACTTTCCTAGACATTTAGCAACCTGGGTCAAGTGATGGTCTTGTTTGTTGTTGGGCCTGTCCCCATTGTGTCATTGTGGTCTGCCTGTAGGAGAGACACGTGGTTCTGAGTGTCTGGCACCCTGGGAGTATTGCTGGTGTTGGCGGCTGCCGACTTCACCCAAGGAGTGGGAAGGAAGGAAGAGGGGGGAAGGAGAAGTGGCCGGTGGGAGATGGCTGGACTTTGTCAGACCTCTGAGGAAACAGACTCGGGGGCTAAGGGCTGGCTCTTTGTAAGGTGTTTGCTTGGCGGGCCTGAGGCCCTGGCTTTGAGCCCCAATACTACAAAATAATTTTAGAAAACTTTTTTTTGTTTTGTTTTTTGGTTTTGGTTTTGGTTTTGGTTTTGGTTTTTCGAGACAGGGTTTCTCTGTGTACTTTTGGAGCCTGTCCTGGCTCTCGCTCTGTAGCCCAGGCTGGCCTCAAACTCACAGAGATCCGCCTGGCTCTGCCTCCCAAGAGTGCTGGGATTAAAGGTGTGTGCCATCACCACCTGGCTAGAAAACTTAAAGAGGGAAAGTAGGTAATTAAGAGGGTTGACAGTGTGGTTCAGTTAGTAAAAATGCTTGCTTGGTATACATGAAACCCAGAATTTTATTGCCAGCGACCACCATCCAAAAAAGAGCTGTACTGGGCTCGGTGGGTAGCATTTTTGGTGGATCTGGAAATGTGACTGTTGGGAGCTGACTCAGCGGCTTTCGGTGCCCTTTCTGAGGTTCCTAAGGCAGGAGGGGACTCGACCTCACTGTTTTCATTCAGGAGCTTGCTCCACTTTCTCCAGCACCCACCGCCTGTCACCGGCGTCTGCACATTCCTGTGCATTCCTGTGTATGGTGCAGACAGCTCAGGAGGGAGGTGACCCTGCCCGGCCCCACCTTGGGAGCATTGGTTCCTGTCAGGCAGTGGGCAGGACTTCCTGATCCATGAGCAGACTAAGCGGGGTGGGGCTTGGAGGGTAATACTAGACAGCTGGAGAGCTCACTGACCAGTAGGCAAGGTCCTTGACCTTTGCCCTTTCTTTCCTTTTATTCTCTATTGAGACAGGGTCTCATTCTGTAGCCCAGGCTGGCCTCAGACTCACAGCACTCCCTCTGGCTCTGTGAGTGCTGAGATTAAAGGCCTTTGCCACTACAGCCAGCCACCACCTTTTTTCTCTTACGTGCTGTCAATCAAACATGATTTTAATTCATAAAAAGCCTGTTAAAATTAGGTGTCGAGATTGTCTTCCCTAGCAGATACAATAGTTGTAGATCTGAACTGTGGCCTTTTTTTTTTTTTTTAAATGTATGATTGCTTTGTCTGCATGTACTCTGGTACACCAGAAGAGGGCACCAGATTCCATTACAGATGGTTGTGAGCCACCATGTCGTTGCTGGGAATTGAACTCAGGGCTTCTGGAAGAGCGGCCAGTGCTCTTAACCACTGAGCCATCCCTCCATCCCTGAACTGTGGCCGTTTTCTGACCCTTTGGGCATATTCCTTTTACTGCTGTGGTGGTGATGACCTCGTATGTGGTTTTTCTAACACTAGAGCCCTTCAGATTTGGTGTTGCTGATACAAAGGGAGAATTAAGACAGAGTGAGTTGGGAGGATAGTTCAGTTGTCAAAGTGCTTGTCTCAAAGGTGTGAGCTCTAGGACCCACGGTAAAGGAAAGTGGACGTGGTGGTGGGTGCCCTCGTATCATCAGGGTGGGGAGGTGCCGACAGGAGGGTCCCTGGAGCTTGCTGGCCAGCCAGCCCAGCCTACACGGAAAGCTTCAGGCTCACCAAGAAGAGAGCAAGCCTGTCTCAGAGACACAGGTCGGCAGCTCCTGAGGAACTACACTCCGGACTAACCTTTGTCTTCCACATATATGCGCGTGTGCACAAACACGTCCTCGCCTACTTGGACAGAGGAGTTAGGACAAAGACCTTAAATGTGAAAGGAAAGTCCCTCCGAGAACAAAGCAACTCAGGCTAGTTGTGAGCCCCGGATGATCACTGGATGGATGATGCAGGGGTCACCTACAGGTCCAGGTGCCATCTGTCTGCTGGCTTGCTGCCAGTTGTGGAATATTTCTTTTGAGAGCTGTTTGGATGTAGTTTCAGACTAGAGATCAGTAAATGCATTAACCCCCTCCCTCCTTCCCATACAGGGTTGGGGTCTCTCTCTCTCTCTCCGTCTCCCTCTCTCCCTGCTGCTGCTCAGGTGACCCTGGAACTCCATATCCCCCAGCCTCAGCCTCCTGCGTGCTGGATCCCAGGCTCACACCCCGGGCTGGCTCTTCTGTGTTTGAGTGCGGTGTTTGAGCTTTGCTCTGGGGTGTTCCTTGTCTGTGACTTCCGCCTGCGTCTCCTGACTTGCTCTCCTTTTCCACAGCGGAGGCCTTGGGGAGCACCGAAGCCAAGGCTGTACCTTACCAAAAATTTGAGGCCCACCCCAATGACCTCTACGTGGAAGGGCTTCCAGAAAACATTCCTTTTAGAAGCCCCTCGTGGTATGGAATCCCAAGACTGGAAAAAATCATCCAAGTGGGCAATCGGATTAAATTTGTTATCAAAAGGTAAGATTATTATCTGTGGAACGGATTTAAAATAATGTTTTTTTCTGACATCTGAAGATGGGTCTTTTCTCCTGAGTGGTTCTTTCTGTGTACACGGTAAATGCAACGTTTCATTTATGTGAGCTGATTGAGCAAATGTTTCTCTAGTACAGTACTGGGCTGTACCAAATGGGGCCCAAGAGCAGCTGTGTTGTGAGCTTAATACTCTATCAGGGCAGTGAAGAGAGAGAGAGAGCATCTGGAATGCAGGGTGGGCACGCTTCCAGGTTGTCATTGGTGTAGAGCTGAGAGCAGTGGAGGCAGAAGGGGTCAGCTGTGGCTGCACTCTGCCAGTGTGAGGAGCGGGGTGCCACCACAGGGGAGGACGGCGCACACAACGGTGTGTGTATAAAGGTCCTGAAGCAAAGTCCGCGGTGGTCCTTTGTGCTGGCTCTGTCATGTTTTTTTTTTTTTTAAAGATTTATTTATTATGTATACAGCATGTATGCCTGCAGTCCAGAAGAGGGCACCAGGTCTCATTGCAGATAGTTGTGAGCCACCATGTGGTTGCTGGGAATTGAACTCAGGACCTCTGGAAGAGCAGTCAGTGCTCTTAACCTCTGAGCCGTCTCTCCAGCACCTGACATGGTTTTATTTTTTTTTTTTTGTTTGTTTTTGATTTTTCAAGACAGGGTTTCTCTGTGTAGTTTTGGTCCCTGTCCTGGATCTCGCTCTGTAGACCAGGCTGGCCTCGAACTCATAGAGATCCACCTGTCTCTGCCCCACCCCACCCACCCCCAGTGCTGGGATTAAGACGTGCATCACCACCGCCCGGCGGCTGTGTCATGGTCACAGTGGCTGCGTTCTGAAGGGTGTGCTGCAGATGGGTGATGTGTGTAGAGATCAGCACAGAAGGCTGGCCTCACTCACTCCCAGACGCGTTGGGGTGTTAGTCAGGATGGGGTGGTAACGTGGGACAGCAGTGTTTCAGGTGTCCAGCTCCAGTAGGACAAGAGGTGGCAGGGTGAGTTGGTTTGAAGAGAAAGTGACTGGCACACATTTATTTCCACAGAGACCCCATAATCCACCTGAATTTGCCGTTTTCAGAACGGTCACCAAAACGGTTGGTTTCGCTGCCCCAGAAGGCAGAGTGGGTCATATGAAAACGTCACTGAGCATGTACGGCTGTGTGGGAGTCTGGACGCTGCTCCTCACTACTCTGACCACTAATGTTCTTAATACTTTCACAGGCCCGAACTCCTGACTCACAGTACAACAGAAGTGACTCAGCCACGGACGAATACGCCAGGTATGGTTGCCCAGAACCCGTCTGTCTGTCTATCCACCTTTCCTTCCTTTCTTCCTTCCTACTATTTTATTTATTTATTTATTTATTTATTTATTTATTTATTTATTTATTTATTTATTTATTTATTTATTTTATGCAGGGTTTCTCTGTGTAGCCCAGGCTGGCCTCGAACTCACAGAGATCCACTTGCCTCTACCTCCAGAGTGCTGGGATTAAAGACATGTGCCACCACCACCTGGCTCCTTCCTTTTATTTAAATAATTAAATATTTTGGAAAATTTTTTTTCCATATTGGTGGGAACCATGCCCAGTGCCTCGTGTATTTGGCAAGAGCTCTATGTGGAATGATGTCCCTAACACTCTTTTGCCTTTTGATTTTGAGATACACGCCCTCTAAGTTGCTCAGACTAGCCTAGAACTCACTTTGTAGCTCAGGCTGGCATTGAACCTGATTATGAGGTGGCAAAAGCCAAACCATGCCTGAGGAGTTCTCCAACACTCCACCCCTCCCGCCAGCCCTGACATTTCTACACGTCTCTTCTCTGATGTTCCCGTGCCTTGGAGGGAGTGCTACAAGCTTGTCTCCAGAGCCTTAGGCCTTTGTACCATGGCAACACAGCACCCTGCCAGCTTGACCATAGTAACCACTTTAGAAGTTTCTTATGCTGGGCAGTGGTGGCTCACTCGGGAGGCAGAGGCAGACGGATCTCCGAGTTCGAGGCCAGCCTGGTCTACAGAGCAGTTCCAGTACAGCCGGGGCTGCACAGAGAAACCCTATCTCAAAAAACAAACGAAATTCCTTAGCTGATGTTTTTATGTTTATAGGCCATGGCAGGACTTCTCACCTGTTGGAGATATGTATACCTCACCCAGGAATTTCACAGCTGAGCCTGCCCTCTGCACCCTGTGTGACAGACAGACTACCCCGTTAGGTGTGCTCACATGTATGTTAGATGCTTTGCTTCTGGTTTGAGACAGGGACTCTTTATAGCCTACACTGGCTGTAGACTTTTGGCAATCCTCCTGCCTCGTTCTCCTGAGTGCCCATGTGCTTGTCTAAATTGGTGACACCCTCAGAGAGGAGCATTACGTAATGGGAACTCTACTAACCACACTAGCTGTTAGCCACAGTTCGGTGTGGGCCTTCCCGGCACCCTCCGTGGTCCTCAGTGGCAGGTGCCTGTGGCCAACCCCGTAGAGACGGGACAGGATCAGTGATGGCAGCTCCTCTGGTTTCAGGGTGGCACCGCCATGTCCTACCTGGAGCCGGAGTCCACGGCGTCAGTCACTGGAAAGAAGGCGTCTCTTTTGTCCCTAAGTCCTGTGATTTGTGTCAGTCCTGTAAACAGCATTATTGGTTACATGCGATTTTGCTTCTTCTTTCCAGTCAAGGAAGATTGGAATGTCAGAATCACCAAGCTTCGCAAGCAGGTGGAAGAGATCTTTAATTTGAAGTTCGGTAAGTGAGGTATAGTGGTTGTGTCTTAGTTTACAGACAGTGCCGTGTTCCGAATGAATTTTAGAAGTTCAGAACGTAGTGAAGGGAGGTGGTACTGAGTTCACGCGTTAATGATTAACCAGTGGCGTTATTCATGTCTCGCTGCCTGTTTTCTCCTGTGTCACAGGGAGAGGGAGGGGCCACCGTTCTCACCTGGAGAACACATGGCTTCACCGTCCGCCTCGGCTTAGAGGCGTTGACAGTGTTCCGGAGCGCTGTGGAGAAGTGAGGGTCTCAGTTGGTTCTCCAGTCCGTCATGGAGAACAAAGGATGACGGGGAGTGGTGTACATGCAGATCGAGCACTCTTAGACACAAAATACATAAATAAATAAATCCTAAGAAAATAAAAAAAGTCGTTTTCAAAGTACTGTTTGTTTTCCTGGGTATGGTAGCTCATGCCTGTAGTCCTAACTCTTGAGAAGCTGAGGCAGGAGGACTAATATATAGTGGGCTATGTAACAAGAACCTGCCCTAAAAAAACAAAGCAAAATACTAATCTTAAAAAGAATAATGGGCCAGGCGGCGGTGGCACATGCCTTGAATCCTAGCACTCGGAAGACAGAAGCAGGCAGATCTCTGTGAGTTCGAGGCCAGCCTGGTCTAGAGAGCGAGATCCAGGACAGGAACCAAAACTACACAGTGAAACCGTGTCTAGGAAAAAAACAAAAAAAAAAAAGAATAATGGGCCGGTTGGTGGTGGCACATGCCTTTAATCCCAGCACTTGAGAGGCATAGACAGGTCTCTGTGAGTTCAAAACCAGCCTGGTCTATAAAGTGAGTTCCAGGACAACCAGGGCTACACAGAGAAACCCTGTCTCTGGGTGTGGGGGAGGGGTATAATTTAATTCACTTTTAAAATTCTAGATTTCTTGGATTTTATTTTATGTGTATGAATGTTTGATCTACATATATGTATGTGCACCACATGTGTGCCTAATGCCTGTGAATGTCAGAAGGAGGAAACAGATGCCTGGAACTGGAGTCATGGATGGTTGTGAGCTACCATGTGGGTGCTGGGAACTGAATCCCAGGTCCTCTAAAAGAGCAACAAGTGCTCTTAATTGCTTAGCTATCTTTCCAACACTGACTTTTATTATTATTATTATTATTATTATTATTATTATTATTATTATTTACTTCCATATTGTATTAAGCTAGGTCTTAACAGTGAGCGTCTGTGTGGTTAGATTGCCAGGAAGTTAGTGTGACCTGGTTGATTACAGATACCAGCAGAAGGGGCCTAGGCCTGTGTGAACTTCTGTGCTCATGAGTCCGCTTCTCTTTGTCTTTCAGCTCAAGCTCTTGGCCTCACAGAGGCAGTGAAGGTGCCCTACCCTGTATTCGAATCGAATCCGGAGTTTCTGTATGTGGAAGGGCTGCCTGAAGGGATCCCCTTCCGAAGCCCCACCTGGTTTGGGATTCCACGCCTTGAGAGGATTGTCCGTGGAAGCAATAAGATCAAGTTTGTTGTTAAAAAGTAAGCTGCCTTTGCCCCCACGGCCATGTGCCGCGGTCCCAGCCTCGCTGTGCCTCGGAGAGTTCTTGGCTAGACCCCCTGTGTGGGGGAGTGGTAACTCCTCCCACTGCCCTGCAGACTCCGGGCACATGCAGGCTCAGAACACCAAGCTTTGCCAAACTGGGCATCAAACCCAGGGCCTTGCACAATCTAGGCAAGCGCTCTGCTGCAGAGGCTCTAGCTCCTCATTGTGGGGGGATTCAAGGAGAGGGTTCTCTTGCTGAGCTGATCCCCACCTCCTCATGATAGATTCTACCATTGAACCTCTCTCAGCTAAAGCCCAGGCTGTCTCCTCTGTTTCCCCAGTTCATCAGTGATGGAGTTACGTACTTTCCTGCAGAGATTCAGTGGTTGAAGGAATTGATCTAGTGTTAGTTTGCTGTTTTTAAAGGAGTCACAGGAGCTGGGGAGGTGGCTGTCTTAGTCACTGTTCTAGTGTGGTAAAGACACTATGACCATGGCAACTCTTATAAAAGAAAGCCTTTCACTGGGGCTGGCTTACAGTTTCACGGGCTTCGTCCATGCTCATCCTGGTGGGGAGCGTGACGGCAGCCATCGAAGGCATGGTGCTGGAGAGTAGCCGCGAGCTACGTCCTCATCCACAAGCAGTGGGCCTAGTGTGGGCTTTTGAAACCTCAACAGGCACCCCCAGTAACACCCTTCTTCCAGCAGAGGCCACTGCATGGTGACTAAGCACTCAACTACATGAGCCTGTGGGGGCCATTCTTATTCACACCACCACATTCCACCCTCCGGCCCCCACAGTGTTACAACCACATCATAATGCAAAATGCGATTAGTCCAACTACAAACGTCCCCAGAGTCTTTCACCGTCCCGACACTATTTAAAAATCCCAGTGTTCAAAGTCATTCCTGAGACTCATGGCAGTCTCTTAACTGTAACCTCCTGTAAAATAAAAAGCAGATTGCGTACTTCCAATATAAAATAGCACAGGGTATACGTTGCCATTCCAAAAGGGAGCACCGTGAGGAAATGTGGACCAAAGCAAGACCAAAACCCAGCTGGGCAAACCCCAAACTCTGCGTCTCCATGTCTGATGTCAAAGCACTCTTCAGATCTCCATCTCCTTTCAGCTTTGTTGACTGCAGCACACTGCTTTCTCTTGGGCTGGTTCCACTCCCTGTTTGCAGCTCTCCTCAGCAGATATTGTTACGCTCAGATCTCTGGGGTCCCCAAAAGACCACCACAGAGACCGAATCCCATAGGTAAAAGCAAAGAGCCTTTACTTCAAGCTTGGAGGAGCTTGGTCTCTCTGTCTGTCTGACACAGAGGCGGTGAACCCAGGCAGGGTGCGGTTTTTATCATAATAGAGGTTGAGGTGAGGGGATTTCCAGGGTTCAGGACTGATTGGCTAACATTTATCTATGTGTATAGGTATAGGTGTGTGCTGGGAATGTTCGGAATATCAGGTATTTTCCCTTAGATGCTGGTCCCCTCTGGGTGGGCTCAGCTTACGGCTTTTCCTGGACCTGGGTGTTGCCTGCCAGTAAGCCTGTCACAGAAGCTGTGTCTGGGCCCCTAAGTCTGTCATGGCAGCTGTGTGGTCAAGCCGTTTGGGGGCCCCCCACAGTATCCCATTGCTCTGGCCTCTCCAGTATCTTGGGGTCTCCAGGGCAATCCTGGCCCCTTCTGTGGGCCTCCATGCAGGGACACCCCTGACACACGCCTGGCCTCAGCAGCTTTCCTTAGCCATGGAGGGAGATTCCAAACCCCTCTCTTGTATTCTTGACGCTAAAGCCAGAACCACGTGGCCGAAACTCTAAGTTCTTCTGTTTGATGGGGCTGCACTTGCCCCAGTCCTCCAATTACGTTTTCATCATCAACTTCTGCTTATGGTTTCTGTCACTCCTCAAGCTTTTCTTTAATTCCTTTTCACGGGTTGAAAGCTTAGCTGGGTGGAGTCTTGCCCTGAGGTCACTACTCCCTTTATTCTATTTAGCATCAGGTTTTTCTATCTCCTTGAGCACTAGACTTAGCTACATTTCTTCTCCTGGTGCCCCTTTCCTCCTCATACTGTACATATTGTACTTCTCTGTCCACCTTGCTCCTTTTCATTAGAGTTCTACCGAAGAGTGATTACTAATAACCTCACGACACAGCCAGTGCTGGGATGTCTGGACATCTCTGCCAATAGCATTCATCCAAAACTCTTCAATTTAACCTCAGGCAGATTTTTAGGACAGGTCAAGAAGCAGCCATATTCTTTGCCAAAAATATCCCAAGAACAGTCTCTAGGCCACGTACTGATAGTCTTCCTCTCTGAAACCTCTTGAGCTGGGCCCCCACGGTTTCCTTGTCCTCAGTACTAGCTTCCATACTCCTACTACCGTTAACCCTTGCTTAAAGCCTTCAATGGAGTCTAGTCTAAAGTTCACGTGGTCAGGCTTGTCACATCAACACCCCACTCCCTGGTACCAACTTCTGTCTTACTGGTAGTGTTCTTTTGCTGTGAAGAGACACCATGACCAAGGCAATAGAAAGCAGCATTTAATTGGGGGCTGGCTTACAGTTTCAGAGGCATAGTCCATTATTATCATCGGCAAGAGTGCTGGAGAAGTAGATGAGAGCTACATCCTGATCCAAAAGCAGAGGGGTGGGGGGAGACTGGCCTGGTGTGGCCTCCTGGGTGTCCACTCTCCAATGACACACTTGGCCACCAACATGGCCACACCTACCCCAACAAAGCTGAACCTCTTAATCCTTCTCAAATAGTGCCACTCCTTGGTGACTAAGCATTCAGATCCTTGAGCCCATGGGGGCCATTCTCATTCACACCATCACAGATGGCTCCAGTTACGAGGCTACTCTTCCTCCCGAATTCAGTTCTTAGTACTCACACGGCAGCTCACAATTGTCTATCTCCAGTCCTGGGGATCCAGCACCCCCTTCTGACCTCCTGGGCAATTGGCATGCACATGGTGCACAGACAGAGACACACATGCAGGGAAAACACCAACACACACGCTTTTCTTTTTTAGACACGGTTCTGGCTGTTTGTGCTGTGTGTAGAGTGACACACTGTATGTTCTTTCTAGGCCTGAGCTAGTTGTGTCCTACCTGCCTCCTGGGATGGCTAGCAAAATCAACACTAAAGGTAAGAGGCAGCACCCCAGGGCATGAACACATGGCGTTCTTTGCTGCTGTTCCTATGTCACCGGAGTCCTGTTGCATTGACACCGTGGGCCTTTGGTTTCTTTCTTTTAAGCTGTTTCACTTCGTGGGTCTTTTTCTTTCTTCTGTTTTCTCTGCATCTCATCGGAAGTTGATGTTTGCATCCCCCCTCATTCATGTCTCCACAGCTTGTTGGCACTCATGTGGAGGATTACACTACCCGTTTAATGCTTCAGGTTTCTTTGAAAAGAGCCAAACTGTATGACTTTTAATACTCCGCGTTTATAGAGCACCTTCCGCGTTTTATAATGCAGCTTGCAAAGGTAACCTTGCACTTTGCCTTACAGCATTGCAGTCCCCCAAACGGCCACGAAGCCCTGGCAGCAACTCCAAGGTGCCTGAGATTGAGGTCACTGTGGAAGGTGAGGTGCTGCACACTTTCTCACGGCTCTTTACCTCACAGTTGTGTGGACTCCGTAACTTCTGTGCATTTGAGGTGTTATGTTGGAAAAGCAGCTGATGCTGTTTATGAATTTTTTTAATGCATGAGTATGTATGTGTGTGTGCGTGTGTGTGTGTGTGTGTGTGTGTGTGTGTGTGTGTGTGTGTAGGTGTGCATTGTTACAGGATATCCCAGGTGTCACCTTCAGGAACATTGTCCACATGCTTGAGAGAGGTTCCCTTTTTAGGCCTAGATCTAGCTGGGGAGTCTGCCCTTGAGGCCCAGGGATGCACCTAGCAAGGGATCAAACTCAGGTCCTCGGGGATGGGAGTCACGCACTTCAGGGACTGAGCTCTCTCTCCCCCCCAGGCATAATTGATGCCTGTTTGTAATTTGTGGGTCCTGTGAAGACGTACTTGAGGAAAACCTCCCGGGTTGTTTTTCCATAATGATAAAGTGAGGCAGATGTAGCACACAGAGATGTTTCCCGTCCTTTTTCCTGTTTTTCCTGCTTCTGGTGGAATGTGTTTATCGGTGTTTGAACGGCAGTGCGCTTGCTCAGAGCAGGTGTGCGTCTTGACGTACCTTCTCCTTCCAGCCTCTGGTGTGCGGCACTGGCCCCTTGGGAAGTTCGTCGTCTAAGATGCCTGACTGACACAGTAACAGGCATCCTGAGCCCACTGCTGGGCACAGTTTCCATTATGCAGAAGGGAACAGCTGCCCAGGGGACTCCTGTCCCTTGGTCCTCACTTTCCGGTGTTCTCTCGGCCGTCCCCACTTAGTTGTACTTGTACAGAGCCCAGCTTCTCAAAGCAAAGTGAGAGACAACCATGTCCAGTGGTTGGTAAATAATGGACCCTGCGAACCGGATTAAACAGCCCTGATGAGCAGTGGCCCATGGGGACAATAAACTTCCTTTGCTGTTTTTGGAGAAGATTTGAGTCCCAGGACTCTGTGCCTTCCTCGTGATCACTTGTAAAGTGCACGTGATATTCCTGTTAGTCCAAAGACTTCACCCAGAAGCCAAGCCAAACCCGGGCTGAGCCCCGGTGACCCGAGCATCATCAGTGATGCTGCATCAGCGGGAGGTTTCGTTCTAAGGTCCTGGTCCACAAAGGAGATGACGCTTCCTTTGGTCTAGTTGCCAGATACATGTTGAGGCGGAGCACAGGAGGCCCCTTCCTGGAAGGCAGGGCTGGGAGCAGAGTGCTGATGATGCAAAGCCACAGCCTGGCTGTGTGTTCTGTTCTCATCTGTGCCGGGTTCAGGAGCCTTTCACCGTCTGTTGCCAGAATCCTAGGGTCAGCTGAGTTAACGTTCAGGTGTGTGTGTGTGTGCGCGTGTGTGTGCATGTGCATGCGTGCGTGCGTGTGCTGTAATTTTTGTTACATTCTAACAACAATGAGCGCCCGGTGACTGGTTCGCCTTTGAATTTTCTCTAGGCCCCAACAACAACAGTCCTCAATCCTCCACCGTTCGAACTCCTACCCAGACCAACGGTTCAAATGTTCCCTTCAAGCCTCGAGGGAGAGAGTTTTCCTTTGGTAAATACATCTTTTATTTCTCTCGATTTCAGCATTTCAGATAAAAAGAGTTAGCGTGTCGTGTCAGCAGGATGGTGGTTTTTCTCAGGTGAGTCAGTGTGTGTCAGATTTTCACATGCAGCAAGAGCCGGGCTGCCGGAGGTTGACTCTGGTACCTTCACTTTCTCCTGTTCTGTGGGTGAGGCTCCTCTTCCTGTGGGCCGTGGACAAAGTGTACACCCCAGGGGTGCCTGAGGACTGTAAGTTGGGTCACTGCATGTACCCAGAGCCGGAGCTGGCACGTGGTGGACACTGTAACAGGCCAGGAGAAGTCCTTTGTTCATTTCAGCATGGGTCAGACTGTTGGTAATCCACCCTGACAGCTTAGTTTAGTTGTATGAGGATTGGAGGGGTGGGCGAGACAGCCGTATTACAAACCTGTGTGTTTCTTTTGTTTGTTGGTTTGTTTTCGAGACAGGGTTTCTCTGTGTAGTTTTGGTGCCTGTCCTGGATCTCACTCTGTAGACCAGGCTGGCCTTGAACTCACAGAGATCTGCCTGGCTCTGCCTCCTGAGTGCTGGGATTAAAGGCCTGCGCCACCACCGCCCGGCCTGTGTGTTTCTTATATGGAGACTTAGAATCCTGTGTGGGTACATGATGTGGAAGGAGTGAAGCCGTCTGTGGGACATGGATGCACTAGGGGCAAGATAGAGGGAAAGAGGGAATGTGCTTATGTACTCTCTAAAACGTCTCTGTCACACAGTGACACACAGTGTGAATGAAGGAAACAGCCCGCTGTGTGTGTGTTCTCCTGGGCTTTGTAAAGCTGCAAAGTAAGGAGACGGAACCAGGGTGTTAGCATGCTCCTCCAGTCCCAGCACTCGGGAGGCAGATACAGAGTGAGACCCTGTCTCAGAACAGCGTGAATGGAGAAATTAAGTTCAGTCAATGAAACGGTCAGGTTGGAGACCTTGCTGACCGGTGGCTGCTGCTCTCTCTTACAGAGGCCTGGAATGCCAAAATCACAGACCTGAAGCAGAAGGTGGAAAACCTTTTCAACGAAAAGTGCGGTAGGTTTGTCTGGAAACATCGATTATGAAATAGTTCTCTAATAGAAAGGGTGTGAATTTGATGTTCAATGTCTTCGGAATTGGGTTTCAGCCTTCCGTTTCTACCCATTTTCCTGAGTATCAAGAATTCCAAAATCCTTTTCCAAAATTAAAATGAATATGATTTTTCCCATAAATAAGGATTTGTAGTTGCTGCAGAGTGTTGCGAATGGCTTTCTAAGTCGTGCTACGGAACGAGAGTGTCGTGTGTTACAGGGGAAGCTCTTGGCCTTAAACAGGCAGTGAAAGTGCCGTTTGCGTTGTTCGAGTCCTTCCCGGAAGACTTCTATGTAGAAGGCTTACCCGAGGGGGTGCCCTTCCGAAGACCATCCACATTCGGCATTCCAAGGCTGGAGAAGATACTCCGGAACAAGGCCAAGATAAAGTTCATCATTAAAAAGTGAGGCCTTAGGTGGAGAAGACGTCCGTGGGCTGGCGTCACAGTGTGGTGGCCTGGGTTGACCAGTGGTTAAGAGTGCCTGCTGCACAGCTTTGAATTCAGACGCCACTTCCCTCTTAATAAGCTGGGAGGAGCCTGTAATCTTAGTGCTGGGGGTTGGACAGAGGCAGGAGGATGACTGGGGCCCGCTGCCTGGGGTGGTCATTGAGCTGCAGGTTCTAGGAGAGATCCTGTCTGAAAGAGAGTAACACGGGCCAGCTGGCGCCCTCCCCCGGCCTCTGCACACACAGGCCTGTGCACCAGCACACGTGTGTACATGCAACACAGGCCCTTTTGTTTGTTTGGAGGCAGGGTGTTATTTGCACATGTTCTTCATGCATGTACCCAGGCAGTGGGCAGTGGGCAGTGGGCGTTTCCTGTTTCTGCTCTTGGGTCTCACACTGATTCTCATGACGTGCTCTCACCTTGGGAAGGAGATGGCCGTGAGACACTGGTGTGTCCAGAGAGGGTCCACCAGCAGTGGAGGCCAGTGTCATTGGCCTGCTTGGGCCCAGGTTGCACCCAAGTGCTGCACATTGTTTGCAGAGCTGCACGCTCCAGCATGCTGCACCTTCCCTGGATGCAGCATGCTGCACCTCCCCTGGGTGGGTGGCTTCCTCTGGGTTAACCAGCCCACGCCTTTTTCCTCTTGCTCGTAGACCTGAGATGTTCGAGACGGCCATCAAAGAGAGCACCTCTTCCAAAAGCCCTCCGAGTGAGTGTCCTTTGAGAACAGCAGCGTGGCAGCTTGGCTCGTGGGCAGTCGTTAATTCTAGAGCAGTGAACGCTGTGCACGGTGTTGCTCCACACCAAGACACAGCAGAGCAGAAAGATGGCCCCGTCAGAAAGTCAGCCTTCTTTAGTGTCTTACTGAACTAAACCAGCATGCAAGTACCAGCCTTACAGGGCCAGGCTGTGGCCAGCTTGTGGCTGACCGTGGGCATGCAGCTTTGGGTTATTAGAGAAAACTCTGACTATACATGTTCTGTCTGAACCCTAATCTTTAGCTTTTGCTTTCAGGGAAGATAAACTCCTCACCCAACATTAATACTACTGCATCAGGTGTGGAAGACCTTAACATCATTCAGGTGACAATTCCAGGTATGATTTCTGCCTGCATCGTGGAGTCTTTTGGACTCCAGAATCCTTCGGGGACAGCTCATGTAGTACAGCGTGTTGTATGTTCACCCAAGCCATGCCTCCGTGCTGCTGAGCACCGCACCTCCATTCAGCCCTGCTCACTCCTCCGGGTCTCTGTTCTTCAGAAAGTCTCTGTGGAGCCTGGAGAGGTGGCTCAGTGGTTAAGAGCACTTGCTATTCCTGAGGACTCTGGTTGATTCCCAGAACCGCATGATGGCTCACAACCATTTGTAATACATTCCCATGGGACCTGATACTCGCTGCTCATCACCTTGGGCACACACAGAGTGCATAGGCATATATTCAGGCCAAACATCCATCAATCTTTAAAAAGATAAAATCTTTTTTAGCCAGGCGGTGCTGGCACACACATTTTACTCGGGTGGCAGAGGCAGGTGGATCTCTGAGTTTGAGGACAGCCAGAGCTACACAGAAATCCTGTCTTAAAAAACCAAGTAAATAAATAAGATCTCTTTAATAAACCATCTGTGTGAAACAGTCGGGGATATTTGCTCAACAGGAATGGAGTTGTAGCCTCTTGAGTTGGTTTTAGAACTTTTTTTTTCCCCTTTTTTAAAAAATGTTATTTTATGGTTATTTCTTTTTGTCTTGATGATGTCATAAAGTGGAAACCCTCCCTTTATTTATTTATTTGCTTATTTATTTGTTTGTTTGTTTATTTTGGTTTTTCCAAGACAGGCTTTCCCTGTGTAGCTTTGGAGCCTGTCCTGGATCTTGCTCTGTAGACCAGGCTGGCCTCGAACTCACAGAGATCCACCTGCCTCTGCCTCCCGAGTGCTGGGATTAAAGGCGTGCGCCACTACCACCCGGCTCCCATTTTTTGAAAGGTCAGGGTCTCATTATATAGTCTTGGCTAGCCTGGAACTCAGGAATCCACCTGCCTCTGCTTCCTGAATGCTGGGAGTAAAGGTGTGCTGTGCCACGCCTGGCTTACAGACCTTTCTAGAAAACACGTGAGTCGTTTGCATGCACGCTCTCCGCTCTCCTCTTGCCTTTTAGATGACGATAATGAGCGACTCTCCAAAGTTGAAAAGGCCAGGCAGTTGCGCGAGCAGGTCAACGACCTCTTCAGTCGGAAGTTTGGTAAGTTTATAACAATCGAGGAAACTGTTTCCATCCAAGCCTTTGAGTAGATTCCCGTCAGGTAGTTGTGAAAGGTTACTGTTCTGTTGGGGAGTTCTGCGTTAAGAAAACATCCGATGTCAGCTGCCCCGCCTGATGATGGCCAGGGTGGCTGCTCGCTCTGTGTCTGATTGCTTTGAAGATGACGTCACACCGGTCCCTGTGCTGTTTGTCTCGCTGCAGGTGAAGCTATTGGGATGGGCTTCCCGGTGAAGGTTCCCTACAGGAAGATCACCATCAATCCCGGCTGTGTGGTGGTCGACGGCATGCCCCCCGGGGTGTCCTTCAAAGCCCCCAGTTACCTGGAGATCAGCTCCATGAGAAGGATCTTAGATTCTGCCGAGTTTATCAAGTTCACTGTCATTAGGTGAGAATTCCCCGCTTAGTCAGAGCGCGTGTGGAGGCCTCGAGGCTGGCACTTCCCAGAGTACTGCCGAATGGAGTCGGCAAAGCAGCGGATGGGTGACGAGGTGACGGGCACTCGTTTAGTCAGACAGCGTTGGATTTCTCTGCCTGAGTTTCCTCACTCGGTCACTGTTTGGTTAGTGCCGCTTCACCAGCCCAGTGTCCTGCCGAGCTCCAGGCTTCGCTCCTGTGGACTCTCTTGGTGTTTTTGGACAGTGTCCCACTGGATCCCCGGCTGGCTGGCTCAGAGCCCCAGAGATTCTCTGCCTTCCCACTTCCGGGATTGCAGGTGTGGGCCACCGTGCCTGCCTGTGTCAGCTTCTCTGATAGGACCTTGCGGTGCAGCCCAAATTGTTGACATTTTCGAGCTGTTTTCTCACGCCGCTTTAATGAAACACCAGAGTAATGGAGCCTACAAAACCTCAAATACCTGTTAATTGTCACGGAAGAAGTTGGTGTCATAGAGCATGTGGTTAGGGCCTTCCCGGAAGCTGATGGTCGGTAGAACTGTCATTTTATCTGATGGCGCCTTTGACACTCCCAGCCAGCCAGCCAGCCACCCCACCCCGCAATGGGGAGCACTTTTTTGTTTTCTTTCTACTTTAGTGAACCTTTTGGTGGGTGTTGGATAGGACAGTGTCTCACCATGTAACTCTGACTGGCTTAGAACCCACTGTGTAGGCCATGATCTCCTCCCGCACTCAGAGACCTGCTCACCTCCCTCCCATGGGCTGGGATGAAAGGCATGTGCCACCATACCTGTCTCGGTTGTGGCACTTTCCAGTAGTGACCTGCATATCTTATCCATAACACATCAAACGCAGCTCACCTTGCCATATGCACTGTACACATTCCCTGTGACCAGTTACCAAATAACTGATGTGTACATTGTATATGATACATATTAACACAACTGGAGTCACTGTCACAAGATAGTAATTTCATATGCATCTTATGTGTGTTTCCTGTAGGTTATAAAGTAGGATATAAATAGCATAAATTAAGCAAATGTTCTTTAAAAATAAAAACATTACATTATACACTTTGTTTTTCCCCTTTAGACCATTTCCAGGACTTGTGATTAATAACCGTGAGTATTTCATGGAGTTTGGTTTGGTTTGATTTGTTTCTTGGGATCCGAGAGTGCACGTGGGTGTGGGTGTGGGTGTGGGTGTGGGTGTGGGTGCAGTGCAGCCTGCAGAATAACAATGATGTCATCCACCTCTTAGTGTGCACCCCGCCTCCTTGTGAAATTGCTCCTGTTGCCTGACTTCCCTCATCCTCACTTAGTCAGAAAATGGTAACTGGGGGAGGGTGGGCGGAAACCATTTTGAAAGGGCTTATTAGGAGCAGGACTTGGCCAGGTCCTGCCTGGGTTAATAAAGCTCCATTATGTAGACACAGCACTGACGTTCAGGAGGACTGTAGGCCACAGAATGCTGGGCCTGGAGGAGGAAAACTGTGATTCCAGTGCTTGAGAGGCAGAAGCAGAAGGATCAGGATAGAGTTCAAGACCAGCCTGGGCCACATGAAACCCTCTCTCCAAAAGGAAAAGGAGGAAGGGCTGGTGATGGACCCACATAAAGGTGGAGAGAACCACCTCCACAGAGTTGTCCTCTGGCCTTCACACGCACGTTGTGGCATGCATGCTCACACAGACTTCATATACACACAATTTTTAACAACCCATGGTAATTTTTTGTTGTCGAATCTCCCTTGCGGATTTCAGTTCCTCTGGCTTTTTTAAGACAGGACACATAGTCCCCCTGGCTGACCTGGAGCTCAACTTGTAGACCAGGCTAGCCTCGAACTCAGAGATCCACCTGCCATCGTCACCGTGACCAGCTCTCCTGCACCTCTGTATGATTTTAATTTCCAAAGAGCATTGTGTTTCGTAACCTACCATTGAGAGGGTCCTATATATGATGCTCAGCTTTATTCTTTGTCCTGTACAGGACTCTGTGGTTCGACTTTATGGTAACTGCTGTGAAATTTGTGATTTTGGTGGCGTCTACTAGGACCATTAGTGTTCTTTTTTCCTCTTCCCTTTTCATTTATTTATTCGCGTGTGGGGTCCTGAGGTGCTCAGAACTTGCCATTTCACGCACAGTGGTCAGAAAGACAACCTGTGGCAGTCGGTTCTCCCTTCCCACCTTAGGGGGCCCAGGGATCGATCTCAGGTTGTCAGGTGTGCAGACGGCCTTTACCTGCAGAGTTGACACGTCAGCATAGGGATGGTCAGGTCACGGGTCAGTAAGTCATCTGACTGTTCCATTTTCTTGCAGAGCTGGTTGATCAGAGCGAGTCCGAAGGCCCTGTGATACAAGGTAAGAGAAGCACAGCGCCCTGCTTACATGGCTGCCCCAAGTCCTGGTTCACACTCTACCTGCTTTCAGTCACAGTGCACACCTGCACACCCTCAAAGTCACACTTGGTTCCTTCCTCTCCTGCCATGTCTGAAGGCCAGTAACCTTCGGGAGACTTGAGCTGTGGCTCCTGCATGGTAACTGGGCCAGACCATGTAAACCTATGATCCCAGGCCATTCATAATATCCTGGTGCTCAAGACCAGGGGCCTAAAATAAAACATCAAAATGAGAGGGCTGCCTGTTGAAGTGTGTGTTTGTGCAGGTGTGGGTGCACATGCATGTGGATATGCACGTGTGGGTGAACATGCATGTGGAGGCTTGGGCCGGAGAGATGGCCCAGCGGTTAAGAGCACTGGCTGCTCTTCCAGAGGACCCTGGTTCAGTTTCCAGCACCCACATGGTGGATTGCAACTGTCTTTTAAGTCCAGTTCCAGGGAATCTGAAGGCACCAGACACGTGCCTGGTAGACACACACGCAGACAAAATAACCAGATAATTACAACAAGAAAGTTGACGGGCTGTTTCCATCCCTGGGGCTTTCTCCTTCCTTCTCCTCCTCCTCCTCTCCCTCTAGGCTCTTTAAATAGTTTAAAGCAGCCTTTGAAAATTGTCCAAACGAGACTTGCTGTGTTTCTCTTTAGAGTCCGCTGAGGTGAGCCAGTTGGAAGTTCCTGCAACAGAAGGTAAGGCCTGGGCCGCTCCCATCCTAGAGATCTGGAGTGACTGGTGCCTCAGGACAGCATGACCGAGTTCACTGTGGTGTTCATGCTGTTACTTCTTGGCCCGGTGGTGGTTTTGTGGTGTTTTTTAACGTGTATGGGTGTTTTTGCCTGCTGTGTGTGGTGACCATGTGTATGCAGTACCCAAGGAAGCCAGAAGGGGGCATCACACACGCATACACACCCCAGAATCTAAGTTAGGTGGTTGTGAACCATACACACACCCCAGAATCTAACTCTAAATTAGGTGGTTGTGAAACGCACGCACGCACGCACGCACGCCCCAGAATCTAGCTCTGGTTGTGACCCTCCATGAGGGCACTGAGAATCGAACTCAAGTCCCCTGGAAGAGCAGCTAGTGCTCTTTATTGCTGAACCGTCTGTCCAGCCCCAGATTGATAAGACTTCTGGAGACTCCAGGCAGGCTGCCTCTGTCCTGCGTGGCTCTGGCTAAATTCTAGATCCCTCTAGCCTAGACATTGCATGACCCCAAGTACACACAAAGCAATATGGAATCTGCTACTTGCAAATCAAGTCATGGGCTGGCTGCGGCTCAGATGAACACTTGGCAGGCATGGGCAAGGCCCTGGGTTCCATAAAAACACATTGGCGGCTTCCAGGCAGATCTTAGGTCTGTGTGGTTCCCTTTACAGGCCGGCAGGCTCACATCAGTAGCGCAGCTCATCATCACCTTTTCTTCCTCTCTAGAAATTAAAGACACGGATGGGAGCTCACAGATCAAGCAGGAGCCAGACCCCACGTGGTAGACCACGTCTCCAGGGTAAGCGCCTCTCCCCAGCCCCCCGGTCCGTACCTACCTGCAAGCAGGTAAGCACCTGCCACTCTGCTTTAGCTCCAAGATGTGGCGGAGGCCACCCTCAGGGGACACATGGCCCTCACAGGCCTGAGTGCAGGCCAGCTGGGAGCCACAGGCCAGAGTCTTCTCTCACTCCGAGATGTAGAAGTGGGTGTATCTGTCATGAGTTCCAGGCCAGCCAGGCTACACAGTGTGGCTTGTCTTGGGATAGAGGGTGGGAGGTAACGTAGAAGAATCTGTATGCCAAGATCACCTCCTCTCTGGACTGACCTCTTCAGGCCAATGACCAGCCCAGCCCCGTGGTTGCTGACTTGCTGAGTGTGACCCAGCCACTAATGGGAGGGTTATCTGTAGCCCGCAAGTGAGGAGGCTGCCTTACCCTGTCAGGTCACAGACGAGCTTTCACAACTGCCTTTGGGCCCGGCACTCTTATCTGATATGTGTGAGGGTGTGTGAGGCTTGTCTTGCCCTGTTGTCCGGTTGACCCGGTGCCTCTTTGTTCTTTTTCTGCAGTTCAGCTTCCAGTGTGAGTGGTGGAGAAGCGCTTTCGGACCCGCCTGCCGGCTCTGTAATATACTTGTATAACAGAAATACCTTCTATACAAACCTTCTTTTCTACTTCTAGATAGAAATGTCTACTTTCTCAGCAGTTCTGTGAATTGAACTACGCAGCAGCGTGACGAGAGGCGCGTGCCTGGCTGGCTTGGGAATGCACTAGAGGAGGATTTCACAGCCGTGCTGGAAAGAGACAGGGAATGGCAGGGACGACTCTTAGATTTTTTTTATGCATTGGGCAGAGCCTTGGGCTGCGGTGCGTATTCCAGTCAGTGGAGATACTCCTACTGGGCATCTTGGCTTCCGCAGCGAAGAAACCCCTGTGCTAGTCAGTGCTTTAGTTCTTCTATTGAAAATCATTTCCGTGATCTTGCACTCGGCTCCCCTCCCTGCCTGAGTGGAGGGCTGCTGTCTGTATGTCTGACTAAGCCTTTGCCTAAGCTCTATCATGGTTCCTCTTGTTCTCACTGTAATTCAGAGCGAGGCTGGCCGCCTCACCCGACGGACGGCCGCAGAGAGAGGACATTCTCAGAGCCTCTTTTCACCCTTACTTTGCAGCAAGTACATGTCTGGGTGTACCCTGAAGGTCAGAGGTCGGAGGTCAGGTATGCATGCTTTAGCAGCTGGATGACTAAACCCTCCCCAGCTGGGAGCCACAGTGGCCTGGGGTGCCCTGGGACGCAGCTCGGGGTGGAGTCGGGCCGGGCTGCGTGTCTGCCCGGTTGGTTGTCTAACCGCCTGTCTGGCCGGGTGTGGGGAGTGAGACAGGCGGGCTCTTGTGCACCTCCGTGTTCACACCCTCTGGGCCTAAAAGTGGAGGCTCCCGGACGAAGCAGTTGTAGGAAATCACAGCTCTCGAGAGTTAGAGGATGTGAGGGCACGGCGCGGCACCACGATGTTCACGATGGGAAATTATATCACACGGTAGCAGAGATAGGCATTTTTATGTGTTCCTTATATTTTACCTCAAATTGTAGATATAGGGTAATAAATAAAATCCATCCATGCCTTTCACACGCAAATTCATTCTTTTTAAGTTCATATGAGTGTCTGGGGAAGGGGGCGTGGGCTGGCGGCAGGAGGAGACAGAGGGCAGGCCGGGGTGTCCACCTTGGTCCCACTCGGATTGGATGCCTTTGTTCCGGGTCACGGGTTCGTCCCAGAGCTGTGCCCAGCCGCTCCACCCCTGTGTCTTACCGCTGTTGGAGACAGAACTGAGGCAAAAGCCTCACCACGGAGGGGACTTTGAGTCCCTGCACTTAGAAGCCATCTGCTGCCCAGAGCAAGGGAAGAATGGAAGATGGTGCCCACTCAGGCTGCGGCCACCCAAGGCTGTGAGGGGTGGCAAGCGTGCTGGCCCCCTGCCCCCAATGGTACCTTAGTGCTCTCTGCGCATTCCCTGGTCGGGGAGTGCCAGCAGCAGTGTGTCAGCTGTCATGGTAACAAGATGCCTGGGAGCGCCAGCCAGGAGGGAGAGTCCTCATTTCTTACCTGACATCCTTCAGACCATGCTCTTTGACCGTTAGTAGGCAGCGTGTGGTCACAGGGCGCACCCCTTCAGCTCCCACCTCCTTCCCACCAGACCCTCCTCTCAGCTTCTGCCACCTGCCAGTGGCACCAAGGCTGAGGTCATGCTCTGATTGTGTGGGCCTTTGGGGACATTACCCATGTCATAGCACACAACAGAACTGTCCCTGGGCCAGACCCGGCTTGTTGACAAGTAGGTGGCATAATGGCTTTCTGTGCTGGGGGGCTGGTAGATGATGAGCACCGAGGTGGTCGGGGTGGAGAGGGTCGTGGGCACCAGTTCTCATGGCTGGGGGTGTGGTCGGTTAGTAGACGCACGGAAGCCAGAGTTCTGTTCCAGCCCTGTGAACGCCAGGTGTGGTTGTGGGGGGTGGGGCCAGGTCTTCGAGACATAGTAAGTTCAAGGCCAGACTGGGTTAAATTAGACTTGGTCTCATTTAAAAAACAAAAAAAAGCTTAGTGGCATGCACTGTCGTATTGGAGCTCGGGAGGCTGATAGAGGGTTGACCCTCAGGTTGCCCTGCCATCTAAGTGACCTGACACTTAGTAGGTGGCCCCTCACCTGCCACCCCCCCCCATCTTGTGGTCTGGTTTTGAGGAAGGCCCAGTGCCGAAAGCTCCCCTGACACAATGCCGATTTGTAAAGTGTTTCCTGCCGCAGAGGGAACGGAAAAACAAACCTCGTTATTTATTAGTTTCAACTTGTGCACCGTGTCCAGACAGCTCCCCCCGGCGATCGGACGAGAGAAGGGCAGAAGCCCACCACGTCCAGGAGCTTCAGGAGCTTCGGGGTCTCCAGCTGGGGGATGTACTGTGCGCTGCCGGCCCACCGGAACTGCCGCTAACGGTTGCGATGAATTTCTCCGTGTAAAGGGCTTCGTAGAGGCCACCTGGTACAGCCAAGCGTGGCAGAGCAGGCCTGAGATCCCGGCACTCAGAGAGTGTGGGCAGGAGAGCAGGGCCTGGCTGTGCCTCCAAAACAACAAAACAAAAATTCAGCACGTGTTCAAAATGTCAAGTTGAAAGCCAGGTTAAGTGTTTCCATGCCTGTCAGGAGGTCATGGCCGAGGAATCAGTTCAAGGTCATCCTGGGCTAGTTGACTGCAGGAGACCTTGTCTGAAAAAAAAAAAACCAGTACTAAGATGCTTTGAGCTGAGCATGGTTGGAGAGGCCTGTGATTCCCCCTCTCCAGCCCTGTGGGAGGCAGAGGCGAAAGTCCAGGGGCCCCATACTCGGGGCTGCAGCATGTTGGAATCTTACGCCTCGGTGACTGCTTATCCATCCCACTGAGTAGTGGCTTCTGTCCTTTGGAGACAGTCTGGTGGGTTCTTGTGTGCAGTGTGCAGAGACAATGTGTCCCATTCCTGATCCACACCCCTCCCAGTCATATTCTGAGAGAAAGGCATTTGTGTAGCCCACTCTGTGCTGTAGGGGATCCTCTCTCCTGTCCTGGGGCACCCCTTCGGAACAGCAGACCTCTTCCCCCTGTGGGTGACTGCCGGCATTCTCCTGGCTACAAAGATCTGGGAATGCTGAGTGCCCTGGGGCTTTTGCCTTGGCTGAGCGTGCACCCGGAGACAGAGTTGGGGAGCAGGCTTAGGTGTGGGACACACAGCCTCAGCCAACGTAAGAGAACTCAACGCTCTACAGACCTGGCCATAGCTTCTGCGGTTGGTTTGTTAATGTGTACGGGTGTTATGCCTATGTGGATGTCTGCAGAGTGTGCCTGGTGCCCACCAAGGCCAGAAGAGGCCATTGAATCCTGTGGGACTAGAGTATGCTGGGAATTGAACCCAGGTCTTCTGGGAGAGCAGTCAGTGCTCTCAAGCATGGAGCCATCTCTTCAGCCCTTCTCACCCGCCTGACAAGCAAGGCTCACTTCCAGCCTGGGTCCGGGGTGCCGGGCGGGCCGACACACCTGCTCTACACTTCGTTAGTTTAAGACCCAGGGCTAGGTGATGCACGCCTTTAATCCCAGCACTCTGAGAGGCAGAGGCAGATGATCTCTGAGTTCGAGGCCAGCCTGGTCTACAAAGTGAGTTTCAGGACAGCTAGGGCTGTTACCCACAGAGAAACCCTGTCTGGAAACCGCCGCCCCACCCACCCACCCAAGGGGGGAAAAAAACTCAGCGCTGACTGAGTTTAGTGCCTAGGACCCACATGGTGGGAGGAGAGAACCAACCCCAAGTTTTCCTCTGACCCCCACGCTATTGCATACATACATGTGCTTTGCCCCCCCCCCCCAATAAATGTAAAAAAAAAAACAAACTGTTGGCTGGGGATGTGGTTCAGTTGGTAGAATACTTGCTGAGCATGCACAAAGTTGTGGGTTCTATCCCCACATAAACCAGGCATGGTGAGCCCTTGCCGTTCAAACTGGACCACATGACCAGCACTTCTGGTGACCATTGGGGAAGGAACAGATCTTGTCACAGAGCTCATGGGGTGACAGGGAAGCAGGGTGTCCCAATACACTCACTTCTACGTAACAGTTGAGGATGGGATATGGCCCAGTTGGTGGAGTGCCCATGAAACCAGGCAATGCCAGCACTCAGAAGGTACATGCAAGAGATTCATCCCCAGGCCAGCCTGGGGTACATGAAACCCAGTCACAAAGCCATCTCTTTAGCTCCGTTTTATATGTAATGTTTGGGAAGATGAGGCTGAGGGAGTCTTGACTGACTTGACCCAGGGTACACAGTATAGGTAGAACCCATTACCGTAAGGTAATTCCTTATCACACTGGGCGGCGGTGGCGCACATCTTTAATCCCAGCACTCGGGAGGCAGGGGCAGGCGGATCTCTGAGTTTGAGGCCAGCCTGGTCTACAAAGCGAGATCCAAATAGCCACCCTGACTCCTGGCCTGGCCACTAACCCTCTCCACCACCTCCCCCAATGCCAGTCGGCTCTAATGTGGCCACTGCTCGCTAATGGCCAGCATTTGCCCGGCCTCACCCTCGGCCTTATTTGCAGCTCACAGCAGTCCACACAGTGGGTAAAACGGCTCAGAGAGCTTGAGTGACATTGCCAAGGGACATACTAGAAGCCGAGTCTGAGCTCCAAGTAGTCCTGTGAGTCGAGCTGCAGGACAAAATGCCCACAGCCTGAGTCTATTGGAACCCTGGTGGGGACCTGGGGAGAAGGGAGTCCCCGGTGTTGGAGCTGAGGGGTGTCCTGAGCTGGACTCTGCAGCTACTGGGTGTTCTGCTGAGGCCTCACCCCTCCCCCACCAGCAGAATGCATCTCTCACCCCATGCGGCTGAGAAAGGAGTCTCCAAGTAGGCAAAGAGTTGGAAAGCCACATTTCCGTGAGCCTGCTCATACAGCCTCGCCCCCACAGAACCCCAACCATGAGACCCTGTCCACGCCCCCAGAGGTCCTGGGAAAACTGAAGGTCACTGGTCACTCAGCAAGAAGCAGCAGGAGGCCGGGTGGTGGTGGCACACGTCCCAGCACTCAGGAGGCAGAGGCAGGCGGATCTCTCCGAGTTCGAGGCCAGCCTGGTCTCAGAGCGAGATCCAGGACAGGCACCAAAACTACATAGAGAAACCCTGTTTCGAAAAACAAAAACAAACAAAAAAGCAGGAACTAATGATGAAGACAGGTTTGTTTCAATCCGGGGAAGCCCCATGTTCCTTCTGATGGAAGGTCCATGAGGCCACCTCCCTGTCCTCATCCCCGACAGCAAGCAACTTTTCATGATGTCTGCCTAGACTTGGGGATTTCCTGGTTAAGGAAATGGCCAGCCTGGCCTCAGGTTGAGGGAAAAGCCAAGTGGCTGAGGGCAGTAGAGCCAAAGTCCTAGGGCCAGAGCAGGAAGCCCTGAGGCCTCTGCCTGGCCTGATGGGAAAAACTCTTTTGGGGCTTATGCCAGCTAACTCCCTGGAATTGTGTCCCCATTCATTCGTTCAGTCATTCATTCACGTCACTCCACGGCCAATGATTAAAGGATATGGGCCCAAGGGTTTACAGAGAGGGCTCGGCACTTAAGAGAGCTTGCCATTTTTCCAGAGGGCCTGAGTTCAATTCCCAGCACCCACCTGTAGCTCCAGGTCCAGGGAACCTGGTGCCCTTTTCTGGCCTCTATGGGCACTAGCACACTGGTGGCATGCATTCACACAAACACACACACACACACATACAAAGTAAAAATAAGTCCTTAGCCGGGGATGGTAGTACACGCCTTTAATCCCAGCACTCAGGAGGCAGAGGCAGGCAGATCTCTGTGAGTTCAAGGCCAGCTTGGTCTACAAAGCGAGTTCTAGGACAGCCAGGACTGTTACACAGAGAAGGCCTGTCTTGAAAAACAAAACAGTAAAAATAAACAAATCTTCATTAATAAACAATATGGGTCTGAGTTTAATTCCAGCTATAACCACCTATGTATTTCTCTGAGCCTCAGTTCCCTCATCTGTGAAGTGGGGGAATAATCCCTACCACTCAAAAGACTTGTCATGAGATGTGATATTAAGCGTAAAACACATCCAAGTGCCAGGTGTAGTACACACACTTGTAACATCAACCCTTGGGAGGCTGAAGCAGGAGGAGGCTAGCCTGGGCTACAGAAACCTTGTCTCAAGTCTGAGGCTGTCACTTTGTTAGTACAGTGCTTGTCTATCACACATGAAGCCCGGGGTTCCAATCTCAGCCCACTTAAACTGAATATGGTATGTACACTTCTAATTCCAGCACTCAGGAGGTGGAGGCAGGAGGATCAGGAGTTGAAGGATATCCTTAGCTAAGTAGAGTGTGAGGCCAGCTGGGGCTGCAGGAAACCATCTCTAGAGAAGATCCAGGAGGGGCAGACACAGAACCTCAGGAGACAAATCCTCACTGCCAAATTGACTGGATTTACAGTCACCGTGGGCATGCACCACTGGCTGTTTCCAGAAAAGTTTAACTGAGGTTGGAAGACCCACCCTGAATGTGGACAGCACCATCATTCTATATGTAGCTGTAAGTTTTCCCAGGTCTTGCCCGGCCCTGTGGTCTCTCAGCCAATTATAAAATAATCACTCAGAGGCTTAATATTATTTACAAACTGTATGGCCTATGGCAGGCTTCTTGCTAGCTAGCCCTTATAGTTTAACCCATAACTATTAACCTATGTATCGCCACGTTCTGTGGCTTTACTTGTTGCTCCTAGGATGGCAATCTGTCTGTCTCTTCTACTCTGCCTCTCCTGTCTCTCTCCTTGGATTTCCTGCCTGCCTCTAAGCTGCCTTGCCATAGGCCAAAGCAGCTTACTTCTGCTCCCCCCCCCCCAGCTGAGGATCGAACCCAGGATCTTGCACTTGCTAGGCAAGTGCTCTACCACTGAGCTAAATCCCCAACCCCAGCAGCTTACTTATTAACCAATGGGAATAACATATATTCACAGTGTACAGAAAGACATCCCCTGTGGGAGACCAGCCCTCACATTTATTTACCCCAGGAACTCTTGAGGAATGAGGATTAAGAGACTTAGAAGTAGAGGGGAGAGAAACAGAGAGAAAACACAGGATAGACCCGGGTGGACCTGGATCCTTACCCACCGGCCCAGAACTTTATTCCAAAGGGCTATTTATAACAATGCCAAGGGGTGGAGCAAAAGACCTCCCCCTTGGCTAGGTACAGTCATCTAGTCCCCAGGCCCGTGGTCCAATCAACCTTTTTATGTAGTCCTGCTGGGTACAGCCACTAGGAAACCTAGTAGACTCCAACAATCCCCCAGAATCCATGGGCTGGGGTCTCTGACTGAATAAAAAGGAGAAAGTAAACTGAGCAGCAGCATCCATCTCTCTCTGCTTCCTGACTGCGGATGCCATGTGACCAGCCGCCTCAGGCTCCTGCCGCCATGCCTTCCCTGCTGTGATCGACGGTACTCAAACAAAACAACAACAACAAAACATCCTTTCTCCAGTTGCTTTATCACAGCCATGAGAAAAGTCGCCAATACAGTGCCACAGTGGTGGCTAATGGCTGTCTGGAATAGTTATGGCTTTGGACTGGAGAGAGAGCTCAGGGCTGAGAGCCTCGGCTGCTTTGGTGGAGGACCCGGGTTTGGTTCTGGCACCCATATGGCTGCTCAGAACTTTTTACAACTCCACTTCCAGGAGATCCAATGCAGCAGGCATGCCATCAGAGTACAGACATGCCTGAAATCACTCATACACTAAAATATTTTTAAAAATAGTCATGGCTTTATAATGCAAATGAATAGAAATGGGCACTTTTCTATATATCTCACAATAGGTTTAAAAATGTTCCCTGGGCTCAAGAAATGGTTCAGTGGTTAAGAGCACTGACTGCTCTTCCAGAGGACCCGGGTTCAATTCCCAGCACCCACATGGCAGCTCACAACTGTCTGTAACTCCAAGATCTGACACCCTGACATAGACATACATGTAAGCAAAACACCAATGCACATAAAAATAAATTAATTAAAATGGTTTCCCCTCTAAAACATCTTTTATCCACGACTTCCTTTACCTGTTCTCTGTATTTTGGAGGAGGCAGGAAGTTTTGTTTTAGTCTTTTGGTATTTTTTTAAATAATTTTTTGTTTTATATTTAACACACACTCTCTCTCTCTCTCTCTCTCTCTCTCTCTCTCTCTCTCTCTCTCTCTCTCTCTCTCTCTGCCCATGGAAGTCAGAAAAGGGTGTCTAGTCCTCTAGAGTTTACAATGTGGCTAAGCAGCCATGTAGGTATCTGGGACAAGAGCATATACTCAGCCACTGAGCCATCTCAGGGGGAGGTTTTGAACCTATGACCTGGTACATGTTAGGCACTTTTTTTTTTCTCTCAGTTTTTTTCAAGACAGGGTTTCTCCATGTAGTTTTGGTGCCTGTCCTGGATCTCACTCTGTAGACCAGGCTGGCCTCAAACTCACAGAGATCCGCCTTGCTCTGCCTCCTGAGTGCTAGGATTAAAGTCATGCGCCACCACCGCCTGCCCGGCTAGGCACATTCATTTAAACTGAACTACACTCCCCATCCTCAATTCGCTTAAAAAAAAATGGGGGTGGGAGATGGCCCAGTGGGTAAAGGTATTAATCCCCAGGTCCCACGTGTTGGAAGGACAACTCCTATAAATTGTCCTCTGACCACCACACATGCATCCTGGTGCGCATGACCCGGGCCTTGCCAAATAAATGTAATTTCAAAAATATAAAAGCCTGAGAGGGTGGCAAACACTTGCTAATCCCACATTCAGGAGGGAGGAGGAGATAGAATGATCTGGAGTTCAAGTTGGAGGCTAGCTTGGGCTACATGAGACCATCTCCAAAGACCAAAAGATGAAATAGTTCACATGCATTAAAATAAATATCTTGTTATGACAAAAAAGAACCATTGGCCCTGCTTATAGAGGTTATTACAAGGTCAAATGCTTTAAAAAAATAATAATAATCACTCTTTGCCTCTGTTTCTCATGCAAGTGGCCACGCGAGAACAGGGTGAGGTCTCAGGAGGGCAATGGGAAGATGGCTGTGTGTGGCCTCAGGCCACTGTCTGCAGTTACGCAAGCACCCACAAGACAAGAAGGAAGTGCTTGGGACGTGATGTTTAGCCCGCCACAGGTCCCCAGCAGGAACTTTCCACAGCCTGCTCCCTCCAGACCCAGGTGCACAGCAGGGCTGGTGTTTTTGCTGGACTTTCCCCGACTATGGAGTCTGGGACAGAGATGATGAGTGTGTCCCAGAGTTCAGTGGCCAAAGGGAGTTAGCATGTGAGGAGAACTGGCCAGTGTGTCAGCCACTTGAAATCTACCCCTTATCCTTCTTATTGCACTAAAACTCGCCATTGGTGCTGGGTGTGTTAACACAGGCCCCCCACTCATCTGGAGACGGAGACAGCAAGATTAAGAGTTCGAGGCTAGCCAGGCGGTGGTGGTGCATGCCTTTAATCCCAGCACTCAGGAGGCAGAGGCAGGCAGAGGCAGGCAGATCTCTGTGAGTTCAAGGCTAGCCTGGTCTACAGAGTGAGTTCCAGGAAAGGCGCAAAGCTACACAGAGAAACCTTGTCTTGAAAAACCAAAAAAAAAAAAAAAAAGAGTTCGAGGCTAACCTGGGTAGCTTAGTCTCCAAATGACAAGAAGGGTTGGTGATGTAACTCGGTGGTAGAGCCTTTTGCTTTTGAATCACCCAACCCCACTCCCACCACCCACCACCCCCTCACCCCCGCCCCCAGACAGGCTGGGGACATGGCTCAGAGGCAGCATATCTGCAATCCTGGAATCCCCAGACTGCATTACAACCCGGCCCTACCCACTTTCTCTGAGTCCCCGCCAGAGTCATGACAAGGAGGCCCAGCATTGGCCAGCTGGGCTGCAGACAGAAGGCTTGCTTCTGGAGAAGGCCGCGGGTGACCCAGGTGACCCAGCAGACTCTGAACCACCCAGTATAGGTTAGTACCACCCCTTAATCCTTGCTGCTTTAAAAGCAGGGTCTCAATATATATATATTGGCTGGCCTGGAACCCTCAGATCCTGCCCCTGCCACACTGGGGAGACATCCCTGTATACTCTGCCCAGCTGCTTCCCTGTCTACACACTGAGTCCCTCCCTACTGAGAGCCCCCACCAGTGCCCCGGATCCAGGCTCACTCCTCCCAGGAAACCTCTTTGTCAAGTCAGCTCAGGGCGAGGCTCTGGAGCCTGCTGACTTTGGTTGGCTTTTCCGTCTCTCTTCCCTGGGGTGGGCTCCATTGGAGCCCAGTTCCTCCAGTGCTGGGGTTAAAGACACTTGCCACCATGCCTGGCTCCCGTCTCCTCTTCATCTCAAGCCCCCTGCCAAACAGCTGCCTGAGGAGAAAAACTCTGAGGGACCATTATGTGGTCAGGTGGCGGTGTTTCACTTCCGAGGGTGTTTGTGTGGGTGTCTACATGTGTGTGCAGACGTCGTTTCTCGGGAGACCCCTTGGTTTTTGAGACAGGGTCCAAAACTGAAACCTCACCTGAAAGGCTGGCCTGACTGGCCAGTGAGTCGCAGGATTCCTCCTGACTCTGCCTTCCCCGTGGTGCTGGGATTCAAAGCACACACCAGGCCAGAGGGAGAGCTCTGTGGCTAAGGGTTCCTCTCTTGCCGAGGAGCTGGGTTCCATGTGAGCATCCATGTCCGGGGCTCACAACCACCTGTAACTCCATCTCCAGTGGATCCAGTGCCTCTGACCTCCACAGAAACCTGCCCTCACATAACACACCACACACACACACACACACACACACACACACACACACACACACTTAAAACTAATAAAAACAAAACTTGGAAAGCACATGCTACCATACCCAGCTTTTCTTTAAGGTGAGCCCTGGGGATAGAACTCAGGTCCTCTCTGGGTGGTGGTGATGTACCACCCAGAGGCAGGAGGATCTCTGAATTCAGTTCGAGGCCAGCCTAATCTACAGAGCAAGTTTCGGGACAGCCCGGGCTACACAGAGAAACCCTGTCTTGAAAAAACAAAACAAATTCGGAAAAACAAAAACAAAAACAATAAAACTCAGGTCCTCAGGCTTGTATGCCAAGGACTTAACCAGCTGAGCCATGTTCCCTAGCGCTGTGGTATTTTTAAAGACAATCTCATGTAGCCAGCTGAAACTGGCCTGTAACTAACTCCGGATTCTCCTGCCTCAGCTTCCCAAGTGCTGTGATTACAATGTATCACCGTGCCCGGCAGACTTGCTGTTTTCGGTGAGGTTATTCAAAGGCCTCTGGAAGGGGAAAGATCTGAGTAGAGACTTAGTGAGCTTGAGGCGGAGAGATATACACAGGAGCCGAGGACAGGAAAAGGGGGCAGGGCGGGTGCAAAGGTCCTGTGGTGGTTCAGAACTGCAGAGAGAGGCCCACGTGCCCGGGGCTGTGGAGGTTCAGAACTGCAGAGAGAGGCCCACGTGCCCGGGGCTGGGGGATAGGCCTTACCCCCAGCACGTTAGTGCCCCCCCTTTCCCCCCTGGCTGCCCCAACCACTCCGTTGGAGCTCAAACAATCCCCAGAAAGTGAAAGACTGAGCAGGAGTGTCGGGGCACTCCCCACCCCCACCCCACAAGCAACAGAAACCACTTCCTCTTTTCAGGGTATTTAAGGCTCAGCCCCGGCTGTAGGGAGAAGTGGCCCTGCCACTGCCCAGCCATGGGGGACACTTTCATCCGCCACATCGCCCTCCTGGGCTTCGAGAAGCGCTTCGTTCCCAGCCAACACTATGTGAGTAGCGTGAGTGGAGCACACGGTGGGGATGGTGCTGTCATCCTGGTGCTATCCAAAGGCAACCTGGACCAGGGAAGGGTATGAGGGGGATGGGGGACCAGGGGAGGATATAAGGGGTGTGGGACCGCTCCGGCATGGATATAAGGGGGTACCTCTCGGGCACTGGGTTCTTGTCTTTGGGCCTCAGGCTTCTTTTTTTTTTTTTTTTTTTTTTTTTGGTTTTTCGAGACAGGGTTTCTCTGTGTAGCTTTGCGCCTTTCCTGGATCTCACTCTGTAGCCCAGGCTGGCCTCGAACTCGCAGAGATCCTCCTGCCTCTGCCTCCCAAGTGCTGGGATTAAAGGCGTGCGCCACCACCGCCCGGTTGGGCCTCAGGCTTCTTTCCTGGGTGTCTGTAAAGGACTCTGCCATTCTGGGCCGACATCCCTGTGCAACCCTCTCAATGGCTTCCCTCTCTGTCCCCATACTGAGCCCCGATCCATGCTCAAGCGCCACCACCCCGTGTCCAGTGCTTAGGAGCAAGGCTCGCTCCTCCCAGGAAACTTCCCTGTCTAGTCAGCGCAGGGAGAGGCTTGCAGACTGTAGCCATCTGTCTGTCTTCTATGATGCTGGCCACAGAGTTTAGCTCCCCAGGAGATGACATCACCAGGAGGGAGGAAAGTGTCCCTTTGCCCTGGGGGAGGTGAGTTGGAGAAATCTCTGCCCGTGTGTATAGACTTCATCATTGGGCCTCTGAGGGGCACCTGGTACTTGGGCGGTGTTTGCGTGGGACATGTAAAGCGTTATGTGCCCTCCCTCTCTAAATATAAATATTCTGAGTCATTCCAGAATAAGTGTGAGACTCTGGAAACCAAAGCCACACCAAAAAGAGAACACTGCGGTCATTCTAGGTGTTTCTTTCATATCCTCCAGTCCTCCCCCACCCCAGAGACAATCACCGGGGTATGTTTAGAGTCTCACAGTGTAGCTTAGGTTAGCCAGAACTCAGGACAAACTTCCCACTTCACCTTCCAAATGCTGGGATTGCAGACATCTCTCTGTCTCCCTGCCCCGCTCTCTCTGTCTCTGCCTCTGTCTGTCTCTCTCTCCCCATGTGCCTCTCTGCCTCTGTCTCTGCCTCTCCCTCTCTCTGTCTCTCCCTGTCTCTGCCTCTCTCTGTCTCTGCCTCTCTCTGTTTCTATGTCTCTGTCCCTGCCTCTCCCTCTCTCTGTCTCTGCATCTCCCTCTCTCTGTCTCTCTCTGTCTGCCTCTGTCTCTCTCTCTGTCTCTCTCTCTCTGCCTCTGTCTCTGTCTGTCTCTGCCTCTGTCTCTCCCGTCCTGTCCCGTCCTCCCCCCCATGCCCCGCACCTGTCATAGTTGTCATTGCCCCATGAGGCCTTGTCTTTGGCGTCTTTCAAGCGTCACACTGTTTTTAAGATTCCCCCTTCCCGGTTTCTTTTTTTGTGGCTAGCATTATTGCTTGAGACAGCATATTCTGTTGCCCAGCCTGTCTCTCTGTCCTCATGTAGTCTCCAACATCCTGAACACTTCCCACTAAGCCTCATAAATAAATAAGTACATAATTTATTTTTGTGCATTTCTCCTGCGTGTGTGTCTGTGAATCAGGTTTGTGCAGTGCCCGTGGAGGCCAGAAGAGGGCGCCAGATACACTGGCACTGGAGTTACAGATGGTTGTGAGTCGCAGTGTGGGTGCTGGGGACCTTGGGGGCATTGGCAGTACTGTCTTCCGCTTCCCATCTTTCTGATGAGCATCTCTCCAGCCCTAGTCTTCCCCCACCCCGATCTGTTCTCCAAGGTCCCTCCTCTGTTAGCACAGTGGGGACAAGTATTTCTGCACCTGTCATTGGAAGCCTAGCTGGGGACTGTGGCTAGGGCGCTTGCACAGCGAACATGAGGCCCTTGGTTCAATCCCCTGCACTCGCAAGAAAAAAAAAAAAAAGAGGGAGGGGGGAATAAAGTGAGCAAACATTAGCTGCTCTTCCAGAGGATCAGGGTTCAATTCCCTGCACCCACATGATGACTCACAGCCAGGCGTAACTCCTGTTCCAGGGGCTTTGACATCCTCTTCTGACCCCCATAGATTCTGCATGCATGTGATACATGAACATACATGCAGGCCAGACACTATATATATAATATATATGTAATTATATAAAATTATAATATTAATATATTATATATAATATATATTAAAGAAAAACAGAAAGGAGCTGATGGTACTTGCCACCTTGTCTGATGATCTGAGCTCACTCCTCAGAACCCAGCGGGTGGAAGAAGAACTGACTCCCACAAGTTGTCCTCTGACCTCCAGCTGCACCCCGTGGCATGCATGTGTACATGTACACACACACACACACACACACACACACACACACACATGCACACACTGAATAAATGTGAAAATAATTTTCTAACACACCAGAAGTTGACCACGTTGGTTGGTCTGCTTCTCAAAGCTCCTGAGTCCCTGAAGCTCATGCCCATCCTGTGACCCAGGCTACCCCCCAAAGACTGCCTCACCACAACCCCTTTGGCTTCCATCCAAGACTAAAAGGCAGCCCAGGGGCACAGCGTGGTACTCCTGGGTGCTGACTGCCCCCCCCCCCCCCCCTGCTCCGCTCCATGCTCTGATGTCCCCTCAGGTGTACATGTTCCTGGTTAAGTGGCAAGACCTGTCGGAGAAGGTGGTCTACAGGAAATTCACCGAGATCTACGAGTTCCATGTGAGTGTTGGGGGTGCACTAGCCTCAACCTTTGCTCAGCCTTTGCTCAGCATGTATCGAAAGAGGCCAGCCTGGTCTACGTAGTGACTTCCAGGGCCAGGCAGGGCTACAAAGTGGGACCCTGTCTCAAAATAAATAAATGGCCGAGAGGTGGGTGGTAGCACACACCTTTAATCCCAGCACTTGGGAGGCAGAGGCAGGTGGATCTCTTGAGTTTGAGGCCAGCCTGGGCTACAAAGTGAGTTCCAGGACAGCCAGGGCTGTTGGTCTCGAAAAATAAATACATAAACAAATGAGACAGGGACAGACAGACAGACAGGGACAGATATTTCATATGCAAAGGCACTGGGGCACGATTAGCCTGGAGTCTCCACAGGTGGCACTGTGAACAATGTAAAAAAAACTAAGAGAGATGCAGGGGAAGGGGCTGGAGAGGTGACTCAGTGGTTAAGAGCACTGGCTGCTCTTCTAGAAGTCCTGAGTTCAGTTCTCAGCAACCACATGGTGGCTCACAACCATCTGTAATGGGATCTGGTGCCCTCTTCTGGCTTGCAGGTGTACATGCAGGCAGAACACTATGTACGTAATAAACAATAAATCTTTGAGAGAGAGAGATGGGGGAAGATTGTGTAAGGCACAAGGCAGCATGTGTGGAGCTGATGGTTTCCCTTCCCAGTGAGTGTTTTGAATGTCTCCAACTTAGATCTTTTGGAGCACCGCCCCCCCGCTTCTTTTTCTCACATATCTTAGGCTGGCCTCAAACTCACTACACAACCGAGGATGACTTTGAACTTCTGATCCCCCTGCCTCACTTCCTGAGTGCTGGGGTGACAGGAATGCACCCCCACACCCAGCTTATGCAATGCTCAGGGTGGAACCCAAGACTTCATGCATGCTTGGTAAGCACTCTGCCATGGAGCCCCAGCTCAGGATTTCTTCCTCTATCTAGAAAATGCTGAAGGAGATGTTCCCCATCGAGGCTGGCGAGATCCACAGGGAGAACAGGGTCATCCCACACCTCCCGGGTGAGCAGAACTGAGCCCCTCGGTAGGGTCCCCTGCCCCAAGGCCCCTAGCCTGCTCTCAAAACGCCTTCCCACATGTTTGGAATTGACCTTGTGTGTGCACTCATGGGTCTTTGGTGCCCCCACCCAGCACCCAAATGGTTTGATGGGCAGCGAGCTGCTGAGAGCCGCCAGGGCACGCTCACAGAGTACTTCAACGCCCTCATGGGACTGCCCGTGAAGATCTCCCGCTGCCCACATCTGTTGGACTTCTTCAAAGTTCGGCCTGATGACCTGAAGCTACCCATGGACAGCCAGTGAGTAGCCACCTCCATGGGGAGGGGACAGGAGAACAGAATACAGGGGGTGGGGAGACCCAAGTTGGGAGAGGATGAGGGACTGACCCACAGGCACACATGCTCTAAACCTGGGACCTGGCCAAACTGCATCTACACAGACTCACGTCACCATGGGGTACGCTGGAGGCCCTAGAAGGGCCCCCTCCCTGAGAGCTGATGGAAACCCCTCCCAGGCCAAGCATCTCTATCTAGCTGGTGGAGAAGGCTTTTTACCATCTCCCTAGGGTCCTCTATGCCCCCGTTTCTAAGTCTGGCTGCAGAGACAACCCGTCATTCCTAAGACAGTCTGTGCCCCACCCCCAACTCCCAGGGCCGGGACTGTGGATGCCTTCTCTCTGTGTTGACCATCTTTCCCGTGGTTCCTTTTGATTCTGGGAAGTCCTCCTGCAGCTCTAACCCGAAGCTTTCCCTTCCGCAGTGGAAAGCTGAGGGTCTGCTCCATAATGCCTGTTCTCTCTCCAGGGTGAAGAAGCCAGAGACATACCTGATGCCCAAAGATGCCAAGAGTAATGTAACTGGTGAGACGAGGGTCCCTCATCCTCTCCTCCTCTTTCTCTTCTTCTCGAGCCTAGATTTCTCCTATTTATTCTCTCTCCCTGCCAGCCCCACCTACCTGCCTAGCTATTGGCCGGTCAGCTCTTTATGAGCCCCATCGAGAGCCTTAGGCAGGCAAGGTGAAACAGATGCAGCACATCTTTACATCGTTAAACACACATCCCTACATCCTTAAACAAATGCAGCATAAACCAGCGTAACATGCCTTTACACAGTTAGGCGTTACAACGTTACACAGTTAAAAGCAATATTCCACAGCATGAGCAAACGTAACACATCCTTGCCTGGTTAAAAATCATATTCCGGAACGGGGACTGCCCTCCGTGCTGTGTCCACTCACCCTGTCCCCGCTCTGTGCAGACATCACAGGCCCCATCATCCTTCAAACCTACCGTGCCGTCGCTGACTATGAGAAGAGTTCACGCACGGAGATGACCGTGGCTACTGGAGATGTGGTGGACGTGGTGGAGAAAAGTGAGAGCGGTCAGTCTCCCCCTCCCACCCCCGGTCCTGGGGTGACAGAGCCTTGAATTCCATGCAGAGGATCTAGCAGCCTTTGGCCCCCAGCTCAGGCCTAGCCCATGCCTGGATTGCATTTAGGGGTGCTGTCCCACCAGCTCGTTGCAAAGGACTCTGAGCTCATGCTAATGGGGTGGGATTCGGGGGTGGAGTCTGGGGACATTTATGAGCATCCGGCATCCCCTTCTCTGTATCCCCACCACCCTCGTGGCTGAAGGAGGCTGCCCGGCACCACCCCTCACTTGTCTCTCTGTGCTCTTGACACAGGCTGGTGGTTTTGCCAGATGAAGACAAAGAGAGGCTGGGTCCCCGCATCCTACCTGGAGCCCCTTGACAGTCCTGATGAGGCAGAGGACCCGGATCCCGACTACGCAGGTGCTTCCTGCCCTCTGAGGCAATACGGGGTGTGGGATGAAGGAGAGGAAGGGGCACGGGGACATGAAGAAGCCAGTACTCCTTCATTATTTTTAGCTTGGAGGCCTGGGTGGACGGTGATATTTTCAGAAAAATAGGAGGCGCCGGGCAGCGGTGGCACGTGCCTTTAATCCCAGCACCCGAGAGGCAGAGGCAGGCGGATCTCTGTGAGTTCGAGGCCAGCCGGGTCTACAGAGTGAGTTCCAGGACAGGCACCAAAACTACACAGAGAAACCCTGTCTTGAAAAACCAAAAAAGAAAAAAAGAAAGAAAAACAGGAGGCAGAGAGAGGGACAGGGAGGAGACAGTGAGGATCCTGTGAGCAGTGTGGAGCCCGGTGCAAGGGAGGGGGAGAGGAAAGCTGAGCTGACTGAGGCTGGGAAGGAGGGCTTCCTGGAGGTAGTGTCATCATCGATGCCCAAGGGGGAAGCTGGCAGCTCCGGGGCTTGAATGGTCTGCACTGAGTTTGAAAGCAGAATTGTGTGGTCATGTTTTAAGATTGAGCAATTCCACCTGGGTGTGGTGGGGCATGTCACCTCACTCCGGTCACCTCAGCTACTCAGGAGCTCAGACAGGAGGAGCTCAAGTCTAAGGCTGCATAGGCAGGCTGCAGAGCATGCATGACCCAGTCAGCAACAGAGGAACACCCTGCTACAGAAATTGTGTGTGTGTGTGTGTGTGTTTAGTTTTCCTTTTTTCTTTTCTTTCTTTCTTTTTTGAGACAGGGTTTCTCTGTGTAGCCCTGGCTGTCCTGGAACTCACTCTGTAGACCAGGTTGGCCTCGAACTTACAGAGATCCACTTGCCTCTGCCTCCCGAGTGCTGGGATTAAAGGCATGCGCCACCACCACCCAGCTCTAGTTTGCTTCCTATTGCTGTGATAATCACTAGGACCAAAAGCAAGCTGGGGAAGTAAAGGTTGTATTTCCCTCACACTTACGGTCACAGTCCATCACTGAGGGAAGTCAGGGCAGGAACTCAAGCAAGGCAGGAACTCAAGTAGAGGCCGTGGAGGAGTGCTGCTTATCAGCTTGTTCATTTTGCTTTCTTATACAATCCAGGGCCACCTGTCCAGGGATGGCACTGCCCACAGTCGGCTGAGTCTTCCCACATCTACCATTAATAAAGAAAACGCCCCATAGACTTGCCTACAACCCATTCTGATGGAGATATATTCTGATGGAACCTCAAGAGAGGTTCCCACTTCCCAGATGACAGCTTGTGACAAAACACTTAACCAGTGTGCCTACCCACACTACACACACACACACACACACACACACACACACACACACACACACACATGCTATGAGTGTAGCCCGGTAGTAGAGCTCCTGCCTAGAATCCCCAGTGAGGGGCTGGGGTGTGGCTCAGTGGGAGAGCATCTGCCTAGAATCCCTCAGTGAGGGGCTGGGGTGTGGCTCAGTGGGAGAGCATCTGCCTAGAGTCCCCCAGTGAGGGGCTGGGGTGTGGCTCAGTGGGAGAGCATCTGCCTAGAATCCCCCAGTGAGGGGCTGGGGTGTGGCTCAGTGGTAGAGCACCTGCCTTGAATCCCCCAGTGAGGGCCTGGGGTGTGGCTCAGTGGTAGAACACCTGCCTAGAGTCCCCCCCAATGAGGGGCTGGGGTGTGGCTCAGTGGTAGAGCACCTGCCTAGAGTCCCCCAGTGAGGGGCATGTTCAACATGGTTCAGCTGTAAAGCTCTTTCACTGCATGTTGCAAACCCTTGGTCCCATCCTTGTATCGTTTAAAATAAAATCTCTAAAAACCTAGAGAGGGAAACCAAGAAGGAAGAGATCTGAGGGGACAGAGGAGGGACTTGTGTGTCTGTGGTGGTTGCTGGACAGTTGGAAGAAGCCTAGCACTTAGGGAGGAGGGAGTAGAGTCCTGGGAACTGAGTAGACTCTCACCTCACTGGGTGCTCCCTCCGTGGACCAGGTGAAGCCTATGTAACCATCAAAGCCTACACTGCTGTGGAAGAGGATGAAATGTCCCTGTCCGAGGGTGAAGCCATCGAGGTCATTCATAAGCTCCTGGATGGCTGGTGGGTGGTCAGGTAGGAAAGCCCCTCCCCCTGCATGCATCTACCTGGGTGGGTTCTGAGCAGACTTGGCTGTGTAATTCCGGAGTTTTCTTCTCCAGGACCTTCCGAAATCAAACAATCAAAACTAAAAGCAAGCAAGAAGGAAAATGACATGGACACCCCCCACCCCCAGACACGGTTTCTGTGTGTAGTTTTAGTGCCTGTCCTGGATCTCGCTCTGTACACCAGGCTGGCCTTGAACTCACAGAGATCCTCCTGGCTCTGCCTCCCAAGTGCTGGGATTAAAGGCATGCATTACCGCTGCTCGGCCACCATGGGGACTCTTAAAAGTGTCCACAACACACTCCTCAGCAGAATACACATCTTTCTCCCCCTGCCCAGACTCGGAAGGCAGGCCTGGGGGCGGTGGAGGCTTGTGTTGCTACAGATGAGGAAACAGTCTGGCCTTTTGGGTGTGGATGTTTGAAATCTCTTAGCCTGCATTGGTCCCCATGGTTGAGGCACCCTGAAGCCCTCCAGCTCTGTGCACACACCCCTCATGACTACTGCCTGAGCCTCCAGTGTGGCCCATCTTGCAGGAAAGGGGATGTCACCGGCTACTTCCCATCCATATATCTGCAGAAGGCTGGGGAGGAGATAACCCAGGCCCAGAAGCAGATCCGAGGCCGCGGGGCACCGCCGCGCAGGTGAGAAAGGGACCCCCGAGTGGGCAGGCATGGAGGGGAAGGCCGGGACAGAGATAGTAAGGAGCCAGCCGATGCTTAGAGTCCTTTGGGATGGTCAGTGAGGCCGGGGCAGTCTCAGAGTAAGGACATGTTGTGATGGCCAGAGCGGGCATGGGAAACAGGACTGGGCTCTGAGATAGGGTAAGATTCGTGACCCCTAGTTCTTGCAGGTTCTCCTGCCTGCACCCCACTTGCTAAATATAGGCTTAGGACCTGAGGGAGTGCCACAGTCCCTCTGCACCCACTGGCTAAGGCCAGACGTAAGGATTTCAGGGTGCCACCGTCTCTCCGCACTCTACTTTTTCGCAGGCCAGGCTCGGGGTCCCAGGGGTGTCCACTCCGTGTCCCGGGGGACAGGGACTCCGGGGTGCTGACATCTCCATCTTGCTGGGCCAGGTCGACCATCCGCAACGCGCAGAGTATCCACCAGCGTTCTCGGAAGCGCCTCAGCCAGGACACTTATCGCCGCAACAGCGTCCGATTCCAGCAGCAGCGCCGGCGCCCCGCACGACCCGGGCCGCAGAGCGCAGAAGGCGCAAGGAGTGAGAGCCAGAAGGGGGCGGGGCCAGGGCTGGAGGGCGGGGCTAACTCCTAAGGGGCCTGGGTGCAAGGGGCGGGACAAGACCTAACGGGGGTCAGGGTGGGGCGGGGTGGGGCGTGGTGGAGCGGCGGGGGTGGGGGGTTGCCGGGTGGGGTGGGGTGGAGGTGGCATGAGGTAGGGGGAGAGCAGGACTAGAACATAAGTGCAACTTAGGGCTAGGAGGCGGAGCCTCATGGTCCCGACCTTCCTTTGCAGACAATACGCCGACCCAGCACACCAAGGCGCAGCCCGCCGTGCCACCACGACCCAGCGCGGACCTCATTCTGCATCGCTGCACAGAGAGCACCAAGCGGAAGCTGGCGTCTGCTGTGTGAGGGCGCGTGGCGCCCAGAAGGCGTCCATCCCTATCCCTGTATATACTTGTATATAGCCTGGGGTTTGAGGTTCCTCCCTTGCCACAATAAATGTTGTTTGGAGTGGACGGAGACTTTGCTGGGCTTTGCTCCAAGGATATTGATAGGATGAGAGGGGACAATGAGCCCTGCTGGGGGAGTTTGCAGGAGCCGAGAGAGGTCTGGTTGCATGCGGCTTTAGTCTTGGCCAAGAGCAAGTTTGCAGAAGGCCAAGTGCATTACTATGGCCCGAGATAGCAGTTCTCAACCTGTGGGTCAAGACCTTTACACAGGGGTCGCCTAAGGCCGTGGGAAAAAACAGATTTGTATATTATGATTCATAACAGTAGCAAAATTACAGTTATGAAGTAGCAATGAAAATAATTTTATAGTTGGGGGGATCACCACAACATGAGAAACTCTTAAAGGGTGGAAGCGTTAGGAAGGCTGAGAAACACTGCCCTACAGGAAATGCCCAGCTGGTAGGGTGCTTGACTAGCATACACCCAGGGCCTGGCTTCCATCCCCTGCACCCCATAATCGGGTGTGTCAGCGGTCCAGCATCTGGGAGGAAATCAGGCTCATGTCTGTAAACTCAGAACCAAGAGGCAAGAGAAGCGCTGTTAGGTTCAAGGTCGGCCTGGGCCATGGAGTGAATTTGAGATCTTGTTGAGCTACAGTGTGAGGCCCTGTCTCAAACCGCCGAACCCCAAAATGTAACCTTGGCATAGAGGGTCCTAGGGGGTTATGACAGAAAGCAGCAGTCCATTAGTGGACAGTGCCCACTTTCATGTTCTAAGACCTTGAGAATGGTTCCTTCCCCAAAGGCAAAGAAACAGAGCCGGCTAATCTTATATCAGCTTGACAAAAGCTAGAGTTATCTGAAAGGAGGGAACCTCAGTGGAGAAGATGCCTCCATGGGGCTGGAGAGATGGCTCAGCGCTTAAGAGCTGAGCCACTTTTCCCGAGGACTCAGGTTCAACTCCCAGCATCCACATGGCAGCTCACACCTGTCTGCAACTCTAGTTCCTGGGGGGATCTGACACCCTTACACAGACATATATGCAGGCAAAGCACCAATGCACATAAAAATAAATGCACATTTTAAAAATTTTAAAAAGAGAAAAATGCCTCCATAAGATCCAGCTGTAAAGCTGGGTGTGGTGGCACATGCCTTTAATCCCAGCGCTTGGGAGGAAGAAGGAGGTGGATTTCTGTGAGTTCAAGGCCAGCCTGGTCTACAAAGCAAGTTTTAAGACAACTAGAGCTACAGAGAGAAACCCTGTCCTGAAAAACAAAAAACAAACAAACAAAAAAAAATCAAGCTGTAAGGCATTTTCTTAATTAGTGATTGATGTGGGAGGGCCCAGCCCATGGTGTGTGGGGCCATCATCCCTGGGCTAGTGGTCCTGGGTTCTGTAAGGAAACAGCCTGAGCAAGCCATGTACACACCGGTCAGCAGCACCCCTCCATGGCTTCTGCATCAGCTCCTGCCTCCAGGTTCCTGCCCTTACTTCTTTTGATGATGAACAATGACATGGAAGTATAAGCCAAACAAACCCTTTCCTTTCCAACCTGCTTTTGGTCATGGTGTTTTGTGGCAGCAATAGAAACCTTAACTAAGACAGAAACCATGATGCAGAATGAAACCACACATCTTGCAAAAAAAAAGACAACGTTCTTACCAGGGTCTGGTGATGCAAGCCTGTCATCTCAGCTGCTCTGGAGGAAGCTGACACAGGAGGACCACACAGGCAGCCTGAACAACTTAGGGAGAATCTACTTCAAAATAAGGGTCTGGGGATGAGGCTCAGTGGTGGAACACATGCCTAGAATCCCCCAGTGAGGGGCTGGGGTGTGGCTCAGTGGTAGAGCACCTGCCTAGAATCCCCCAGTGAGGGGCTGGGGTGTGGCTCAGTGGTAGAGCACCTGCCTAGAATCCCCCAGCAAGGGGCTGGGGTGTGGCTCGGTGGTTAGAGCACCTGCCTAGAATCCCCCAGCGAGGAGCTGGGAGTGTGCCTCAGCTGTAGAGCACTTGCCTAGCACACATGAAGCTTAGAGTTTAGTCCTCCAATTTTTTTTTTTTTTTTTTTGGTTTTTCGAGACAGGGTTTCTCTGTGTAGCTTTGCGCCTTTCCTGGAACTCACTTGGTAGCCCAGGCTGGCCTCGAACTCACAGAGATCCGCCTGGCTCTGCCTCCCGAGTGCTGGGATTAAAGGCGTGCGCCACCACCGCCCGGCCTTTTTTTTTTTTTTTTTTTAAAGATTTATTTATTTCTTACGTACACAGAAGAGGGAGCCAGATCTCATTACAGATGGTTGTGAGCCACCATGTGGGTGCTGGGAATTGAACTCAGGACCTCGGGAAGAACAGCCAGTGCTCTTAACCTCTGAGCCATCTCTCCAGCCCCTTTGTTTTGTTTTTTGTCATGAGGTCTCAAATGGTTGGCCGGTGGCTATGTGAACATGGATCACACTAGTCCCTGCAGAGATGTGTGAAAACTAACCAGTGTACGGATGATTCTTAGGAGAATAATTCAATCATCAGAGAATTGAGAGGCCTGAGGAAGCTTCTGGAGCCCACTGGGTGGAGATTTCACAGTCTGCCTACTGAGAAAGCCTGCCACTGACCACTGTCACACAAAACTGGAAAAGTCAGGCCCTGCCCCAGCTCCGCCCTTGTTTAGTCATGCTCACAATTGTTCAATGCCACATAAACCCAGTGGTGGCGCACACCCTTATCCCAAGCACTAGAGAGGCAGAGACAGGCAGATCTCTGCGAGTTCGAGGCCAGCCTGGTCTACATGGTGAGAGCTCCAGCCTGGCCAGTGATACATAGTGAGTCTCTCTCTCTCTCTCTCTCTCTCTCTCTCTCTCTCTCTCTCTCTCTCTCACACACACACACACACACACACACACACACACACAGATTTTAAGAAGTGGGCTGAAGAGGTGGCTCAGTAATTAAGAATGCTTACTGCTCTTGCAGAAGACTGGAGTTCAGAGGCAGAGCCAGGCGGATCTCTGTGAGTTCGAGGCCAGCCTGGTCTACAAAGCGAGTTCCAGGACAGGCTCCAAAACTACACAGAGAAACCCTGTCTTGAAAAAACAAAAAAAACAAAAACAAACAAACAAACAAATATAAGAAGACTCGAGTTCTGCTCCCAAGACCCATATCAAAGCTCACAACTATCTCCAACTCCAGTTCCAGGGTACCGGACGCCCTCTTCTGACTTCCAAGGGCTATTGCACACATGTGCTGCACATACACACACTCAGGTACACACATATACATATAAATATTTTTTAAAAATACAAACCAAAATAAATACAACACGAAATACTTTCCTCACTTTTCTTCTTGGAAAATAGGTCTCACTGTGAATCCCAATCTGTCCTTGATCCTCCTGCCTCAGGCTCCTGAATGCTGGGATTTCAAGTGTGCACCATTTTTAATTTTATTTTTTGGTTTTTTTTTCCCCAAAGTTCTGGTTAAATGTCTCCTCTTTTGGACAGGTGTGTGTGTCTGTGTGTGTGTGTGTGTGTGTGTGTGTGTGTGTGTGTGTGTTTGTGTGTGTGTGTGCTGATTCAGGATCTCATATAGGTCAGGCTGGCCTCAGATTCCCTAGGTGGTGGAAGAGGATCATGAAATCTTGATTAACCTTCTCTATCTGTGAGTGCTGGAATTCCATCTATACACACACACACACACACACACACACACACACACACACACCCATTTGTTTTTCTGTATTTCTGATCTTGCTGATGTTGTAACAGCCTTGGTGTCTCCTACCTTGTGCTGACCAGGGAGGCAGCCCAAAGGCCTGTGTGTGCAGGGAAGCTTTAGAGAGCACAAGGATGGCATGCCCATGCCCGCCAGGCAGGCAGGCTGCTGACCATCAGTCTCCCTGAGTGCACATACGTGCTGGGCCTACTTTAGTGTCTCTGGGTCTCCCCAGAGACAAGGAGTCCACAGCCCAGGAAATGGAAGTTTCCTTAGGGTAAATCCATCAGGGAGGGGGCAGAGGCCATTTAGGACCTCACCAGCTTGGGCCTATGGTCTTTTGGACCACAACTTCTCTCTCTCTCTCTCTCTCTCTCTCTCTCTCTCTCTCTCTCTCTCTCTCTGTCTCGGCAGGGCTTCTCTGTGTAGCCCTGGCTGTACTCACTCAGTAGACCAACCTGGCCTCAAACTCAAAAAGCCACCCGCCTTTTCCTCCGGAGTGCTGGGATTAAAGGTGTGTGCCACCAGGCCTGGCTAGCTGGACCACATTTTATGGTGTGTGAACTGGATTCACTTTCATTAGGTGGGTGTGTCCTTGTGAGTTGGATTTGTCTGGGCCTCTTCAAGCCCCATCCTTTGACTGATGAACATCAATGCCTGGTCTCAAGAAACAGCAGCACATCAAGAACCAGCCTCCAGGCCAGTTTCCTCCCCATTTATCTGGCCATACAACTCCACAGACATCTGAAGAACACCCCCACATAGTCCATCCTCTCCCACAGTGGCAGTGCTTGTCAGCCCCCACAGTCCCAAGTCACATTCCAGGGTAAAGGATTCTGGAGCAGACGTCATGGAGCGTTCCTGTAATCCCAGATCTCTCCCCTGCCACCCCCCGCCTTCGAGACAGGGTTTCTCTGTGTAGTTTTGGTGCCTGTCCTGGATCTCACTCTGTAGCCCAGGCTAGCCTCAAACTCAGAGATCCCCTTGGCTCTGCCTCCCGAGTGCTGGGATTAAAGGCGAGCACCACCACCACCCAGTTTATAATCCCAGATTTTTTAAGGCTAAGGCTAGGTCAGCCTGGTCTGCATAATAAAATTCTGTCGAGGAGGAGAAAGGAGAAGGGCAGAGAAAGGATGGAGGAAGAGTGAGGAAGAGGAAGAGTGAGGAAGAGGAGGGAAGAGGAAGGAGATGGCAGCCTTTAAGCCTCAACTTACCTGTTAAACCCTGTGTTAGTTACTCTCATTTTCTAACTCACTCCTGACAGGTCTAGCTCCAGGCACACAGCTCAGGAATTGTAGAATACAGGACAGTATCTCCAGACGATGGTCCTTAAATTCAGGAGGTTTGTAGACCACAGGCCACAAGCTGGTAAAATGGGGAGACACCTGTATGTGCGTACACCCCTCAACACACACACACACACACACACACACACACACACATGCGCACACGCACACACACGCATGCACACACACGCACACACACACAAATCTTTCACAGTGGGTTTATTGAAGACTGCATTACGAACAACACAGGTCAGCCAGGAACAAGAGGCACCAAACCCTGGAAATACCTGCTATGGGTTGTACTGAACTACAGCCAGGTGTCAAACGTCATCCGAACAGGTGTGATATGCAAATCAGGATCCCAATTAGGACTTTTCTTTTATTAAACCAAGAGGTTTAATAGTCTGCCGTTCTCATCTCACAACCTTTTAGGACTGGAACATTCTAGGTCTCCAAACAATTTCCATTTCTTCCCTTTCTCTTCCAGCACTTTCTCTGGGGTCTTGATACTGATACGGAGCCCAGGCTGACCTCAAACTCAAGCTCAGATCCTCCTGCCTCGGCCTTCCCAGTACTGGGGCTTCAGGCTCCAGCCTTCTCCTCCCTCACGTTGCTGCCTGGAGCGCCGAGCCCCACTGCGCCTCCTTCTTGCTCAGCTTCATGATGGAGAAGAGCTGCTCACAGATGTGGGTGCTGCTGAACATGGACAGCATCTTGGCGCAGTGGCTCCTGTATCTGGGGTAGCTGCTCCAGAGGTGCTTGTAGAAGTCCGGGACGCCCACCTTGTCGTACTTGGTCCTTAGCACCGTGTTGCACTGGAGGTCGATCACCTCCATCTGGAGCTCCTCGCGCACGCTGTCAATCTTGGTGGAGAAGGGGGAGCTGAACAGGGTGAGCTCGTTTTCCCAGTCCTTGAAATCTGACAGCCGCTTCTGGAACTCAGCCTTCAGTTCCACGATCTTGGGGATGTAGTTGAGCCCATCGCTCTCACTCTGGGAAACCGATTTCAGCGTGGGGAAGTGGGCCAGGTTGTTTCTGGCCAGGTGCGTCTCCCAGAGGCACAGTTTTGCCAGGAAGGCCCGGATGAAGTCGTACATCTGTGTCACGATCTGCGAATGGCCTTGGAGGGAGGCGTCCAGTGTGTTGAGGTGCGTTGTCATGTCCACTAGGAAGGCCAAGTCCAGGATCCAGTCCCGGGAGCTGAGCTGGGGCACGGGTTTGCCCCGGGAAGACATGAACAAGTCGATTTCCTCCAGGGATTCGAAGAACCTCCTGAGGACCAGCCCCCGGCCCAGCCACTTGAGCGCCGTGTGGTACAGCAGGCTGCCGTACTGGGTGTCCAGCTCGTAGAGCAGCGTCGTGAAGTCACCGTGGTTCAAGCCACGGGAGCAGATGCTATTCACCGAGTCCACCACCACGTCCATGACGTGGCCCATCCTTAACTTCTGGGCGCACAGCCACTCGGGGTGAATGATGCAGCGCACGGACTTGAGGTCGGCTCCCTTGCAGCATGAGGCCACCCTGGCTCTGAGCTTCGTCACCAGCCCACTGTGGGCGTCCACCATGGCCGGGGTGCCAGTGGAGGCCACGCTCACCAGCTTGGACCACTCAATGCTAAATTTCTTGAGGCTCTTTTCTACGTGCAGGAATATCTCGTTCCCGGATTGGGCGCCTGTCATGGGCACAGTGTCCAAAAGCTCCTCGGACACGTCAAAGTTGTCATCGACGCCACGGATGAAGATGGCCAGCTGGGTGGTGTCGTTGATATCCGTAATCTCGTCGATGGCAATGGAGTACGCCACAAATGACTGGATTTTCTGTCGTAACTTCTTCCGTAAGTTCACAGTCAGGTCTTCCACGGGCTGCGTCCCGGTGTTCACGGGTGGACTTGCGTTGGAGAACGCTTGCTCCGGGCACGCGCTGTCCGAGGACCCCACGAGGTACTTCCGCAGTCCCCTTTTCAGTTCTCGAAGCTTCTCGTCCCGCGCCGGCCCCGAGTACTGGTCATAGTGCCGGCTGTGGTTGGTCTGGTAGTGACGACGGAGGTTGTACTCCTTAGACACCGACACGCTTTGCTTGCAGATCAGACACGTGGGGATGTTCTGCACCTCCACGAAGAAATAGGCTCGCTCCCACTTTTCTTGAAACACTCGGCCTTCCTGGTCTATCTTCCGCTTTCCCACTTCACAGAGACACGGAATGGTGATTTTGCAACTCCCTAGCCCTTACCCTGTCTTATTTTATTTTTCAGAGAGGATCTCCTGAGACCTCCTCAGCTGGCCTCAAACTCACTAGCTAGCCGACCTTGAATTTGGATCCTCCTGCCTCCTCCACATCCTAAATGTGAGATTATAGGCATGTGCCACCATGGCCAGCCTCTCTCTGGGTCTCTCTTACATAGCCCTGGCTGTCCTGGAACTCACACTGTAGACCAGGCTGGCTTCAAACTCACAGAGATCCACCTGTCTCTGCCTCCTGAATGTTGGGACTAAAGGCGTGCGCCACAACACCTGGCTCTCTCTCACGCTTTTTTGAGAGACTGCCTTACTCTGTAGCTCAGGCTGGCCCTGAACTTCTAGCAGGACTCCTGCTTCAGTTTCCTGAGTGCTGGGACCGCAAGTGTGTGCCACCTTGCCTAACTTCCAAGAGAGATTAGAAATACTAAAGCAGAGGAGATATATGACTTAACCTGCTGTAGATCTCAAAAGACCCAGGGTAGACTCAGACCCCCACCTACCTCCTGTTGAGTAGTGTGGCTAAGTGTGCATGTGTCGATGGGGTTTGAGTTTGTTTCGGCTTTTTGAGACGTGGTCTCACTCTGTAGACCAGGCTAGCCTAGAACTCACACAGTTAATTCTCCTGGATCAGCCTCCCTAGGGCCGACATTATAGATTAGACGTAGGCCAGCAGACCTGGCTCCCTGTGTTGGTGTTTGAAGCCATTATAAAGGTAACACAAATATGAAGATTTATCTTAAGAAAATGTAGTTGGTGGAGCGGGGTGGGGGTGGGGGGGCGCTGGAGAGATAGCTCAGTCATCTATAATGAGATCTGGTGCCCTCTTCTGGTGTTCAGGCATACATGGAGGCAGAGTGCTATATACGTAATAAATAAATAAATCTTAAAAAAAAAAAAAAAGGAAAAGAAAGAAAAGAAATGTAGTTGGGTAGCTGGGCGGTGGTGGCGCACGCCTTTAATTCTAGCACTTGGGAGGCAGAGGCAGGCGGATCTCAGTGAGTTTGAGGCCAGCCTGGTCTACAGAGTGAGTTCCAGGACAGCCAGGGCTACACAGAGAAACCCTGTCTTGAAAAAAGAAAAAGAAAGAAAGAAACAAAGAAAGAAAGAGTGCTTTCCTATTCTGCATGAAGCCCTGGCTTTGACATAAGCCCCGTCTCAAAACAAGCACACTTGAAAGGCCTTGTGCTTTACTGGAAGGCTCCAGGCTGCAGACATGGGACTCTGACCTAAGTGCCCACCAAGGCACTCCACGGAGCACCGTGTCCTGCAGTGTTCTGACTTCGCAGAGTACTCACCATTACTAAGTTCAAGTCCAGGGAGTGGTCTGCGGGGAGACACAGGAGAAAGAGGGAGAGCTTGTTTTCATTCTGCCCAGCTAGCCGGCGCGGTGTCAACACAATGCTGGGCAAAGTCGGAAGCCAGGCTGAGGGCGCTCATTACCCACAATGCTCAGCGAGATGCTGGCTGCCAAACCTGAGACCTGACTGAGTTCAATCTAGGGGCCCACATGGGGGAGGGAAGAACTGACCTCCACAAGTTGTCCTCACACACATGCCATGACAAAAGCCCCTCATAAATAACTGTAATAAAAAATTAATAAAGGGGACTGGACTAGAGACACAGCCGCCAAAGCTGACGAGAGGGAAATGCCTTGGGACATCTTGACTCTCAAATGAAGTGCGGCTCCTTCCCGCCCGGCTTGCCTCCCCGGTGGCGACTTCCTGAGCTGTCCACTCGGCAGCTGCCCATCTCCAGCTTCAGTCTCCATGTTGCTGGGACTCGCTCACCTAATGACAGTGAACTTGATGAAATCCGCGGCATCCAGGATCCTCCTCATGGAGCTGATCTCCAGGTACCCGGGAGCTTTGAACACCACCCCTGGGGGCATGCCGTCGATCACCACGCAGCCCGGGTTGAAGGTGATTTTCCTGTAGGGAACCTTCACAGGGAAGTCCACACCTATGGCCTCCCCTGTGATGAGAGGTGGGGTGTAAACTGGATGAATTTGTGGCTTCCAAAACTCTGCTTTTTGAGTCAGGGTCTATGGTAGCTCAGGCTGGACTTGAATTCATAGCAATCCTCCTGCCTCAGCCTCCCACGTACTTAGATTACATGTCTTTAATGTCAAGATTTGAGCTGGACCTGGAGGCACATGTGGCGGGCCATGCCACCCCCACATTTCCCCAGAGTACTCTTGAGTAGAAGCAGCAGGAAATATTAGATAGAAGGATAGAGGGGAGATAAACAGATAGAAAATACAGGATAGCCTCAGGAGGGCCTGGATCCTAATCCATCGGGCCCTGATTATCTCTGCCCTAGGCCAGCAGACCTAGAATCCCAGCTACTCTGGAGGCTAAAACAGGAGGAACATAAATTCAGGGACTGCTTACTCCGTGGAGACTTTAGAAATCCCTGTAACGGCAAAGGCCTGTACTTCTGGTACTTTTCAAGGCTGATGCAAGAATGTCTTGACTGAATTCAAGACCAGCCTAGGCTAGATAGCCATATCCTGTCTCAAAAATAAGTAAGTAAAAAGAAAAGGTATTTTGGTTAGAGACTCGAACAGGACTAGAGTACTTTCAATGTTCAGTACTTCAAAACGTGGTGGAGGAGGTAAAGTTTATAAATTTGGAGAGTACAGAACTGGAAAGATGACTCAGCAGTTAAGAGCACTTGCTGCTCTTCCAAAAGACGGAGTATGATTCCCATCACCTATGTCCGGTGGTTCGCAACTGCCTGTAACTCCAGCTCCAAGGGATCTGACGCCCTCTTCTGGCCTCCAAGGACATTGCACTCACATGTATACACACACACACACACACACACACACACACACACACACATACACACACACTTTAACAAATACAGGCCGGGCGGTGGTGGCGCATGCCTTTAATCCCAGCACTCGGGAGGCAGAGCCAGGCGGATCTCTGTGAGTTCGAGGCCAGCCTGGGCTACCAAGTGAGTTCCAGGAAAGGTGCAAAGCTACACAGAGAAACCCTGTCTCGAAAAACCAAAAAAAAAAAACAAATACATACGTTTGGGGTATATAACAAGACAGAAGCTTACCAAATTTTTTGCTGAAGAGGTAGTTCACTTGCTCTCGAAGCTGTTTAATTTTCTCAATGCCTGACAGTCTCTCCTTCTCATTATCTACAAAGAATTTGGAGAAACAAACCAGGTTCATTCATACATTTTTTTTCTTCCAAGACAGATATTAGCAGAAATGCTTGTTGGCACTTTACCTGCTGTGGTGGTTGGAATAGGTATGGGCCCCAGACACTCATGTGTTTGAATGCTTGGCCTACAGGGAGTAGCACTATGAGGAGGCGTGGCCTTGTTGAAGGAAGTGTGGGCTTTGAGGTCTCCTATGCTCAAGCTATACCTAGTGTGGCACACAGTCTCTCTCCTTCTGCTGCCTGTGGATCAAGATGTAGGACTCTGAGCAACTTCTCCAGCACCATGTCTGCCTGCACCCTGCTGTGGTGATAATGGACTAAACCTCTACACCTGTAAGCTGGCCCCAATTAAAAGTTTTCCTTTATAAGAGTTGCTGTGGTCACGGTGTCTCTTCATAGCTACAGAAACCCTAACTAAGACACCCATCTTGTCATTTGGTTATCTGAGCACAATAACTAAGCATTTGGGAAATGCACAAAATGGAAGCTGTTACAGATGCTAATTTTCCCAATGACAACCCTATAGAAACATAGCCCATATTACTTTAAAGAACTTATTTGTGTTTATGTGTGTGCCGCATGCATGCGGGAGCCATTTGCTGAGGGTATGGGATCCCCCGAAACTAGAAGTGGGTGACAGCAGATGTGGGATGGGAACCAAACCCAGGTCCTCTGCAATAGCGGTACTCCCTCTCGGCCCTGAGCTGTCTCCAGTCCCTGCCTGCTGCTACTTCTCCGAGCATCTTCAATGCTGCAGGAGACCACTGCCTTCAACGCTGTACGTAGCACAAACCTCAGCCCATGCAACATGACAAGAAAAGAAGAAATGATGCTCGAACTAGAAGGGACTATTTCCAACACTTCAACATTTATTTTGTTGGTTTTTTTTTTTTCCCAGACAGGGTTTCTCTCTGTAGCCTTCGCTGTCCTAGAACTCTGTAGACTAGCCTGGCCTTGAATTGAGATTTGACTGCCTCTGCCTTCTGAGTAATGGGATTAAAGGTATGCCCCACCATCCCTGACTCTTATTTTTTTAAATTTTTAAATTCTTAAAAAGGTATCAGAAAATGGAAGGATCTCCTATGCTCATGGATAGATAGGATTAACATAGTAAAAAATGGCAATCTTACCAAAAGCAATCTACAGATTCAATGCAATCCCCATCAAAATCCCAACACAATTCTTCACAGACTTGGAAAGAAAAATACTCAACTTCATATGGAAAAACAAAAGACCCAGAATAGCTAAAAGAATCCTGTATGATAAAACAACCTCTGGAGGCATCACCATCCCTGACCTCAATCTCTACTATAGAGCTATAGTAATAAAAACAGCTTGGTACTGGTATAAAAAACCGACATACAGACCAATGGAATTGAATTGAAGACCCTGACATTAATCCACGCACATATGAACACCTGATTTTTGACAAAGAAGCCAAAACTATACAATGGAAAGAAGAAGGTATCTTCAACAAATGGTGTTGGCATAACTGGATGTCAATATGTAAAAGATTACAAATAGATCCATATCTGTCACCATGCATAAAACTCAAGTCCAAGTGGATCAAAGACCTCAACATAAATTCAGTTACACTAAACTTAATAGAAGAGAAAGTAGGAAGTACTCTTGAACGCACTGGCACAGGAGATCACTTCCTAAATATAACACCAGCAGCACAGACACTGAGCACAACAATTAATAAATGGGACCTCTTGAAACTGAGAAGCTTTTTGTAGGGCAAAAGACACGGTCAATAAGACCAAAAGACAGCCTACAGAATGGGAAAAGACCTTCACCAACCCCACATCTGACAGAGGACTGATCTCCAAAGTATATAAAGAACTCAAGAAACTAGACATCAAAATACTGAACAATTCAATTAAAAAATGGGCTGAAGAGCTAAACAGAATTCTCAAAAGAAGAATCTCAAATGGCTGAAAGACATTTAAGGAAACGCTTAATCATCAGAGAAATGCAAATCAAAATGACTCTGAGATACCACCTTACACCTGTCAGAATGGCTATGATAAAAAACACTAATGACAGTCTATGTTGGAGAGGATGTGGAGCAAAGGGAACACTCCTCCACTGTTGGTAGGAGTGCAAACTTGTACAACCACTGTGGAAATCAGTATGCCGGTTTCTCAGAAAATTGGAAATCGATTTACCTCAAGACCCAGCCATACCACTCTTGGGCATATACCCAAGGAATGCTCAATCATACCACAAAGATACATGCTCCACTATGTTCATAGCAGCACTATTCGTAATAGCCAGAACCTGGAAACAACCTAGATGCCCGTCAACTGAAGAATGGATTAAGAAAATGTGGTACATATACACAATGGAGTACTACTCAGCAGAGAAAAACAATGACAGCATGAAATTTGCAGGCAAATGAATGGAACTAGAAATTATCATCCTGAGTGAGGTAACCCAAACCCAGAAGGACAAACATGGTATGTACTCAGTCATAAGTGGATACTAGCTATAAAGCAAAGAACAATCAGACCGCAAACCACAGATCCAGGGAGGCTACATAGCAGGGGGGACCCTAGGATGACTGTATAATAAGTTTTGGTTTTACTCAATTACTGGGCAAGACTCAATGAAACATTTCATTATCACTATTAGGATAAGAATTTATACTGTATCAAGCTGATAGTAGGAAAAAAAAAAAAAAGATTGGTGTCAGGGCACACCTTTAATCTTAGCACTTGGGAGCCAGAGGCAAGCAGATCTCTGTGAGTTCCAGGACAGCCAGGGCTACACAGAGAAACCCTGTCTTGAAAAACCAAAACATACTCTTTCCAGCCAGCGCCAAGCGATGGGCATCTCTCAAGACAACTGGCACAAGCGCCACAAGACCTGGGGTAAGAGAAAGCCCGACCACAAGAAGCGGAAGTGTGAGCTGGGACAGCCTGCTGCCAACACGAAGATTGGCCCTCGTCATATACACACAGCCCGAGTCCGAGGAGGCAATAAGAAGTACCGTGCCCTAAGATTGGACGTGGGGAACTTTTCCTGGGGCTCTAAGTGTTGTACTCGCAAAACAAGGATCATTGATGTTGTCTACAATGCATCCAATAACGAGCTGGTCTGCACCACAGCCCTGGTGAAGAACTACATTGTGCTTATTGACAGTACACCGTACCAACAGTGGTATGAGTCTCACTATGCACTCACTGCACCTGGGCCGCAAGAAGGGGGCCAAGCTGACTCCTGAGGAGGACGAAATATTAAACAAAAAACAATCAAAGAAAATCCAAAAGAAATATGACGAAAGGAAAAAGAACGCCAAAAATCATCAGTCTTCTGGAGGAGCAGTTCCAGCAGGGCAAGCTTCTTGCCTGTATTGCCTCAGGACCAGGCCAGTGTGGCCGAGCAGATGGCTACGTGCTAGAAGGCAAGGAGCTGGAGTTCTATCTGAGGAAGATCAAAGTCCGGAAAGGCAAATAAACCATCATTCATAGCTCATGTAATAAAGGTGTTTACTGTTCTACAAAAAAAAAAGAAAAACCAAAACATAAAAAAAAGAAGAAAAAAGTGAATAAATTTTAGAAAGGTGGTGGGTAGAAGTGGGTCAGGGAATGGCCAGAGAGAAGACTCAGCTGCTAAGAGCACTTGTTGCTCTTGCAGAGGACTGGGTTCCTTTCCCAGCACCCATAGGGCAGGTCACAACCATTACTACCCTCATCTGAACTCCAAGGATGGTAGGCACGCACATACATACACACAGGCGAAACGCATACACAGAAAACAAATACAGACAAATTGAAAATAAATACAATGTTAATGCCAGGTGTGGTAGCTATCTATGCCTTTAATCTCAAAACTCAGGAGGCAGAGGCAGGTGGACCACTCTGAGTTCAAGATTAGCTTGGCCTACATGAGCGACCCTGTTTCAAAAAGAAAAATAAATAAATAAATAAAATACTTTTTTTGGGGGGGTTGGTTTTTCGAGACAAAGTTTCTCTGTGTAGTTTTGGTGCCTGTCCTGGATCAATAAAATACTTTAAAAAAAAAAAAAAAGCTAATAAATAAGCCAGGTGTGGTGGCACACGTCTTTAATCCCAGCACTTGGAAGGCAGACAGATCTCTGTGAGTTTGAGGCCAGCCTAGTCTACATAGTGAGCTCCAGGATAGCCAGGGCTACACAATACAGTGAAATCTTGTCTAAAAAACAACAACAACACAAACAAACAAAAGCCAATAAGTAAATAAACAAAATACTCAAAACTTCTGATTTTTGCTAATTTTTGGGCAGGGGGTCATGTGGAGAGCAGAGGATTTCTCCTTCTACCTTGTGGGTCCTGGGGAAGAACATAAATAGTCAGAGGCTTGGTGGTAGGTGCTTTTACCTGCTGAGAGAGCTCATCAGCCCTAATTTTACCTGTGAGTGACTAAAACAATTGCGTGCTCAAGATTCAAGAAGTATAAAACTGTGCATTAAAATAATTCCGGCAACAGGGCAGGAGAGATGGCTCAGGGGTTCAGAGTGCTTACTGCTCTTGCAGAGGACCCAGGTTTAGTTTCCAGCACCCACATGGTGGCTCTGAACCTCCTGTGACTCCAGTTCCAGGGGATCCGATATCCTGATCTAACTTCCATGGACTCTTACATCCATGTAGTACACACACACACACACACACACACACACACACACACACACACTCAGGCCCACACACTACACATAAAATAAAAAGTATGTATACACACACACACACACACACACACACACACTCAGGCCCACACACTACACATAAAATAAAATAAAAAGTATGTATACACACACACACACACACACACACACACACACTTACTTTAGAGCCAGAAGGATGGCTCAGTGAGTAAAGACACTTGCCCCTCAACCTGATAACTTGAGTTCAATCCCCAGGGCCTACATGGCGGAAGGGGAAATCAATCCTACAAGTTGCCCTCTGACCTTCACACCTTCACTAACACACTGTATCAAACACACACACAAACACACACACACACACACACACACACACACACACAGTAAATTAAATATAACTAGATGCCCCCTGCCCCCACAAGCCCAGTTTCCTACTTTGGAGTAACCATGTAGCTAGACTGCTCCCCTAGTTTCCAGGAGGAGCTTAGACACACATGGAGAAAAGATGATTTACATGACCAGAAGTAAATACACAGCACCTCTTGAGCCAATTCTGACTTCCTGGGAGTGTGAAGCTGACTGTAAGAACGGATTTTCCAGTAGAACCTGGGCTTGGCTATACAGATTCGATGTGTGATACCTGCAGGGTGTTAGATGCTCACAAATTCTTACTCTAGTTACATTGAACCAGGAGGAACACCGCACCATGAGACTAACACACATCAGAAAATCGCTAAGACAAAATGAAGACTGTAACACTGGGCTGGAGAGACGGCTCAGTGGTTAAGAGGGCTCATTTGCTAAGTTCAGTTTCCAGCACCCACAAGGCAGCTCACAACTGCCTGCAATTCCAGCTGCAAGGGATCCAGTGCCCTCTACTGGCCTCCACAGGCACTGCACTCACACGAGACACACATACACATATTTAAAGGAAAACAATCTTGACAAAAAGAAAAATATCTAATCCCAGCACTCGAGAGGCAGAGGCAGGCAGATCTCTGTGATTTTGAGTCCAGCCTGGTCTACAAATCCGAGTTCTAGGACAGCCAAAGCTGTTACACAGAGAAACTTGTCTCAAAAACAAAACAAAACAAAACAAAAGAACAATCTGATACAAATGATGACAGTAGATGAGTGTCCTACCTGGAACTGTCACCTGTACGATCCTAAGATCTTCAACGCCTGCTGCAGAGCTTGCAGTGTTGGATGGATTTGCATTTCCTTAAGAGAGAAGAGTTAGGATGAACAGAAAATCAATAAGTCTCTACAAAATACCCTTGAGAGTTGATGAGAAGTGCAGATCGGATGTTTCACACCCAAGAACGGTGTGGGGTGTTGGGGGGGATGGCTGACCTTGAAGGTCTTCGAGGGTGCTTCCAGAGGTTTAAACTGAGGGAGGCTCCACCCTGATGTTGGGGCTCTACCCCAGGGACTGGGGGCCCAGACTAAATAAAAAGGAGAAAGTGAGCTGAGCACCAGTATTCATCCCTCTGCTTCCTGACTGTGGATGTGATGTGACCAGCCGCCTCCGGCTCCGGCTGCCATGCCTTCTACACTGTGAAAGACTGTATCCCTTCAAACTGTGAGTCACAAGACATGCTTCCTCCTTTAAGTTGCTCATTTTGTTTTTAGAAAAATATCTTTATTTATGTGTACGAATGTGTGCCTAGGTGAGCACACTGGAGGCCAAAGAGGGCATGAGATGCCCTGAAGCTGAAGTTACAGGCAGATGTGAGCCACTGGACATGGGTGTTGGGAACCACACTCAGGTCCTCCGGAAGAGCAACACACACTCTTAACCGCTGAGCCATCTCTGCAGTCCCTCTGGTCAGGCATTTTGTCCAGGCACTGTGACAATCACTAGCATGCCAGGTGGATGGCAGAGATTGGTACTGCACTTTGCAGCCTAACACGATGACCAAGGAGAGAGGGACTTTATCTGACTCTCACCCGATGCTCCCCCCTGCATTTACTTACTTACTGTGCACATCAAAATGAACAACTTTAAAGGGTTGAAAAGCATTACATCTGTGGAAATATACGTGGCTACAGAAAGACACTCGACATCATTTCACTTGGCTCTTGAATCGCCTTCCTTGGCAGACTGACTCGGGTCTGGAATTAACCTCTTTTCCTGTCTGCACACAGCTGACTTGGAGGAACATTTACTTTCTTTTTTTTATTATATTTTATTTTATTTTACAATATAATTTAGCTCTACATATCAGCCACGGATTCCCTTGTTCTCTCCCCTCCCCCAACATTTACTTTCATTGCACACACTGTCCCTTTGGCTTGGAGAATGCATTTTCTTTGTTTTTAGAGGTACCCCGTGATGCCTGCTTTCCAAGCCCCACTGCTTAAGGCTTCCTTTGACTGAGAGTATGCTGCCTCTTTCCTGTGTTCTGCTCAGCAGACCTGGTTTGGAAATAGCTCCAGGAAAGCCACATGTGCAAAGTTCTACAGTATCACATCCCTGTACGGGGCCTTCTGAGAGTGTCAGGCTAGCCCAGTTCTGCTTAATGAAGTACATGGTGACATCTTCAAAATGACTGATTCTTGAGGTTCACCCATTAAGGAGACAGCTGCCATGGTTAAGTCTTTTTTTTTTTTTTTGGTTTTTCGAGACAGGGTTTCTCTGTGTAGCTTTGCGCCTTTCCTGGAACTCATTTGGTAGCCCAGGCTGGCCTCGAACTCACAGAGATCCGCCTGGCTCTGCCTCCCGAGTGCTGGGATTAAAGGTGTGCACCACCATTGCCCGGCTAAGTCTTTTATTCTTGTCGTAAAGGTAAAATTATCAGGACCAAGGGCTTCAAATATTCTTGCTAGTTTTTCACAAATGGAGGATGAGGACACCACCCACAAACCAAACCCACGAATGTTAATTCTAACTATAGTTAAAGAAAGGACTATTAATCATTCATATTTGGGGGGGGCAGAGAGATGGCTCAGTGGGTAAAGGTACTTTTCCTGTAAAGGCAGTGACCTGAGTTTGGTCCCCAGAACCCACATAAAGGTGGAAGGAGAGAAGTGACTCCACAGAGTTGTCCTATGACCTCCACATGCACAGAGACATGGGCATCTGTCTCAGTTAATTTTCTATTGCTGTGATAAGACACTGTTGCCAAGGCAACTTATAGAAGAAAGAGTTTATTGGGCATATGGTTTCAGAGGGTTAGAGTCCATGACCATCATGGCAGGGAGCATGGCAGCAGGCAGGCAGGCATGGTGCTACAGCAGTAGCTAAGAGCTTTACATCTTGATCCACACGCACAAGGCAGAGAGAAGTGGAAATGGTGTGGGCTTTTGAAACCTCAAAGTCCACCCCCAGTGACACACCTCCACCACCCAGGCCACACCTCCTAATCCTTCCTAAACAGTTCCACCAACTAGGGACCAAGTATTCAAACAAGCCTGTAGGACATTCTAATTAAAATCAACACAGCACCCAACACAGGCATGGATGTGAACACATAACACTCTGGCTTCAATCTCCATCCTACGATAATCATTACAGAAACTGTGAAAGCCACTCTGACCATGTGACAACCACAAGAGTTCTTGGTGACTCACCTTCCATTTTCACATCAGCCTCAGGGTCCTCATTTGTCCCTGAAGAGACCAGTGGAGTGGACTCTTGAAAAGAAAAGGTCTAAAATGACATTCATTATTAAGTAACCTCAGGTTCCAACAGTTTACTGGCCCTGTCCCACCCCTCACTCAAATCTATCCTCGCCCTGGGGTTCTGTTTTGTTTTGGGGCAAGGACTCACTTTATAGCTCAGGCTGGCCTCATTTTAGAATTTTTAAAAAAGATTTATTTTATTTTATGTATATGAGTGTTTGCTTGAATGGTTATTTGTGCCTATGTGTGTGCAATTCATGCAGAGGTCAGAAGATGTCACATCTCCTGGAACTGGAGTTACAGTTGTAAGCAGCTATGTGTCTGCTGGGAACTGAACTCAGGTCCTCTGGTAGATCAGTAAGTGTTCATAACTGCTGAGCCAGCTCTTCAGCCCCAAGCCTTGAAATTCCATGTATGTTTTGTACATAGTAAACACACAGTGAATTTTAATTTTGTCAGAAATAGTCATCTGGTAGATAATTTCAGGACAGAGGACTTGGCTCAGTTAGTAGAGAGCATGTTTCATCCCTAGCAGTGCATAAGGATCAGAAGTTGAAGGTCATCCTTAGTTACAAAAGGAAGTCTGTGGCTAGTCTAGGCTACATCAGATCTGGTCTCTACAAAAGTAAACATTGGGCTGGAGAGATGGCTCAGAGGTTAAGAGCACTGGCTGTTCTCCCAGAGGTTCTGAGTTCAATTCCCAGCAACCACATGGTGGCTCACAACTATCCATAATGAGACCTGGCGCCCTCTTCTGGCCTGCAGGCAGAACACTGTATACATAATAAAAATAAATAAATCTTTAAAAAAAAAAAAAAAGTAAACATCATGACCTCATGTGGAGTTCTGCTCACATTCATAGACACTGAGTCCTCTACCTAGTGCAGTGGGATTTCATGTGGTCACAGTGCTTCTTAATTTTGTAAGGGATTACTTTGGGGTGGTGAGGGGTTGCTGGAGAGATGACTCAGTTTTTTTTTTAATTGTTTTTGTGTTTATTTTTTATTTTTTGGGGGGAGAGGGTTTTTCTGTGTATCTCTGACTGTCCTGGAACTCACTTTGTAGACCAGGCTGGCCTGGAACTCATGAAGATTCACCTGACTCTGCCTCCTGAGTTCTGGGATTAAAGTTGTGTACCACCCTCCCACCCCTTAATGAGATGACTGAGTTGTTAAGAGCAATTTTTGTTGTTCATACAGAGAATCTCAGTTTGGTTCCCAGCACCCACAACTACCAGGAACTCCCACTCCAGGGGATCTGACACCTTCTTCTAGACCCTGTGTACACCTGACCTCAGGTGCATAGACATGTACACACACCACTAAAAATAAAATGAGCCAGGTGGTGGTGGCATATACCTTTGATCCCAGCACTATGGGAGGCAGAGGCAGGGGGATCTCTGTGAGTTCAAGGCCTGGTCTACAGAGTGAGTTCAAGGACAGCCAAGGCTGAAACCCTATCTCGAAAAATCAAGCCAATAAAACAAATATCCTGAATTACTAGGATTTAGGGTAAAAAAAAGATGTAGGATATAATGGTCCACACATCCAATCCTAGCTCTAAGGAAGCTGAGGCAGAAGGATTTCAAGTTTGAGGCCAGCCTGAAGTGTAAGTTCAAAGCCTGTGTTCTGAAAAAAGAGGTCTGGGTGTGACTGTGCATTCCTTTAATCCCAGCACTTGGGAGGCAGAAGCAGGTGGATCTCTGTGACTTTGAGTCCAGCCAGGGCTACAGAGTAAGACCTTGTCTCAAACAAAACAAAACAAAACAAAACAAAACAAAAACAAAAACAAAAAAGGAGCGCCTGGTGTGGTGGCACACACCTTTAATCCCAGGACACAGGAGGCAGAGACAGTCGGATCTCTGAGTTCGAAGCCATCCTGGTCTACAGAGCAAGTTCCAGGATAGCAAGAGCTACACAGAAAAACCCTGTCTCAGAGAACACACACACACACACACACACACACACACACACACACACACACACACGGGGTGGGGTGGTGGGGTGGTGGTGGTGCTGGAGAGATGACTCAGCAGTTAAGAGTACTGACTGCTCTTCCTGAGGTCGTGAGTTCAATTCCCAGCAACCACATGGCGGCTCACAACTATCTGTAATGGGATCTGGTGCCCTCTTCTGGCCTGCAGACAGAACACTGTATACATAAATCTGAAACAACGAAAATATCTTTAAAAAAAGAAAGAAAGAAAGGCCAGATGTGGGCTTCTACACCCTCCACCTCCCATACTCAGAGGTGGACAGGACTGATGCAAGTTTGAGGCCAGTGGCTACATGGTGAGCCCCAACCTGGGCTACCTAGATCCTCTGTCAACAAACAAAAAAGACCTAATGCTGTTTAAGGCCACAGGCTGCACCAGTGTGAGGTTCCCACCGACAGATCGTGAACAGGAAGCACACAGCCCTCAGTACTGCTTCCTAGGACAGGCACACCAGGAAGCTGCTTTCTTTATTTCCCATGTGTTTAAGGGGAGGAGATGCTTTGTTTTCTAACCTTCAGATGGTAATTCCATTTCTGTGACTTCACTGCTCGTGGAAGAATGCTGACTTCCTGGAAGGAGAATAAGCCATCTACAGCTCAGTGAAAAATGCAACTCATACAGAAGTCACTGGGGCCATGGAGACGGCTCAGCAGGTGAAGGTGCTTGCAGCCACGCCTGATGACCTGAGTTTGATTCCCGGGACCCATATTATGAAAGGGGGGAACTGACTCCTGAAAAACATCCTCTGATCTCCACTCAAGCACAATGGTACTCCCTGCCTTTCCCCACCAATAAATAAATAAAAATGTAATATAACGTTTAGAAGTTACTAAATGCAAGGGAACCATTTCAAAGACTGGGATGTGCTCAGCAGGCAGAGTGCTTACCTAGTGTGCAGATCTATCCCCAGCACCACATAAAACTGGGAGGGGTGCCCACATAGAACTCTAGCACTCAGGAGGTAGAGGCAGGAGGATCGGGAGTTCAAGATTATCCTCTAGGACACAGTAAGTTTGGGGCCAGCCTGGGCTACATAAGACCCTGTCTCAAACAAACAAAAACAAACCCCCAAAAAATTCATTAAAAAGGGGAGTTACAGAAGCATGGTAATCCTAAAACAATTGTATCACTACAAAGTCCTTTTTCTCCTATCTTAAAAAATTGTTTTTACAGGGGCTGGAGAGATAACTCAGAGGTTAAGAGCACTGGCTGCTCTTCCAGAGGTCCTGAGTTCAATTCCCAGCAACCACATGGTGGCTCACAACCACCTCTTTCTGGTGTCCTCTTCTGGTATGCAGGCACACATGCAGACAGAACACTGTATACATAATAAATAAATCTTTAAAAAATTATTTTACAATGTCTGGGTGGTGCACACCTTTAATCCTAGCACTCGAGAGGCAGAGGCAGGTGGATCTCTGAGTTCGAGTCCAGCCTGGTCTACAGATCAAGTTCCAGGACAGCCAGGGCTACACAGAGAAATCCTATTTCAGAAAACAAACAAACAAAAAATGTTTTTATATTAATTTATCTATTGTGTGTATGCAAACGTGTTGGAGTGTAAGCCACAGTGCTTCTGGAATTATTTATTATACCCCATATTAAACCTTATTTAATGTCTATGGGCTTTTGATGCATGTACATCTGAACACTGGAAGAGGGCATCAGATCCCATAGGAACACAGTTATAGATGATTGTGAACCACTGTGTGGGTTCAGGGAATTGAACCCAGGTACTCTGGAAGAGTAGACAGTGCTCTTAACTGCTGAGCCATCTCTCAATGCCCTAGAATTCTTTTCTATTCAGTCTGGTGCATCTTTTAACCAGCTAAACTGGGTCCTTTACAAACTGCTTACTTGGCTCAATAAATCGCATTACCTGATTAATCCATGACTACACCATGGCACCTTGAGAAGCTTTTCTTCATTTTATTTCTTTTTTTGTTTTTGTTTTTCAAGACAGAGTTTCTCCCTGTAGCCCTGGCTGTCCTGAAATTCTTTATGTAGACCAGGCTGGTCTCAAATTCAAAGATCTGCCCATCTCTGCCTCCTGAGTGCTGGGATTAAATGCATTCGCCACCCCTACCACCCAGCTGGTCCTCGGGTCTTCACCCCCCCCCCACACACACACACTGTGCTGATATTAAAGACAAAGACACCCAGCTTTTTTTTTTTTTTTTTTTTTTTTGAGACAGGGTTTCTCTGTGTAGCCTTGGCTGTCCTGGAACTTGTTCTGTAGACCAGGCTGGCCTTGTACTCAGAGATCTGCCTGCCTCTGCCTCAGGAGCACTAGGATTACAGGCATATGCCACCACTGCCCATTTTCTTAATAAAAAAAAATTATTTCATGTGCATTGGTGTTTTGCCTGCATGTACATCTATGTGAGGGTTTCAGATCCCCTGGAAGTAGAGTTACAGACAGTTGTAAGCTGCCATGTGGGTGCTGGGAATTGAACTCAGATCCTCTGGAAGAGCAGTAGGTGAGCTCTCTTAACCACTGAGCCATCTCTCAGGCCTGCTCTTCTTAATCTTTGAGATAGGGTCTCATGTAACCCGGGCTTGAACTTGCTATCGAGTCAAGAATAACCTTGAACCTGTGATTCTCCTGCCTTCACCTTCTGAGAGCTGGGATTACAGGTGTGCTCCGCAAATGCCCCACTGGATTTAAGATAAATTCAATTCATCCGATAATTCAAAAGGCAACTTGCTAGTCTAGGTCAACACACATCCATCTGTAGTTGTGTGTGGTATATTCACACACGTGTGTGAGCACAGGTGTCCTTGTGCATGCACAGAGGTGAGAGGACAGCAGATGTCCTGATCTATCACTCTCCACCTTACCCCCTTGAGACATGGGCTAGGTCAGCAAGCCCTGTGATCTTCCTGTCTCTGCTTCCCAGAGTGCTGCTGTTACAGGCATCTATGGCCACACCATACATGGGTGCTGGGTGTAAGGATTCTGTCCTTGTTATGTCATCAGCCTGCGACAGCGTCCCAGCCTGAAAAGCAGACGTGCCCTCCCACCCACTCTCTCTCCTATTCTCTGTACTTCCCCTCCGCTCGGTCTCTCTGTCTGTCTGTCTGTCTGTCTCTCTCTCTCTCTCTTTCCTTCCTCCTAATAAAGCTCTAAAAAGGTAACCATGGCTCGCGATTCTTCCGCCACGAGCGCCGCATTAACCCCTTCACTGGGGATCTGAACTCAGGTCTTCATGCTTGCACAGCAAGTGGTCTTACCCTCTAAGCCATTTCCTGTCCCCTTGTCCCTCTCCATCATCTCTCATGTGAGGGGCGACTACCATTCCGGTTGTCAAGGGACTGGAACAGCGTTACCTTGCGTGTTACACTGTTGGTAATTAGGATCTTCTGACTCTGTCTTGACTAACGCGGCTGCTGCCTTCGGTGAAGTCCCTGTGAGAGCAAGAGACCACAGTGAGGGCTCAGGTAACCACAACCAACCAACGAAACGTCTGGTGTGGTGGGCATGGTGGCGCAGATCTGTCACCCCAGGACTCGGGAGGTAGAGGCAGAAGCAGGAGAATCAGAAGTTCAAGATCCTCTTTGGAAGCAGGAGACAACGGCACACGCCTTTAATCCCAGCATTCCAGAGGCTGAGGCAGGCCAATCTCTGTGAGTTCAAGGCCAGCCTCATCCAAACGGCAAGTCCCAGGCCAGCAAAGGGCTTGGTCTTAAGGACTGAGTCTTAAAAGTAAAATCCTCTTTGGCTAACAGTAAACTGAAGGCCAGTCTGCAGGGGCATGCCTTGATGACCTGAAGACTTCCTAGGAGACTCCACCTTTCAAAGGCCCCACCATCTCTCAATGCATCCCTGGGGAAAAGTGTTTAACATTGGCCCTGTGGGGAACATGTAAGACCAAACTCTAGCAATAGCTCCGGAAAAACGAAAAACAAAGCCAAGAGGAAAAAAGTGGGCCAAGTGTTAGAGCTGAGCAGAACTGAGCTGTGGGCATGCACCTCAGTCCCAACCTGTCTGTCGGCTTTTGGCTCTCAGCTCCTTCCTGCTTACCACTGATGATGGGCGCTTCTCCAGTCTCAACTGTCATTGGCTTGTGTCTTGGATGGTCAGAGAATTTAAAAAACAAACACCCCAAAGCTATGTGGAGGCTGGGGATATGGGCAGGTGGCTGGCTAACAGCACATGTTATGTAGTCATGAGGACTGAATTCGGGTCCCAGCACCCACAAAGCAGGCCAGGCGTCCAACATACACTTGTAATCCCAGCTCCAAATGGACTAGAGACAGAAGGATTGCTGGGTCTTTTGGGCTTCCAGCCTCAAACAAAAAACATGAGTCTCAGGTTTAGGGAAAGACTCTGTATCAAGGAACAGCTGGAGAGACAGAGGATGTCATCCAATGCCTCATTATAGCCTCAGTAGACAGAGGTGTGCATACCTGCATATGTAATTACACATGTAATCCCACATTATTTATTTGTTTGTTTGTTTATGTACCTTATGTAGACTTTTTTCCCTGCATGTCTGCACACCAGAAGAGGGCATCGGATCCCATGACACTACCGTTATAGAACACTGTGAGCCATCATGTGGATGCTGGGAATTGAACTCAGGACTTCTGGAAGGGCAGCCTGTGCTCTTAACCACTGAGCTATCCCTCTAGTCCCACAATCCCACATTTTAAGCTTGAGCTATACAGCAAGACTCTGCCTCAGGAAAAAAAAAAAAATCCCAAATCTGACAAAATCCAAAACTGAAGATGCTTTCTGAAGCCAAACTGTATTTATCTAAATTTTTTTAGATTTATTTTATTTCATGTGTATATGCATACCTGGTGACTGTGGAGGTCAGAGAGGGAATCTGATCCTCTGGAAGTGGAGTTACATACGGGTGTGAGCCACCAAACCCAGGTCCCCTGGAAGAACAGGAAGTGCTCCTCACGGCTGAACCATAGCTCCTGCCTTTAACTCACTTATTTTTCTACGTGTGTGGTGCATGCATGTGTAACGTGCCATGGAGTGCAGTGTGTGAGGGCAGAGGATGGCTTGTGGGTGTTGGTGCTCTTCTTACAAGATGTGCATCCTGGGGCTTGAACTCAGGTCAATAGGCAAGTGTCTTGGCCTCCTGAGCCATCTCAATGGCTGGGAACCAAACATTTCAGATAAGCAGTACTTCCCTAGTACTCTATAAATATGGTCCAAGCTACGGTTAATTCCTTAGTTATTCTTAGAAAAAGGCTTAAGTCATTTTTATAAAAGTAAGTAAAAAGCAGCCAGTCAAACGGTAACCTGCTAAACATCTGACTGTCAGAGCATCAGTGTACCTACCAGAATCTTCCATGGGTTCAGTTTTCACACTGATGGGGCCATAGCTGTGAGGAGAAGGGAACTCAAGTCAAGAAAATCAGTGGAGCTGGGCATGGTGGTGCATACCTTAATCTCAGCACTCAGGAGGCAGATGCAGGAGGATCTCTGTGAGTTCCAGGCCAGCCTCGTCTACAGAGTGAGTTCCAGGACAGCCAGGAATACATAGTGTAACCATGTTTCTTGTAACACACACCACACACACACACACACACACACACACACACACACATACACACACACACACATACACACACACACACACACACACACACACACACACTCACATGCTGATGAGGGTTAGAAAATGGCTCAGCATGTAAGATGGATAACTTAAACGCTCTTCCAGGACTCAGGTTTGGTTCCCAGCACCCACACCAGGCAGTTTATAACTCCCCGTGACTCCAGTTACAGGGGATCTGATATCCTCTCAAACATCCATAGGCTCCAGGCACACACATGGTATACAGACCTACATGCAGGTAAAACACTCGAACACATAAAATAAAAAATAAAAAACCCATTCCTGGCCTTTTTTCTTTTTTTTTTTGGTTTTGAGACAAGGTCTCATGCAGGCTGTCCTCAATCTCACTACATAGTCAAGGATGGCCTTGAACTCCTGATCCTCTTGTCTCCCCTCTCGATCCTGGGGTCACAAGGCTTTGCCACTATTTCTGGTTTATTATTCATTCTATGCTTTTATTGATTTTTTTTTTTACTTTTTTTTAAAATTTTTATTTTTTGGTTTTTCAAGACAGGGTTTCTCTGTGCCATTTTGGCTTTCCTGGAACTCCCTCTGTAGACCAGGCTGGCCTGTAGATCCACTTAGAGATCTGCCTGCCTCTGCCACCCAAGTTCTGTGATTAAAGGAATGCACCACTACCACCTGGTTCATTCTATGCCGTTATTAATTACTGTTTTATTTTATTTTGTTTTTACCTGTCATTTGGTGGTAGTGTCAGCCTCTGGGTCCCTGTCGCCATCCCAAGGCCACCTGTGCAAGAACAAAAAGGTACACATTAGTCTCTCTCAGCACTGTGGGGCAGGACTCACATTTAAGGACACATCATTTGAAAGCAAAGACAGAACAGAGAATTCTCAATTCAAAGCCATCACAGAATGCTAGCAGGGGAGGAGGCTGGATTAAAACAGCCCTGCTTATTATAGCAGCTGGTAGTGTTTGCTGGAAGTGGGCAGACAGAGTCAGGAGTGTGGGTGAGGAACCCAGCCTGGCCACTCCCCAGCTGGGTCACCTGAGCAAGTCACTACACTGGCCTGTCTAACTCTTCATGGAAACAGCAAGGATTAGCGCATAGTTGATCCTCCACATCCAGTGGTTCCCAACCCCCAGGTCCCCAGCACAGGCTGAGGAGACTGTGGAAGAAAAACAATGCCCTGGACATGCAGAGAGGCTTAGAGTGTCATCCTTATTCCCTGAAAATACACTATTACATTTTGGGTTTTGTTGCTGATTTTGTTTTTAAGACAGGTAGCTCAGGTTGGCCTGAATATCCTGTGTAGCTAAGGATGACCCGGAACTCCTGATCCTCCTGCCTCTACCTCCAAAGTGTTCCCAGAGCAGGGCCACGTACATGCCAGGCAAGTCCTCCACCACTGAGTTCTGGCACCTTAGCTCCGTTTTGTTGGTTTGCAATGAGGGCTCATCATGGAGCTTAGGCTGGCCTGGAGCCCAGGCAGGCCTCAAACCTATTATTCTCCTGCCTCAGTCTCCCTAGCACTGGGATGAGGGCCCTTGGCCATCATGCTGGCCAGTCTAATATTTACCCCTCTTTCCTGCTATTGTGATATTGAGTATCCTTTTTTTTTTTTTTAAGTTTTTTTCGAGACAGGGTTTCTCTGAAGCTTTGGAGCCTGTCCTGGAACTCACTCTGTAGACCAGGCTAGCCTCGAACTCACAGAGATCCGCCTGCCTCCGCCTCCTGAGTGCTGGGATTAAAGGCGTGTGCCACCACCACCCGGCGCTATGGGGTATTCTAAGTGGGCTGGACTGGATTAAGGCATACAGAACTTGAGCACAGGCCTCACTGGAAAACCCCCTGCCACTGTATAGAACGGATGTGGCATCCAGGGACTTTGGAGTTCTCATGTGGAGTTCTAGTGTTGACATCCCACGGGCTGAGAAACAACAGAATACTGTCACTATGGGAACACTAAATGTCAGCTGCTGTGTGTGACTGTTATTTGGTAAGAAATAAATATGAATTATTCTGGGATGACAGTCACATAGTCACCTGTCACTCAACCACCAAACTACAGGTTTTGGACTTTTTAAAAAGGCTTATTCTTACTCTTTATGTGCATGTGCCAGTGTCTGCATGCACGTATATCTCATGCATGTGTGATGCCCTTGGAGGCCAGAAGCAGGCATGGATCCCACGGGCAGTTGTGAGCCACTGTGTGGGTGCTGGGAACTGGGTTCCTGTCTTCTGCAAGAGTTATTAAGCACTGGAGCATCTCTCTGGTCCTTTCTTTGGATTTTTTTTTTTTTTTTTTTTTGAGACAGGGTTTCTCTGTGTAGCTTTGGAGCCTGTCCTGGAACTCACTCTGTAGCCCAGGCTGGCCTCGAACTCACAGAAATCCACCTGACTCTGCCTCCAGAGTGCTAGGATTAAAGGCATGCGCCACCAACACCCAGCTCCTGTGGAGGTTTTCAATCACACTATTCTAGCCCCATCCCAACCCCAGGGATGATGCTGACATCTTAAGAGCACCACTGTTTGCCTGGCTCTTTGCTAAACAGAATCATTTTTTCTCCTAGACTGGGGTTTCAGAGACAAAAGAATGAGCCCTTGATCCCTCAAACCCGATAACACAGGCCCTGGCAGAGCTGGTACTCACAGACCAGCAGTTGATTCCCTATATCTCCACACTCCTCTGGAGGACCAGGTGTCTCTACAGAATCACCCCAGCCTGAGCTGTGATGGGTCTCTTCTGCTGTCTCTTCCTGTGCCAGCCTAGTACTCAAGTATCACAGGTTCTCTCTCTCTTCTTTGTAGTGTTGATGAGAGAACCCATCTCATGCATGTTACACAGGTGCTCTCCCACTGAGCCACACCCCCAGCCCCTCACTGCAGGATTCTAGTCAGATGCTCTACCACTGAGCCATACCCCAGCCCCTCACTGCAGGATTCTAGTCAGATGCTCTACCACTGAGCCACACCCCAACCCCTCACTGGGGGATTCTAGGCAGGTGCTCTACCACTGAGCCACACCCCAGCCCCTCACTGGGAGATTCTAGTCAGATGCTCTACCACTGAGTCCATGCCCTGAGCCCCTAACTAGGGGATACTGGACAAATTATTTCCCATTAAGCTATACCTCTAGAACCCCACCAATGGATCTAGACAGGCACTCTACCACTTAGCTATGCTCCCAGCCGCATTGGGGGATTCTAGGCAGGTGCTCTACTATTGAACCACACCCCCCAGCCCCTCACTGGGCAATCCTATAGGTAAGAGAGCTACTATCAAGCTTCCACCAGCTCCCAGCCCAGGCTGCCTCCTTGATGTGATAAAATGAAGGAAAATATGAAAACATGCATCATCATCGTAATATCAGAATGGGTTCGGTGGTTCTGGGCAGTCACCAAGGATCAGAACCTGCTACTTACCTAGCTGGCTCTCTGCACCTAGGAAAGGTCTGCAAGAAAACCAACACCATTACCCAACATGAACACAGGCAGAGCAGTCAACACAGTGAACAATCCACTTTTATTTTGTTGCAATTCTGGGCAAAGAACCCAGGACCTGGCGCATGCCAAGTGAGTGCTCTATGGCTCAGCCCTGGCCTCAGACCATGGCAATCTTATCTATGTATTTATTCATTTTTTGAGACAGGGTTTCAGTATATATCCCAGGCTGTCCTTGAACTCACTGTAACCCAGGCTTGCCTCAGCGATTCTCCTGCCTCAGTCCCCCGGCCTGTGCCGCCATACTTGATTTAATCCAGCTTACCTTGAAGTGAACTGTTAGGGGATACGGAGCAGATTACCTGTTTATGATGAATGAGATCCCTGCTTTGTTCTCCAGGATCCACCTCAGGTTTGCAAGGCTGTAATTGTCAGGGTGCTGAAAGGCCAGGCCTTCCGGAAGGCCCTGAACCAGCACAGCTGCCTTGTCCTGAAGCATCTGCTCATAGGGAACAGGGACCATGGCTGTCGTCCCCAGTGCTTTACCTACAAAAGGAAGTGAGAGATGGTACTTAGAAGTTTCTGCCTGCCAGCTTCTTCTAGGGTAATAGACACAGGGACCTGTGGCTTGAACATACACCAAAAGCACAAAGTACGCTCTCTTTCTTTCCTGAGTGTGGCTGCAGTGTGATCAGCCAGCTTCTTCCCTGACTGCCGCCAAGGCTTCCCTGTCATGATAAACTCTATCCCTCTCATGATGGCTAATCCTGGTTGTCACCTGGGACCCCAGGCACCCTGTGCTGAAGGTTCCCACTCTCAGGCACTTACACAATACAGAAATGCATGAAGCTGTGTGGGGTTGGGAAGCCAGGCCCTGAGAAACTGAGGGAAGTATATTGTTATTATAGTTATGATGCTTTTGTGGGGTGTTTTTCAGTCTCCTATTGCCCAGGCTGGCCTTGAACTCTTGATCCTTCTACTTCAGTCTGCTGAGTGCCAGGATTAAAGGTGTATACCTCCATCCCAGGCCCTTACACTGTTTTCTTTTCCTGGTTTTCCTTTCCTTTCGTATTTTATTTATATCCTTATATATTTACACCCCCCTCTTATATTTGTTTATTTAGTTATCTCCCCAGCCTCAAACTCACAGAAATCCACCTGCCTCTGCCTCCTGAGTGCTGGGATTAAAGACCTGTGCTGCCACCACCAGGCTTATTTATTGATTTTTTTTTTGAGACAGAGTTTCTCTGTGTAACAACAGCCCTGGCTGTCCTGGAACTCACTGTGTAGATCAGGCTGGCCTCAAACTCACAGAGATCCATCTGCCTCTGCCTCCCAAGCGCTGGGATTAAAGGCATGTGCTTGGCTAGTTCTCTTACTTTTGCTTTTGAGAAAGGTTGCCCAGCCGGGTGGTGGTGGCTCAGGCCTTTGATCCTAGCATTTGGGACGCAGAGCCAGATGGATCTCTGTGAGTTCGAGGCCAGCCTGGTCTACAGAGTGAGATCCAGGACAAGCACCAAAACTACACGGAGAAATCCTGTCTCAAAAAACCAAAAATAAAATAAAATAAAAAGAAAGGTTGCCCATGGTGGCCTGAATTCCAAGTTGGTATCCAGCTTGCAGTGATCCTCCTGCCTCAGAGTCCTGAGTGCTAGAATCACAAGTGTGCTCCATCATATCTAGCTTTCTGGTGACATTTGCCTATATGTATGTGTGTATCATTGTATTTGCTCATGTTAGTACTTATTACACTCCCCTTTCTGCTGCATAGCTATCTGATGATTTAGAGGTGTATTTTTTGTGTGTGTTTTTCTTTTTCTTTGTGATACTGAGAATGGAACTAGAATCAATTCCCCAGTGAGGGGCTGAGAGTGTGGTTCAGTGGTAGAGCACCTGCCTAGAATCCCCCAGTGAGGGGCTGGGGGTGTGGCTCAGTGGTAGAGCACCTGCCTAGAATCCCCCAGTGAGGGGCTGGGGTGTGGCTCAGTGGTAGAGCACCTGCCTGGCATGCATGAGACTCTGGGTTTCCCCCCACAGCACTGCAAAATAAATATATAAATTACTGAGTAAATGAGTTCGTAGAATCCTAAGTCATCTAGCTGATACAATTACACAGTTCCTACGTGGCTATTTAGAGTGCTTGTGGGCCGGAGAGAGGGTTCAGGGAGAAAAGTGCTTACTGGGTAAGCATGGTGACCTGAGTTTAATCCATCTTCTAAACCCTCCATGGAAGGAGAACACCAGCTTCCTGCAAGTGGTTCTGTAACCCACATGTGTACTGTATTGCGTGCGTGCATGCGTGTGTGTGTGTGTGTGTGTGTGTGTGTGTGTGTGTGTGTGTATGTGTGCGCACGCGTATGGGGTGCCCATGCTCCATGGGGACTTACGGTAACAAAGGCAGAAATGTTCTTCCACTGCTTTCCTGAGCAATCGGGCTTCTCCGGAGCAGACTTGAGTCCCATTTTCGGGACACAGTGGCTTCTCTTCAGTTAGTCCTTCTCCCTGGCCTGCAAGCACAGGATGAGGATGGGTCAGAGCAAGCTTTCTTTCTGTCCCCTCCCATCTGTATTTCTGGTACTTGGTGAGTGGGGGTGGGGGATGGGAGTCATAAAATGGCCCTTTTACATAAGGCACTAAAGGGGAGTTTTTGTTTTTCTAAGGATGGAAGTCAGGGCTTCACACATTCAAGATAACCACTCTACTAACGGAGCTGTACCTCCTAGTCCCAAGAACAGAGTAGGTTTTATTATTATTTTTTCCCCCCCGAGCTGAGGACCGAACCCAGGGCCTTGTGCTTGCTAGGCAAGCGCTCTACCACTGAGCTAAGATTTATTACCCCAGCCCCAAGATTTATTCTTATGTGCATGTATATGTGTGGACGCATGTCCTTGGAGGCCAGAAGAGGACATTGGATTCCTTGGCGCTGGAGTTACCAGAGGTTCTTAGCAATCTGATTTGAATGCTGGGAGCCAATCTGGGTCCTCTGTATGTGCAGCAACCACTGACCATCTCTCCAGCCTCGACAGGGTAGCAGGTTCATATGATGACTAGGGTCAAGCATGGTGGTCACCCCTGAAATAAAGCTACTGCTCAACCCGTATGCCTGGGTGAGCATCGACATCAGTGACCCCAGCCCTTGGGAGTCTGAGGAAGGGGGACCAGCACAGGGCAGCATTGACTAGATTCTCTCAGTTGACCCTGTCTCAAAAGGACAAAAAAATAACAAGAAAAATCCTCCAATCAGCAACTAAATCCCACACCATCTCAAGAAACTAGAGCTGGGCGTGGTGGGCACACACTTGTAATCCCAGCACTCAGGAGGTGCAGGCAGGAGGATCATGAGTGGTCGGTAATCCTCAGCTACCTAGTGAGTTTGGGCCAGCCTGGGCTACACAAGACTCTGTCTCAGCAAAAGTAAAAATGACATGCCAGAAAAGAAAATCCCAGAGCTGCATGTCTGATCAATGCTGATGGGAAAATCCTCAACAGAATACTAATAGGCTCACTCAACAATATTAAAAGGATTGTATCCCACTGCCATGTGGGATTGATTTTTTTTAATTTATTTTACAAATAAAGGTGTTATAGAAACTAGAGAGAAAGCTCATTGGCTATGGTTATGAGTGTGAGCTGGTCTTGCAGAGGACTCAGGCTTGGTTCCCAGCACCAATGTCAGGGCTCACAACTACCTCTAACTCCATCTCCAGGGGTCTGGTGCCCTCTTCTGGCCCCTGGGGGAACTGCATTCACATACACATAATGCCTGACACAAACTTAAAAACAAAAATAAATCTTTTAAGTAAAAAAAAAAACCAGTGAAACTATGAAGCAAACCTTTTTTAAAATTTAGTATGTTTAATTATGTGTAACCTGTATGTGTGGTATGTGCACATGAGTCTATGATGTGACCATCCATGAAGGCCAGAGGTGTTGGTTCACCCTGGAGATGGAGCTACAGGTGACTGTGAGCCTCCTGATGTGGATGTTGGGAATTGAACTCGGGTCCTTTAGAAGAATAGCTCACATTTGCAAGCTGACTGTAAACCCAGCTCCAGGGGATCTGATGCCTTCTTCTGGACTCTGGGCATTTATACTCACATGCATACACACACACACACACACACACACACACACACACACACAAAATAGAAGTAAATGTTTTTAAAAAATCAATAAATGCAGCCAGGTGTTGTGGTGTAAACTTTAATCCCACCACTTGGAATGCAAAGGCAGATGAAACTCTGAGTTCAAGGCCAGGCTGGTCTACAGAGCTAGTTCCAGGACAGCCAGGGCTTCACAGAGAAACACTGTCTTAAAAAAACCCAAACCAAACAAAACATCAACAACAACAAACCCCAAAATCAATAAATGCAATATATCATGTTAACAGAATGATAAGCAAAATCATATTATCAGGCTAGGCACAGTATATATGTTGTTAATTCACTCCAGCATGCAGGAGTCGGAGGCAGGAGGATCTCTGTGAGTTCAAGGCCAACCTAGTTTACACAGCAAGTTGCAGGTCAGTTAGAGCTACACGAGACCATTTCAAAAAAAATTTAATAAAGTGAAATGTGGGGTTAAAACTGGGGATGCAGTATACAGTTCAATGGCAGGTGGAATACTTGCCTAGCATGGGTAAGGCCTTAAATTCAATCCCCAATATAAAAACCAACCCATCAACCAAACAGCACCAGAGACAACAGGATACAACGGCAGCCACCTACAGTGCTGTGCGAAGTCTTTCTGGAAATCCTGTCTGGCGTTGACAAAGGCACAGCCTCGGTCTGTCCCCACCACGTACACATCCGTCTCATACACGGCGATGCAGGCCACCTCAGCCTTAGACTTGGCCAGCTCTTTACACTAAGACAGAAAAACAAAAGGACAATGGTCTAGGATTGGTCAGGTTAGCTGAGGAGCTGAGGGAACAGAAGGAAAAATCAAGTACAGGAAAGATGGCACACGCCCAGGATCCCAGCACTGAGGAGGTGGAGGCAGGGGGATCAAAGCCTCTGCGACATAGCAAGTTCAAGCTCAGCCTGGGTTCAAAAAACAAAGCAAAAGAGGGGGCAAGTATGAAGAAACTTTCTCCCAGACCTCCAAACTACTCCTTCATTCTCCCTTAAACATCTCTTTCCATATGCTACTTTTCATTTTATTATGAGGAGTAGTAGTAGAAATAATAGTGTGTGTGTGTGTGTGTGTGTGTGTGTGTGTGTGTGTGTGTGTGCACTAGCACACTCACATCACAGTACTCATGTCTCATGTGCAGGTCAGAGAACAGCCTGCAGGGGCAGTTTCCTCCTGCTCTGTGAGTCCCGAGAATTGAAACTCCTTTGTTGGCTGAACTATCTTGCTGGCCCTCCTTTATTATATTATATTTACCTACAGAAACACATACACACAGGATATAAGACCTGTGAGGGGGGCCTGGTCTGCCCTTACATCTTGTACCCCATTGTCTAGAAGAGGCCTGGATGTAGAAGGTCCATCATGGGCGCTTGCTTGTCAAATGTAGGAATGGATCTGTTTCCTCCCATGGTGTTGGGGGCAGATATTTCTAGTTTTTTTGTTTGTTTGTTTGTTTGTTTGTTTTAGGGGGTAAAGAGGATGGTCTCATGCATCCCAGACTGGCCTTGAACTCACTGTTAGGCTAGCAAGATGGCCCAGTGTGTGTGTGTGCCTTACAACCTGACTTGACCCACATGACAGAAGGAGAATACTAGCTTCCCAAAAGTGGTCCTCTGACCTCAGGGTGCATTCTGTGGCATACACACTGGCACACATATCACTGATAGGTGATGTCGTTCTATGTGCTGTGAATGTGTGTTGCTCTGACTGGTTGATAAATAAAGCCGTTTGGCCAATGGTGAGGCAGAATAAGGTTAGGTGGGACATTCTAAACAGAGAGAAAGGAAGGAAGAGAAAGGGAACAGAGGAGATGTTGCTAGCTACTGTCAGAAGATGCAAGATGTAAAGGTACCGGTAAGCCATGAGCCACGTGGCAAATTATAGATTTAAAGAAATGGGTTCATTTAAGATATAAGAGCTAGCCAGCGAGAAGCCTGAGCCATTAGGCCATACAGTTTGTAATTAATATAAGCCAATGTGTGTTTATTTGGGTCTGAGTGGCTACAGGACCGCAGAGCCACAGGAGCAGGGCGGGACCAGGAAAACTTACAACTACACATCACATACACTGAATACTATAAAAAGATCACACCAACCCTTACTCACACCTTTGATGACCTTGAACTCTGGATCCTCCTTTCTCTACCTCTCAAAGTGCTGGGGTTCACAGATGTGTGCCACCACGCCTAGACTGAAGGATACCCCCCCACACAGACAAGAGGGGGTTATATAAGAAGTGACAGTGAGGGCTGGAGAGATGGCTCAGCGGTTAAGAGCACTGACTGTTCTTCCAGAAGACCCGGGTTCAATTCCCAGCACCCACATGGCAGCTCACAACTGTCTGTAACTCCAAGATCTGACACCCTCACACAGACATACAGGCAGGCAAAACACCAGTGCACATAATAAATAAATAAATAAATAAATAAATAAATAAATAAATAAATAAATAAAGTGACAGTGAAGGGTGTCACCATCCTTCAGCTCCACAACCATCTGAGGTATTGGCAGAACTGGAGTGTCTCACCATGGACTCAAGAGCAGACATGAGGAACGTCACCACTGTCCTGTCTGAGGACTCATCTCCAACGGGCAGGGTGGACATTGCTACCTGGGCCATTGTTCCTGTAAAGAGAAACGAGGATGTGAGTGGTGTCTGTGTCCTAGTGATCAGTTGACTACAGTCCTGTGGGTATGAACCGAGGGTCCATTATGGTTTAAAGGTTTGATCCCCAAGCTGGTGCAGGATGGAGATGCCAGAAGCTCTGGGAGGTGAGGCCTCCCTAGGACATTGAGGGCAGGAGGGCAGTCCTTAGAGGGTACCCAGACCCTACCTAACCTGCAGCTCCCACAGCAAAGAAGCAAGGATGTGTGGTGAGGTGGGTCCCATCATGGCAGACCAGGAAGTTCTTGAGATAAGAGCGTTACTTTTTTTTTTTTTTTTTTAAAGACAGAGTCTCATAAAATAGCCCCTGGTTGGCCTGGAACTCAATCTATAGACCAAGCAAGCAGACCTCAAAATCATCAGGATCTCCCTGCTTCTGCCTTCTGAGTGTTGGGATCAAAGGAATGTGCCACTACGCCTGGCTGTTTTTATTTTTATTTTATTTTGCAAAAGGGTCTTATGCAGCCCACCCTGCTGACATTGAACTATGTAGCCAAGGCTGACTATGAATTCCTGACCCTCCTGCCTCCATTTTCCAAGTGCTGGGAAAACAGACACATACCACCACGCTTGACTTAAAATGTCAGCCTTTAACAAAGAAAGAAATATGACAGGAGAGTGAGAGGGGCTGATCCTTATCAGTTGTCATGAATTCTGCATCAAGCAATAATGAACAATCATCATCGTCCTAGTAATTATGCTTTATTTCTATCCTGTACTGAACAATGCAGGAGGCAGGGAAACTTTTCTTTCTTAAAATGAATGGCTTTTATTATATTTATTTATTTTATGTGTAGGCATGTACACTAAAGAACACATATGAAAGTCAGAGGACTTTTTGGACTCTCTCTCTCTCTCTCCCTCCCTCCAGACAAGGTCTCATGTAGCTCAGACTGGCCTTGAACTTATTACATAGCTGAGCTGCCCTTGAATTCCTGAGCCTGCCAGGAATGACAGGCAGGTGTCACCACATCTGGCTCCCAGGTTTCTTTAAAAAACGTTTCTGCATGCTGGGCGGTGGTGGCGCACACCTTTAATTCCAGCACTCCGGAGGCAGAGGCAGGTGGATCTCTGTGAGTTCGAGGCTAGCCTGGTCTACAGAGCAAGATCCAGGAAAGGCACAAAGATACACAGAGAAACCCTGTCTCGAAAACCAAAACAAACAAACAAAAACAACAACAACAAAGTTTCTGTGTATGTACATGCAAATGTGTGAGTGGGATGCCCCCCAGAGGCCAGAGGAACGTCTCAGATTCCCCTGGAGCTGGAGTTACAAGTGGTTGTGAGCCACCTGACATGGGTGCTGGGAACAAAACTCAGGTCCCCTGCAGGAGCAGCTGGCACTCTCTAATCACTGAGCCATCTCTCCAGCCCCATGCCTACCTTTATTATTGCTTTTGAGAAAAGGTCTCTGAAGCATAAATCTAATTAATCTTATCAGTAAAAACCAGGAGTTAGATATCAGGGTAAAACCTGAAAGGTCAGAGAAGCCAGGAGAGCAACCACAGGCCTTCCTCCTTCTGGTCCTCCAGTTAAAAGGGGCTGAGAGCCTGTCTCCGCCCTGCCTTATCACTTCCTGTTCCTCTCTGGACAGACCTCCAGACCTCTATGGTTAACTAGTGGCTAGCTCCACCCTGACTCCAAGCAAGCTTTATTTGTCAGACCACAAACAAAATAGCACACAACAGGTGTATTATGCAGTAGCCCAAACTAGTCTCAAACTCATGATCCTCCTGCCTCAGCTTGCTGAGGGCTAGAGTTACAGACATGTATCACCAAATCCAGTGAAACTAAACACTTCAGGCCATCAAGGAGTCCCACAGAGTATAATCTCCTAGGACCTTTTCTACCTACACGTGAAGTGCCAGCAACGTTCATTTAGATCACAGAATTTATACAGTAATTAACTTTTCCTTAACTGATGATTATAGGGCTGGGCTGTGGCTCCATTGACAGAGTGCTTTTGGCTATGATACATGATGCCTGGGTTTCTATCCTCAGAATGGAAAAGAACATGTGGGTCACTTTCAGAATCCCAGCACTCAGGAGGTGCAGCCAGACAGATCAGGAGCCAAGGTTAGATTGGACTACACAGAGTTCCAGGCTAGCCTGAACTCTGTTTTTAAAAAAAAAGTTATAAAATAAAGTTTTATTGGAACACATTTCCACCCTTCAGCTTAGTGCATGCCTGCCTCTGGGTGCCTTCTTGCAATGGCAGGGCTGTTTGTGAAGAAGAATAAGAAAAAAAAATCCTTGTGAATTGTAGCTGGCCTGAGACGCTCTGTGTACAGACAGAAGCTGGCTGGTTCTTTCATGGTCTCTGATCATGTCGAGATGAGGTGGTAGATCTAGAAGCCAAATTCCTTGGGGCTATCTTCATGCCTTTTAATAGACACTCACTGTCACCTCCGTAGCTGGCCTTGTATCTTTACGACCACTAGATAAAAGTCTTGGAGCTTGAACCAAGCCCTTCAGCCCTTCGCCTCTACCAACCCCACAGCCAAGGCCGGGTGTGATGGTAAATGCGTGTCATCTGAGCACTGGAGGCTGAGGCAGGAGAGATTCGGCAAGATGGAGGGAGTCAGATCTCTTCACACCTGGGCACCGATTCTGGGTCATTAGGCTCAGCAGCAATCACCTTGACCCCACTGGGCCACCTCTGCAGAACCTTGCCCATTTTTTTTTTTTTTTTTTTAGAAAGCTGGGCATGGTGGCCAACCATCTATAATCCTAACACTTGGGGGATTAAGGGAGAAGGCTATGGAGGCCAGCCTGGGCTACATACCAAGACTATCTTGAGAATAAATAATTTAAGCATGGTGGTCTAGCCCTGGACTCCCAGCAACGGTATAGGCTGAGATAGAAGGGTTATAGCTTCAAGGATAGGCTGGGCATCTTAGGGATATCTTGTCTCAACATACAATTCAATAAGTTGGGGGCTGGAGCTGTGGTTCAGTGGTTATGAGCACTTGCTCCTCTTACAAGTTTCAGTTCACCCAGTTTTGAGTTCCGAGCACCCACAAGGCAGCTCACAACCATCTGGATCCAGTGCCAGGAGATTTGCTGCCATCTCCTGGCCCCTTCCAGTACTGTATGCATGTGCAGGAAGACACACACAGGCAGAACTCATGAAGTAAAAGTAAAAAAAAATCATAGCTTGTCATGGTGGCACAGGCCTTTAATCCCAGCGCTTGGGAGGCAGAGGCAGGGGAATTTCTGTTGAGTCTGAGGTCACTTTGATCTACAAGGAGAGTTCTAGGACAGCCAGGGCTGTTACACAGAGAAACCCTGTCTCAAATAAATAAATAAATAAATAAAAAATAAACCTAAGGACCAAAACGTAAGTCTGGGGCTGTAGCTCAGTGGTTCTGGGCTCAGTCCCAAGTATAAACAAACACAAATAAAACAAAACACCCACAAAGCTTGACCCAGAAATTCTATTCTTTAGTAAACACCCACAAGAATCCAAAAATAAACACCCATTCCCATGTACAAAAATAAACCCAGTGGTACCATCCACAGCAGACAAAACATGCTTTATTTATTCTCCTACCTTTAAAAGATTGTTTAGTTATATGTGCATATTCATAGGGGGCGGGGAGATCAGGTGCCAGTGTAGGCCAGAGAGCTTTAGATCCTTGGATCTGGAGTTACGGAGGGTTGTGAGCTCCCTGCTATGGGTTCTCTCGGAATTATACTTTGGACCTCTGCAGGGCAACAAGCACTCTTAACTGCTGAGCCATCTCTCTGGCACCTCCATTTATTTTTATAAACGAATAGGTCTTATTTATTAGGTTCGTAGAAAACGTTAACTGTATAAAGCTTAGAGTGAGAAATGACCACGTTTGAAAACAGCTACAAGGATCAAAGAAGAACACAGGACTCTGATAAGCAGAGTTCCAGAACATACTAAAGATGCTTGTATAGTCAGCCCACTAGAACTTGTGGGGTCAAATTCTTTTTTTAATTAATTAATTAGTTAATTTACTATGTATACAGTGTTCTGCCTGCATGTATGCCTGCAAGCCAGAAGAGGGCGCCAGATCTCATTGGAGATGGTTGTGAGCTACCATGTGGTTGCTGGGAATTGAACTCAGGACCTCTGGAAGAAATCTCTCCAGCCCCTCATGGGCTTGCATGTGGTAGTGGTTGTGAGTTGCCAAATGGGTGCTGGGAATTGAACCTTGGTCTTCTGCAACAGCGCTACTAGTTCTTAACTCCTGAGCCATCTCTTTCCACTTATTATTATTTTTTTAAAGAAGTATTGGGGCAGTGGTGGTGCATGCCTTTAATCCCAGCACCCGGGAGGCAGAGCCAGGAGGATCTCTGTGAGTTCGAGGCCAGCCTGGTCTACAGAGCAAGATCCAGGACAAGCACCAAAACCAAACCAAACCAAACACGGGGAGTAGTCGGCTAAGTACTTTTATCCTGTAACTCTCTGAAATCCTCCTGCCTCAGCATCTCCAGTGCTGGGCTGACAGACACTTATACCACGCTACACTGGAATTGTTTTACATTTTATTTTTTTTTTTTTAATTTTTCTTTAGGGGCTTGTTCTTTTTCTGACTTGCGTTATTTATATTTTAAAGGGTGGATTTTCCTGTATCTCAATAAAGCGGTTATAATTTAGAGACAAGGTCTCACCGTGTGGCCCCAGCAGACCTGGAACTTGCTATATAGGCCAGGCTGTCCTTGAACTCAGTCCACCTGAAGCCATGCACCACCACTGCTGGCTCATTTCTGGTTTTTTATGCTGAGTACATGCTAGAATAATGTTTTGGGTACAACAGGTTAAATACATTATTAAAGGAAATTTCACTTAAAAATTTTTTGGGGGGTCGTTGTACTAGGTGTTATGGTCTTAGGCCATCTTGTACTCTCAACCAGACCGGACACAAGCCACATTCTGGAGTCTGGGTCCTTTGCTCCACTTTCCTAGCGCGCAGAGGTCCCGGGCTGCAAAGAACCCAGACACGCCCCCCAAATGCTGGCGCCAGCAGGCAAAAGCGTGATATCAAGGGCGGAGCCAGAGCGCCGTTCCTAGGCAACCGCGATGGCCCCGCCTCTTCCCTCAGCCAATCAAGTGCTTCCACACACAGCGCCGGCACGTCAGGTACGGCGTGACCTCCGTGCGCATCGGGGGCATCGTTCTCTCCCGCCTCCGCGCTCCCGTCACAGCCAATCAACACAGAGATGCTCGGGGAGGCGCCTTGCGTGCGCCGGTCGCTAGGGCGGCGCGTCTTCCCCGCCCCACCCCCACTCGGCCGGGCCTGCTCGCGGCGTTGCGGAAAACGGGGTTCGGAGCCGGGCGCCGGGCGCCGGAGTGTTCCGCCACGCGCCCCGAGAGACGTCTCTTCCCCCCCCGGGGGGGGGGGAACTTCCGGAAGCGGAAGTTGCGAGGGGAGCGGCGGCGGCGGTGGCGGCATACGCACCTGAGGGCCCTGCCGTGCGGGCCGCGCCGGGGGTCTGAAGCCTGGGCTGCGCGTGCGCAGCGGCCCTGGACAGGCGGCGGGAGCGCGCGGAGCGAGGGAGGGTGCCTCCTCCCCACCAGCCTCCCCTTTTTTAAAATTATTGTTATTTTATTTACTCCCCCACCACCCTTTTTTTTTTTCCTGCCCTAATGTTTGCTTTCCGGAAGGTCGGCTTCCCGCGAGTGGCCGAAGCACCCCTAGTGCGGACGGCCACTTCCGGTGCGCTGCAGCGCGGCTTCCGCGAGGCCGCCGGCTGGAGTGCGTGGCGCGCACGTGTCCCCGCGCCGCCCCCTGATGTGCATGGCCTTGCTTGATACACATGCATTTTTCGGTTTGGGCTTTTGAGTGCGCTCTCGTGCTTGTGGAGCCTAGGACGTTGCATTTCTTTTAAAAAAAAAAAAACAACTGTGTGCCTAGTGTCGTATGTTCATGCCTAGGGAGCTATTCCTGAGGCACCGTCTGCATTAGAGTATTTTGCCAGTATGTGGGTGTGCATCATGGGAAGGCCAGGAGAAGTTACCAGGGTCCCCCTGGACCCGGAGTTAAAGATGGTTGTGAAGTTGTGTTACGCCCCGTCAATGCTGGAAACTGATCTTGGGTCCCCTGCAAAAGCAGCAAGAGTTCTTAACCACTGAGCTATCTCTCTGGCCCCATTTTATGAAGGTTTTGGTTTCTTTGCTTTAAAAGGGGCTGGAGAGATACCTCAGCTGTTAAGAACTGGTAGGGTGCTTTCAGAAGACCAGAGCTGGATTCCCAACATCCGTGTTAAGCAGGTCACAAGTGGCTGTAATTCCAGCTCCAAAGGGGCAGAGGCCTCTGGCACCCACACGCACTTAAACAGTAAAATCTTGCTGGGCGGTGATGGCACATGCCTTTAATCCCAGCACTCGGGAGGCAGAGCCAGGCGGATCTCTGTGAGTTCGAGGCCTGCCTGGGCTACCAAGTGAGTTCCAGGAAAGGCGCAAAGCTACACAGAGAAACCCTGTTTCGAAAGACCAAAAAAAAAAAAAAAGTAAAATCTTAAAAAATATATATTTTAGAAGATTTATTGCTAGGTGTGGTGGTACATACCTTTAATACCAGCATTCGCCAGGTAAATCTCTGAGTTTGAGGCCAGCTTAGGGTTTCAGGCTAGCCACCCCTACATAATGAGACCCTGTTTCAAAAGTAAAAGGAGAAATAGCACCTCATTGATACCCGGAAAAGTTGTTGTATGTACAGTCTCCATAGTTAGTATTTGCCCATGTTCTTGAGCCAGCCCTGGGTGTGAGACCCCCCCCAAAGAGACCACCAGAGACACAAACTCACCAAAATGCAAAAGCAAGGTTTATCGAAGCAGGTCAAGCCGCGGCAGAGACCTCGGTTGAGCACCCGGACACAGCGGAGGCTAGAGGAGGTGCCCGCCCCTCTGCAAGCTCAGTATTTAAAGGCAAAAAGCCATAAGGTTACATCAGGTAGGGGTGCTAGTATGGGTACAGTTCTGATTGGCTCAAGTTTTAGGGGCTTTTCAGAATCTCTGTGTTAACTTACTTTGTAGTTTTTAACCGGTTGTTTGTCAAAACTTTACAGATTACCTCCGGCATTGGGGCATTCTGTGGTTAATCAGTTGTCACCAGATAGTCCTTCAAACATCCTGACTTTGTCCTTTGACCATCTCCGGCATGGGAGCATTCTGTAGTTAATCAGTTGCTACCAGAGGGCTCTTCAAACGTCCTGACTTTGTCCTGGGACCTATGTCAGCAGCTCTGAGAATTTTGAAACTCAGGCCTGTTTCAAGCTGGGGTGAGGGGCTTGCTTGAAATGGGGGTGCTTTGGCCCTTCACTACAATGAATTCTTTCCTCCTAGGTCACAAATGGGTCACCTGTTGCTAGATCCTGTGGTCTTTGCTCAGCTTGCAAATCGCTTGCTCTTGGGACTTGTCAAAATCAGGCCCTTGTCACATGTGGCCTTCCAGGACACAGTGCTTGGTGGCTGTTCTTGCTCCCACACAAATCCTCTTTCCCCGTTCTCACAACACTGCAACATTCCTACTTTCTGTCTCGAATCTGCTGTTTGCCCTCAGTTCTTGACTCATCTTACTTAGTTTCAGGGTTGTTAAATACCATTTACATGATTTATTTTGTTGTTATTTTTGAGACAGGGTTTCTCTGTGTAACCCTGGCTATCCTAGAACTCGCTCTGTAGACCAGGCCGGCCTGGAACTCACAGAGATCTGCCTGCCTCTGCCTCCTGAGTGCTAGGATTTAAAGACCTGCACCATCACTGCCCAGTCTAGACCATTCCTCTGAGCTTGAGATCTAGAACTGGCTGTTTGGAAATCTCCACTTGAGGGATGATCAGCCTCCATGGGGCGATGTCCCCATCTCCACCAGTCCTATCTCAGCGTCACAGGTTTCAGCTCAGGTACTTAACCCCATTGGCTTAGACAGCACCCTGACAGCAGGAGCATGTGCCAGGGGACCTGCTTCATTTCCTGATAGTAAGGAAGCCGAGAAAATGTAGGCAGATGTAAGGATACAATCCCCAGTGATCCACTTCCTCAAGCGAGGTCCTACCTCCTGAAATCTCCAGAATGTCCCAAATAGAGTCATCAGCTGAGGATCAAGTTTTCAATACATGAGCTTTGGGGGAGGATACTTTACCCCAGACCACAATAGCTGGTTGGGTTTTTTTGTTTTTTGTTTGTTTGTTTTTTTTTTGAGACAAGGTCTCTACTTAGCCCTGGCTGTCCTGGTACTCACTATGTAGAACAGGCTGGCCTCGAACTCACAGAGATCCATCTGCCTCTGCCTCCTGAGTGCTGGGATTAAAGGTTTAGGCTACTATACACCTAGATAAATATATCCTAACTTAAAAAAAACAACAACAACAAAAAAACGAAGAAAGGGAACTGTGATACACACAAGTGGATGGTGTTGTCTGGACTCCATGTGTACACACTTGCACATGTACCTGCATGCAAGCCTCATTCATTCATGAGCAGGAGAACTTAAGGTTGGAAATTCCATTTATAGTCGTGTCTCTCAATTAGCTTATCAATTTCATGGAATCCTAATAATAAAACCCAGTGGGATTTTTTTTTTTAAATGCTACCTGATGCAATGACTTTTCAGTTTATATGGAAGTAAATGTTATGAATGGCAAAGTCAGTTGTGTGAGAAAAGAAAGGAAAGCAGGCAGCTTTGGATAACAATTAGAAGGTACGGCGGAACAGCTGAAACCGTGTCAGAGAACCTACTGGTCTTCTTTCCTCCACCTCTGTGGTCTCATGTCGCCCAGGCTAGCCTCAAACTCACTATGTAGCCAAGGATGACCACGCAGTCCTGATCCTCCTGCCTCCACCCCCCAAGGGCTGGGATGATAGGCTTGCACCCCCATGCTCAGCTTTGATTTAGCATCTCAAACATTGACGTCATGTTTATGGGAGGCAGTCTATTATTTTGGGGTGATGAGGTATCCATGTGGCCTCACGTAGTGGCACATCCCAGCACTTCGAAGGCAGAGATGGAATCACTGTGAGTTCCAGGCCAACCTGGTCTACACAGTGAGTTCCAGGCAAGCCAGGGCTATACAGTCAGGTCTTGTTTCAAAAAGAAAAGAAAGTAGATGAACAGTTTTTTTTTTTTTTTTTTTTAAATTTATTTATTTATTATGTATACTGAAGAGGGCGCCAGATCTCATTACAGATGGTTGTGAGCCACCATGTGGGTGCTGGGAACTGAACTCAGGACCTCTGGAAGAGCAGCTGGTGCTCTTAACCTCTGAGCCATCTCTCCAGCCCAGATGAACAGTTTTTAATTGCACGGTGGTGTGATGACTCAGAGGGAAAAAGCAGTTGTCTTTGGAGTATGAGATTCTTGAACCCATCCTTAGAACCTACACGGAGGGAGAGAGGCAACTCCTAAAAGATGTTCTCTAACTTCCACACCTATGCTGTGGCGTGCATGCACCCCCCTACACAAATGCATACATGAAATGTATTTTATTACTTTGTAAATTGAGGCTGGGTTTGGGAGTGCTTGCCTGTACTCCTGGCACCCTGGAGGTGGAGGCAGGAGGATCAGGAATTGAAGCAACATAGCAAATTCAAGGCCAGCCTGGGGTACATGAGACTCTGTTTCAAAAAATAACACAAATTTTTACTTTTGTGGGGGCATGGAGAGAACTCAGGGCTCTGCACATGCTAGGCAAGCACTCTACCACTGAGCTACATTTCCTGTAGCTAAAATCTCTGAACCTGCCGGTTGTGGTCGGCTTCACAAATGGGAACAAAATTGGTAGGCAAGCACTGCCACCTAGTGGCCATAATTCACATTGTAACCGTCCTCTTGTTTTCAATTTTTGTTTTGTTTTGGTTTGGTTTTTTTCGAGGCAGGGTTTCTCTGTGTAGCTCTGGCTGTCCTGGAATTCTCTCTGTAATCCAGGCTGGCCTCGAACTCACATAGATCCGCTTGACTCTGCCTCTCGAGTGCTGGGATCAAAGGTGTGCGCCACCATGTCCAGTTTCTTGTTCTCAGTTTTACACCAAGGAAGACTTCTTTTAGCGACTTTTTTCTTTGAGGTAGGGTCTCACTATGTCAACCTGGCTGCCCTGGAACTTGCTATGTAAACCAGGCTGGCCCCAAACTCACAGAGATCCACCTGCCTCTGCCTCTGGAGATTAAAGATGTATCACCATGCCCTGCTGTCTTTGACTGTCTCTTAAATGTAAAATGGTTTAGAAAGTTGAGGATCCATCTAGGGCTATTGAATTTTTTTTTTTTTTTTTTTGGTTTTTCGAGACAGGGTCTCTCTGTGTAGCTTTGCGCCTTTCCTGGGACTCACTTGGTAGCCCAGGCTGGCCTCGAACTCACAGAGATCCGCCTGGCTCTGCCTCCCGTGTGCTGGGATTAAAGGCGTGCGCCACCACCGCCCGGCTTGAATTTTTCTTTTGTGAGATAGAGTTCTAGATAGAGTTCTAGATAGAGTTCTAGATAGCCTAGGCTGAGGCAGAAATCCTGATCCTCCTGAGAGGCATGGAGGGTGTTCACCACAACACATGGGTAAGACCTGTTGATTCTTTTGGTTTTTCGAGACAGGGTTTGTCTGTGTAGCTTTGCGTCTTTCCTGGATCTCGCTCTGTAGACCAGGCTGGCCTCGAACTCACAGAGATCCACCTGGCTCTGCCTCCCAAGTGCTGGGATTAAAAGCGTGCGCCACCACTGCCCATCCAGCTGATTCTTAAGTTTTCTTAAGATGAATTATGGGGCTTCAGATATAGCTCAGTTGACAGAGTGCTTGTCTAGCATGCAGGATGCTCTGGGTTCTATTCCAGGGCTGCATAAACTGGGTATGTTGATGCCAGGTGTTGGTGGCGGCAGTGGCGGCTGCGGCGGCGCACGCCTTTAATCCCAGTACTCGGGAGGCAGAGGCAGGTGGATCTCTGTGAGTTCGAGGCCAGCCTGGGCTACAGAGTGAGTTCCAGGAAAGGCGCAAAGCTACACAGAGAAACCCTGTCCAAAAAAAAAAAAAAAAAAAAAAATATCAATCAGGGAGTTGGAGAGAGGGCTCATCAGTTAAGAACACTGTTTGCTCTTCCAGAGGACCAGGGTTCTATTTCTGGGGGCTATCACGTGGGGGCTATCAGCTGCAACTCCAGTTCCAGGGGATCTAATACTCTCTTCCAGGGCCTCCACAGATACCATACACACGGTGCACAGACATACATGCAGGCAAAACAACCATATACATGAAATAAAGTCGCCAAAATAAAATACATCAACTGACCAGTGCTGGGTGTGGTGGCACACACTTTTAATTTTACCCCTCGGAGGCAGAGGCAGTTGGACCTCTGAATTTGAGGCTAACCTGGTCTACACTGCAAGTTCCAGGCTAATGATGGCTAAATAAGGAGACCCTGTCTCAAGCAAGCCAACAAAAACCATACTAATAGCTTCCCTCTGTTCCAGGCTGGCTTCCAATTTGCAGCAACATTTCTGCCTCAGCCTCAGAATTGGGGTGACAGGCATGAGCCTCTATACCCAGCTACTGTTCCCCATTTTTGCTCCCATGAGATAGCATCTAGAACACTTCCTCTACCTCCTTTCAGTATTTATAAAAACAATTCCTGGGGCTGGGAGAGTGGTTCGGTGTTAGCCTATACCCTGAGTATGTGTGAGGTCCTGGGTTCAATTCCTCGCACCACAGAAATCATTCCACACCAAAAAAAATTTGAAAAGTGTCAGGAAGAAGCATAGGGCAACAGTTCACACTGGGACACTCATTTAAGGCCCCTGCTCATGGATAACGATGGTAAGGCCACAGACTCCTCACACACTTTGTTTTCACCTAGGAGTAGTCCTGGTTGGACCTTCTCAGAGTCTTTACCACCTGCCAATAGTAAATATGGCTGCATTTCCCTAAGCACTTCGCCTTCAGCCAGTAGTAAGCATGGCCGCATCTACTTCCGCCGGGCCAGGGGGGGTCAAAGGTGACGCAAGATGGCCGCGCCCATAAGCGGTTAAGGCGTGAAGCGGAGAATGCTGGCGGCGGCCGGGACTCTTCTGGGGCGGCGGCTGAGGTGGCCCGCACCGGCCCGCGAGCACTGGAGACCGGCCGGGCGCTCACGGAGCCGGCGAGAGGCGGCCGAGGCCGAAGTCGACGCTCCCGTGTTCCAGTACGTGGGCGAGCGCGCGGCCCGCGCCGACCGCGTCTTCGTATGGGGCTTCAGCTTCTCGGGGGCTCTCGGCGTGCCCAGCTTCGTGGTGCCGGCCTCGGGGCCCGAACCCCGCGCCGGCCTGCGGCCCCGACGCAGGATCCAGCCGGTACCCTACCGCCTGGAGCTGGACCATAAGGTGAGGGCGCCGGCATCCCTGCGGGCTCCCTTTAGGGGACTGTCTTCCCTCCGCGGCCGGACTTCCGGGAGCATGACCTCCTAGTTCCTGGGCTTTGTGGAGGAAGGCATGCGGGAGTGGCTGCCAAGAAGATTGTTTATCTCAGTCCCCTGCCTTTGACTGCTGAGCTCACTTCTGTAGATTTTTGTGTCTTCGCATTTTCTGTGTGCGGTTTGCTTGTGGCTACAGAAAGTTTGGTGTCTTCGTTTTTATTTATTTTTCTTGCCTGATTGTGTAGGTTGATAACCACACCAGATAGTCTGCCCGTCTTGGATCATTTGCTCAGCACCCCGGGAGTCTCACCTCCCAGTTACAGGGCATGAAAGGGAGTTCCAGAGAGGTTCAGTAAGGTCCAAGACCCCTCTCAGCTGGTAGCGTGTAAATGATGGTATTTGTACTCAGGCTAGAGAGACTCCATGAGTTAAGTTAGGGGAGGAAGGAAGATTCAGAGTCAGGGATGTTTTGGCTGGAGTCAGTGATCAATGAACATGGGAAATGTCAGTCTGAGGAGTTAGAGAAGATGGGAGGCAGCACGTGGTGCCTCTGAAGGGGCTTACATGTAAAAAGGGCTCAGTAGGTCTGCTGTGGTGGCCAACACCTGTAATCCCAGGACTTGGACGTGGTTGAGACAACTTGTGAGGATTGTCACAAGTTGCAGGTGGGCTTAGGCTTCACAGTGAGACCCTGTCTCTACCTTCAGGATGCTGAGGTTACAGCTGTGTGCTACCGTTTCTGGCTGAAGTGGTGCTGGGGATGGAACCCAGGGCTTTTTATGCATGCCATGCAAGCACTTTATCAACTGAGCTACATCCCCACCCTTGGGTTGGTTTTGTGAGATGAGGGTCTGTATGTTTTTGCTTGTAGCTACCTGGTTTTGCTAGTATCTTTAGTTGAAAACAAACACACACCCTTTCTTTTGGGAGTATTTATTGATACTTTATAGAAGTGTAGTTTTGCTGGGCGGTGGTGGCTCACACCTTTAATCCCAGCACTCAGGAGGCAGAGGCAGGCGGATCTCTGTGAGTTTGAGGCCAGCCTGGTCTACAGAGCGAGGATCCACGACAGGCACCAAAAAACTACACAAAGAAACCCTGTCTCAAAAACTTTAAAAAAAAAAAAAAAGAAGAAGAAGAAGAAGAAGAAGAAGAAGAAGAAGTATAGTTTTGTTATTGTTAAGAAGAAGAAGAAGAAGAAGAAGAAGAAGAAGAAGAAGAAGAAGAAAAAGAAGAAGTATAGTTTTGTTATTGTTTAAGTGGTGGAAATCAAACCCAGGATTGTGTCATGTTAGGCAAGCCTTCTACCACTGAACTATACCTCCAGCCCTACAGGTTTTTTTTGTGTTTGTTTTTTTAAATATCAATCTTCTACCTTGTGACTTTGCCAAACTTGTTAAATGGTTCTATAGATTTTAGTTTTGTTTTTTTCTTTTAATGTGTATGGTGTTACGTACATGCATGTCTGTATTACTTGTGTGCCTGGTACCCATGGAGGCCAGAAGAGGGCGTTAGAGCCTGTAGAACTGGATTGCAGATGGTTGTGTGTTGTGGAATATTACTTTAACTATGTAAAGACGTGTTACATTTGTTTATGCTGCATTTGTTTAACAAGATATAAAGATGTGTTGCTTTGCCTGCCTAAGGCACCTGATTGGTTTAATAAAAAGCTGGATAGCTCATAGCTAGACAGTAGGGGATAGCTGGGGCTGCCGCACAGAGAGAATAGATAGGAGGAGAGAAAAGAGAGAGAGAACGAGAGAGAAATGCCTGGGGTCAGGCAGCAGTCAGCCAGCCCGACACAGAGTAGGACACACAGAAGGAAAGAAAGGTAAAAAGCCTTGAGGCAAAACACAGATGAAGAGAAACAGGTTAATTTCAGTTATAAGAGTTAGCGGGACAAGCATAAGATAAGGCTGAGTGTTCATAACTCATAAGTCTCGGTGTCCTGATTTGGGAGCTGGTTGGTGGCCCAAAAGAAAGCCTGCTGGAGTTGTGAGCCTCCATGGTAGGTGCTGGGAATCAAACCTGGGTCCTCTGAAAGGACTAGAAATGCTCTTAACCACTAAGCTATCTCCCCCCCAGCCTGTTTTTGTTTGTTTGTTTTTGGTTTTTCAAGACAGAGTCCCTCTTTTATGTAGCTCTAGGTGTCCTGGAACTCACTTTGTAGACCAGGTTGACCTCAAGCTCACAGAGATCCACTCAACTCTGCCTTCTGAGTGCTGGGATTAAAGGAATGCGTCACCACGCCCGGCTCCTAGTGTTTTTTTATGAGCAGGTAGCCTGTGAATAGAGGCAGTTTAATGTCCTTGTTTCTAATTGGATGCTTATTTTGTTTTTTTTTTTCTTTTTCTCAATGTTTTTTAACCTTTTATTTTTATGTGGAAGGGTGTTCTGCCTGCCTGTGTGTCTGTGTACCACATTCATGCAGTGCCCTTGGAGACCAGAAATGTGTGTCAGATCCTCTGTGACTGCAATTACAGATGGCCGTGAGCTACCTACCATGTGGGTGCTGGGAATTGAACTCAGATCCTCTGGATGAGCAGCCAGTGCTCTTAACCAGTGAGCCATCATCTCTCCAGCCCTGGATGCTTATTTTCTTTTCCTTGCTTGATTTAATGGGTGAACTTTTAGAACAGTGTTAAATTGAATTAGTAAGAGATAACATTTTTTATTTTTATTTTATTTTTATTATCTCAATCTCAAGAGTGTAGTCCAGACTGACTTAAAAGTTGTGATCCCCCTGCTTCATATCCTTCACACTGGGATTGCAGGTGTGTGCCACCAGATCCAGTCTTGTCTAGTCCAATTCTTGCTTCTTGGGAAGACATCTATGAACCTCTTCATAGACTGTGGCTGAAGTCCCCCTGGTATGCCATCCTGTCAGGTTCTCACTTTAGCTGACGCTGTTAGAATCCGTTCAAAGCCTTTCACACATGAATAGATTAAATGATATTATGTGCCCATCAAATATTTGTTGAGTGTTAAATAAACAAGACTCACTAAGCGTGAGAATAATCGTCATGTGCTAGGCATAATCGTGGTGACAGGGTTTCTCTGTGTAATAGCCCTGGCTGTGCTGCCTCAAACTCTCAGAGTTCCTTCCTAGTGCCAGGTTTAAAGGCGTGCACCACAAACTGCCTGGCTCTGGGCATAGTTTTTTTTTTCTTCTGTGTGTGTATGATGTTTTGCTTGTGTGTTTGTTTGTGTATCACTTGCATGCCTGGTGCCACAGAGGTCAGAAGAGGGCATCGGATCCTGTGGAACTGGAGCTACAGACAGTTGTGAGCAGCTATGTGGTGCTGGGGATTGAACCCAAATCTTTTCCCCCTCCTGTAGTCCACTTAGCTTCAGCCTCCCATGTAGATCATTTCTGTGGATCTCAAGCTGTATCAGAAGTACGGTGGCTCTAGGAGACCAAAAACTGAAGTGTTTTGAGCAGAAGGGTGGTGGTGTACATGTCTTGTATGAATCTTGGAAGGGAAACTGTCACAAGGTGAAAAGGGGGGCATGTCACTTTGTGCAATTCCAACTGTCCTGGAACTCACTCTGTAGACCAGGCTGGCCTTAAATTCAGAGAGCCGCCTGCCTCTACCCTGCTGACATGTCACTTTTGAATGACATGATTAAAAAGTTGTTTTTTTTAATCTTTTTTTTAAATATTTTTTTTCCCCCAAGAGAGGGTTTCTCTCTGTCCTTGGCTGTCCTTGGAACTTGCTCTGTAGCCCAGACTGGCCTTGAATTCATTAGAGATCTTCCTGCCTCTGCCTTTTGAATGCTGGGATTAAAGGCATGCGCCACCACCACCTGGCAACAAATTTTAATAACATGTTTAGCTATGAAGCTGTGGAGGTGGTTCAGCATTTAACAGTGTGTTCTGCTGTAGAGCACCTGAGTTCACTTCCCAGAACCCCAGTGGGGTTGCTCACAGTCACCTGTAACTCCAGCTTTAGGAAATCCAGCACCTTTTCTGGACTCTGAGGGTACCCGAATGCACATAGAGACACAGACACACAAATAAAAATAATAATTAAAAAGAAATAATTAGCTAGAATTAAAAAAAATATGTTCCTGGCCAGTTGTGGCACACGCCTGTAAAGATAGCAGTTAGGCTGAGGCAGGAGGATTATGAAGAGTGGTACTCTGGCATTTTTGTTTAGGATTCAGTGAGGTTCAAAGGGGTTCTCTGAGGAAGTCTCTGAGGGGGTCTCTGATAACAGCTGAGAGATAGTGGGGTGACATTAGGCTAAGGAGTTCATAATGTATGCTAGGATGTGGGGACATCAACCCCTGCTAGCTGGGAGTGTAGTCACTCTGGGTAGTGTGGAGACGATTGATTCTAGAATAAACCCTGGGCTTGGGTTACTTCTGGCCCCAACTAGGATTAGCGCTCCCACCAGAGGTGAAGTTTCCATCTCAAGTTGAGTGTGTGTGTCTGTCCCGTGTCGTCATCCGTCGTCCGTCCCCGTGTCCCCGTCCCCCCCCCCCCGTCAGTGAAAGTGAGGACCAGTGATAGTGTAGGTGAAAGACTGAACGAAGGTGTGGGCGCTGTTAACGTGTCAAGTTCACGGTAGCCATGGCAATTCCTCTGCGTGGCCACAGGTTGAGGTGGCAGTGTAGCACAGGCAGCCCTCTGGAGTGAGACACTCTGCACACTAAGTCAGGTGCTGTTTACTGTAAAGGCTTTGGAGGTATCAACTCATTTCTTCTTGGCAACAACCCAATGAGAGGAGTGTTTTTGTTGTATCATTTTTTGTGTGTGCTTGTAGATGCATGTGCCCATGCATGCCCATGCAGAGCCCAGACTGTCTTCCTCTATAGCTCTCGGCATTATTCTCTTGAGACAGGGTCCCTCACTGAACCTGAAGCCCTTGATCTTGCTGGGCTGACTGGACTGGCCAGTGAACTCCTGGGATTCTCCTGTCTCTGCCCCATAACCGAGGTCACAGATAGCACATGCAGCCATGCCCGACTTCGACATGAGTGCCGGGGATCTGAACTCAGGTCCACGTGCTTGCAGAACAAGCACTCTTACCTACTCTTGCCTACTGAGCCATCTCTCCAGCCCCTCATTTCCTTTAAAAATTTTGAACATTCATTCATTTTTCTGTGTGTGTGTGTGTGTGTGTGTGTGTGTGTGTATGTATACATGTATTTGCACATGCTTGTGTGCCATATCACACGCGTAGAGGTCAGAGGACAGAGGTCAGTTCTCCTTCCACCATATGGTTCTGGGGATTGAACTCGGATTACCAAGTTTAAATGGCAAGTTACCTTTACCTTCTGAGTCATCTGGCGGGGTCTTGTTTTCCTGTTTTAGAACTATCTAGAGAGGATAAATAATCCATCTCAAGGTACACAGCTGGTAAGGGGTGGGGCCAAGATTCACACTAAGACCTTCTGTTGGCTGCCATGCTGGACTGTGGCATGGTGGGTGAGATGAGAGTACCCAGTGCATGCTGTGTGTGTACAGAAAAAAAAAAGATGATGGCCTTGCTTAGCAGACGAGGGGTGAATCCCAGTAGCTGTGGGAAGTACATCAGTGTGTGTAAATAGCTTGTCACTTCTTGCTGGAAGAGCTGACGTCACAACTCAATCTGTGGTGCATTGTGGGAACTCTTTTTCAGATCTCCTCTGCTGCCTGTGGCTATGGATTCACACTGCTGTCCTCTAAAACCAAGGATATTACGAAAGTTTGGGGTATGGGACTCAACAAAGACTCTCAGCTTGGATTCCACAGGAGCCGGAAGGATAAAAGTAAGCAGGTATCCTTGCCATAAACTACAACAGCAGATAAAGAGGGTGTGTTGATGTACGCCTCTAATCCCAGCAAGGGAGAGGCCGAGGGAGGGAGGAGGAGCTGGAGTTTGAGGCCCGCCTGGCTACATAGTGATATCCTGTATCAAAAACTTAAGGGCTGGGCCGGTGGTGGTGGCACACGCCTTTAATCCCAGCACTTGGGAGGCAGAGGCAGGTGGATCTCTGTGAGTTCGAGGCCAGCGTGGGCTACTGAGTGAGTTCCAGGAAAGACGCAAAGCTACACAGAGAAACCCTGTCTCAAAAACCAAAAAAACAAACAAACAAAAAAAAAAAAACTTAAGGGCTGAAGCCAAGTGTGGTGGTGCACACCTGAAATCCGGCCCTCTGGAGGTGGAGGCAGGAGGGTCAGGAGTTCAAAGTCATCCTTAGCCTTATAGTGAGTTTGAGGTCAGTCTAGATTACTTGAGACCTGTCTCAAAACAAAACAAGACAGCGGGGTTGGAGAAATGGGTCAACTGTTAAGAGCACTGGCTGCCCTTCCAGAGGTCCTGAGTTCAATTCCCAGCACCCACATGGTGACTCACAACCATCTGTAATGAGATCTGGTGCCCTCTTCTGGTGTGCAGACATACATGCAGACAGCACTCATCAAAACAAAACAAAACAAGACAGCAACCCAAACCCAAACGAGATAGAATCTTAGGGATGTCTGCAACTCCTGGATTAAATTATTTTTCAGTCTCTTTGCTAATGACACGGAATGTTTAGGCAAAAAGAGACGAGCACTTGCTGTTCACTGACCCTGTTGTCCCTTAGCATTCTGAAATGGCTACAGTGTGGGCTGTCGAGATGGCTCAGTGGGTCACGGTGCTTGCTGCCAAGCCGGAAAACCTGAGTTTGATCCCTTGGGACCAAGGTAGCAGAAGGAGAAAACTGATTCCTCAAGTTGTCCTCTGACTGCCACGTGCATACTGTGGCACATGAGTAGCTGTATTCACTAAGAGAAAGTTTAAAAAAGTTAAAAAGTTGACTGAAAACCTTAAGAGGGAGGCTTTACTGCCGGCACTTGAAACTTTGGTTTTGTTAGAGGGAGGGCCTGCAGAGATGGCTTGGCAGTTACCGAGTGTGTACTGTTCTTCTAGAGACCCCAAGTCTGGTTTCCAGCCCCTGTCAGGCAGCTCAGAACTGTTTGTAACTTCAGCTCCAGAGGGTCCAGCACCCTCCTCTGGTCTCCTCAGACACCACACTCGTGTGCACACAACACAGAGAGACATGCACATACACATAATTAAAAATAAATCTTTAAAAAAGTATCAGAACAGGCGGGGTGGTAGTGGTGCACATCTTAAATCCCAGCACTTGAAAGGCAGAGGCAGGCAGGTCTCTGAGTTTGAGGTCAGCCTGGTCTACATAGTTCTAGGCTAGCCAGGGCTACAGTGTGAGACCCTGTCTCAAAACAACAGTAAAAAGTTAGAAATAATTTAAAGTGCTTTTTTTTTTTTAATTATTATTTTTGAGACAGGATCTCACTAGGTAGCCTATTGGACTGGAACTTGCTGTGTAGACCAGGTTGGCTTTGGACTTACAGAGAACCACTTGGCCTCTGTTTCTAGAGAGCTGGGATTAAAGGCGTGTGCACCCACTCAGTAGAATGATCTGGCCGTGTTGTAAGAACAGGAGTAGAAGGCTGTGGCCGTGGCTCTGGTGTTACGGTCCTTACCCAGCATGCACAAAGCCCTGGGTTCCATCGCCATGCAGCTTAACTGTGGGTGTGCATCTACAGTCCCAGGGCTTGGGAAGTAGAGGCAAGAGGATTTGCTGTGTAGATGAGGCTGGCCTCGCACTCGTGATCCTCCTGCCTCTGCCTCCTTTCTCCACCTCTCATTTTTATACGTTTAGTTTGGGTGTGTGTGAAGGGGGCACATGTGTCATGCTGTGTGTGCTGAGGTCAGAGGCCCACTCGAGGGAGGTGATTCTCTCTCTCTACCATGTGAGTCCTGAGGACTGAGCTCGGGTTGCCAGGCTCGGTGGCAAGCGCCTTTACCAGCTGTGCCGTTTTTTCTGGTTGGCCTTTGTATCCTGAGCGCTGGGATTATAGGTGTGTGTCACTGTGCAGCTGTGGCACTCTATCTGAAAAAATTGTTTTCTAGTCATTCTTTAGTGCTTTTAGACTATTTCTTCCCCTCTCACAGTTTTAGTTTAATTTAATTCTGTGTGTGTGTGTGTGTGTGTGTGTGTGTGTGTGTGTGTGTGTGTGTGTATGTTGCTGATGATCAAACTCAGGGCCTTGTGCCGCTAGATTATTTTCAGCCCATGAGATTGATTGATTTATTCAGGTTTTATTGAAACTAGGTCTCAATCTGTAGCTCTCCTGCCTCAGCCTCCTGAGTTCTGGGACTATTAGGGCCAGCTTTCAAGATGTCTTTTCTTTAAGATGGGGTTTCATGTAGCCCAGGCTGGTTTTGAACTCACTGCTTAGCTAAGGGTGACCTTGACTTTGGATCTCCTTGCCTCTGGGATTTATGTGGTGCTGGGGATGGAGCCTGGGGCTTTGTGTATGCTAGGAAAACACTGAGCTTCCGCCCCAGTCCTGGAGATTTCTTTCAGGAGACGGGTACAGTGTTCGGGACCTGCCTGTGGTGGGGAGGCAGTAGTGTGGGAGGGCAGGCTAGGAGCTGGGCTTCCTAGGCTAGCCTTGTCTGTGGTGTGCGTGCTTCTGAGCTGTGGCTGTCTGGGTCCCTTCCTGTGTGTAGCAGTGAGGTTGGACAGTCAGGGCTCTGTAAGAGCTGATGTGACTGAATCAGCGGCCGCGTTGTGACTGGCGCTCCTGTGCAGCCAGGGGCTATGAGTACGTTTTGGAACCCTCGCCTGTCCCGCTGCCCCTCGACAGAGCTCAGGAGACGAAGGTGTTGCAGGTGTCCTGCGGTCGAGCGCACTCCCTTATCCTGACGGACAGAGAAGGTGGTGAGTGGTCCTGCTGAGGGCTGAGGAGGAGGTGAGGGCGTCTTGGAAACCAGCTTTGCTATTGGGCATCTCCTGCTTGGTGTGACATGGTGTTCCCAGCAGACTCCTGGGGGGCTCTGGAGGGTAGTGTTGGGCAGACTTGCTAACCCTTGCGCTCCCCGCTGTTTCGAAAGCTGTTACCTACTCTACCACTGAACTCTACCTCAGCCCTTGATTTTTTTTTCCCCAAGATTTATTTTTAATTTTTATTTGTGTATATTTGAGTGTATACTATATATGTGTGGTCCTTGCAGAGGCCAGGAAACTGTATCAGATCCTCTGGAGCTGGGTGGTTGTGATTGCCCAGTGTGGGTGCTGGGAACTGAACTCAGGTCCTCCAGATGAGCAGCAAGATCTCCTAACTGCCAAACCATCTCGGCATCCCCGGCTTTTTTTTTTTTAAGATTTTATTTTTAATTGTGTGTATATGTTTATGTCTGAGTGTCTTTGTAGGTTATGAGCATGTTAACAGTGGTCACTGTGGAAACATTATTAGTCTCAAATGCCCCGCTGAACAGAAGGGGCGTCTATCACTGGTTTCTTCCCTGATTGCAGTTCTCTTGGGCTCAGAGTGATTGATTGTCTTCAGTCCCTGGAGGTAGAAGCGGGTCTAGAGGAAAAGCATGCCCTGGCCCTGCCACACTCATGGGCTGCTGCAGAGGCTGCAGTGTGGGACAGGGAGCGGGCCAGGACTGCCTGTGTTAGCCGCTCGGCTCCAGCTGTGGTGGGGCCCTGGAACCCTTAGAGCTGACTGACGGCAGGGCTGTGCTTCAGTCTTCAGCATGGGGAACAATTCCCACGGGCAGTGCGGACGGAAGGTGGTGGAGGATGAAGTCTACAGGTGAGTCAACAGCGCTGCTTCCCCCACACTGTGGGAGCCTGAAGGCCTCTCAACACCCTGGATGCGCGCCTGAGTGCAGGATGGGGTCCTTAATGCTGAGGAGGGAGGGGTGTGTGTGTGTGTGTGTGTGTGTGTGTGTGGCTCACAATCACCTGTAACTCTAGTTCCAGGAGACACCAGGTCTGTGGCCTCCAAGGATACCGCACACTTGTGTACATACCCACACCCATAATTAAAAGCTGCAAATGAGGCAACCTCAGCTAACTGCCCCCCCCCCCATTTGACCTTGAGCAGGTGGGGACATGACTGTGCAGGTGGGGAGGGCAGGAGGTAGGGTCCTGGGTGGGGCCCAGCCTGCGCGGTGCTCATGACTGCCTGCCTTCGTGGCTTCTCTCCGCTTTGTTCCTGGCTGCAGTGAGAGTCACAGAGTGCACAGGATGCAGGACTTTGATGGACAGGTGGTTCAGGTAAGAGGCTTGGGTCGAGGACCTCCAGGCCTGTTGAAAGGTTGCAAGGTGCACAGGGGGATGTCACATTTGTCATTGGGCTTCTCTGGATGTCTTAGGGGTACTGTCGCTGTGATGAAACACCATGACCATAAGCAACTTGGGAAGGAAAAGGTTTATTTGGCATAGGCGTCCACATCACTGTTCATCATTGAGGGAAGTCAGGACAGGAACTCAAACAGGGCAGGAACCTGGAGGCAGGAGCTGATGCAGAGGCCATGGAGGGATACTGCTTACTTACTGGCTTGCTCCACATGGCTTGCTCAGCTAGTTTTCTTATAGAACCCAGGACCACCAGCCCAGGGATGCTCATAGGCTTGCTTATGACATAATCCTTCCTTCCTTCCTTCCTTCCTTCCTTCCTTCCTTCCTTCCTTCCTTCCTTCCTATTTATTTTGGTTTTGAGACAGGGTTTGTCTATGTAACACTGCCTAACCTGGAACTCGCTCTGTAGACCAGCTAGCTTTGAGCTCAGAGATCTGTCTGCCTTTGCCTCCCAAGTTCTGGGATTAAAGATGTGCCCCACCATGCCAAGCTTAGCCCATTCTTATGTTGGAGGCATTTTTTCAACTGAAGCTCCCTCTTCTCTGAAGACTGGCTTGTGTCAAGTTGACCTAAAACTAGCCAGCACACTGGATGAAGAGATTAGTAGAAATTAATTAACTTACCACAGGCCAGAACTGATGCTAGAATGTAGGAGCAGGGTAGGCGTGAAGGGGATGTAGCAGGTTTAGTACTCAGGTTGCAGTAGAGTGGAGTTTTTGAACTGGCTTCATAGTGCCATAGTGAATGTGAGTTCAAGTCCCTGCTTCTCCATTTCCTTGCTAAGTGACTTGGGTAAGTCACCAGACTTCGGTGGTTCCATTTGAGCTAGGGTGTCTCGACTGTTGCCATAGCACAGCTCCTGGTAGAACAGCTGTCCTGTGAGTTAGGAAAAGAAGCGTGGTATCTTACTGTCCTGTAGACATAATGTGGTGTGGGGCCGCAAGGAAGCCTGGGGTAGGGGGTGGACAGTGCCTTCCAGAGAAGTGTGAAGGGGCAAGAGACAGCCGATTCCAACAGGGAAGGTGATGGAGGGGCTGAGGTTACAGAGGGAAGGTGGGGAGGGGCAGATGGGAGCTCAGTGTGGGGGTGGAGGAAGGAAGAGCTGATGGAGAGAGTGAACTGTGAAGGTGATCTGGGGCAAGTCCACCTGATCCAGTCCCCGTCCCCCGCCCCAGCCCCAGCCCCAGCCCCAACCCGGTGCATAGGCTCTAACAGCACTGTGTCTCTGTGTCTGCCAGGTTGTCTGTGGTCAGGACCACAGCCTGTTCCTCACAGACAGAGGGGAAGTCTATTCTTGTGGATGGGGTGCCGATGGACAGACAGGTAGGTGCTTGCTGCCCCCTTGGGGAGGTGAAAGATCTTGGCCTGTGGCCTCTGCAGCAATTGTGGGTTATAGGGCTCATGGTCTAGATTTGGGTCTTCTGGGGACTGCTGTCTTTTGCATCCTTTCCTGTTCCTTTTGCTGCTGGTTTCCATAGAAACAAACCAAGAAGGTGTCAGAGGTTCCTCAGCACTGTGGTCAGTAGCGGAGCCCTGGGCCTCATTCATCCCAGCGACTGGAGTCTGGAGGAGCAGGCTTGTCTGTTGCCTCTGCTGACTCCTGCTGGTAGTACTCGATCCCCTCAGGGGCTCAGTGACTTGGTTGTGAACTCGTGTTTTATTGAGTGTAATTTGTGGGAACCTCCAGGCCCTGCATTAGAGATCATTCCTCTGGAAGGCATTTCATTGGCCCTGGCCTGGTGCCAGGGCTTCTGCTCCTCTGAGATCCTGGTTTACTCAGGAGTCTGTGGGTCAGTGCTGAGCTTTGGCTGGCGGCCCAACAGGGTCTCATGCTGTCTGGGTGGTCTCTACCTCCTGGTCTCAGTGGCCTCTTCCCTCAGTCTGCTGAGCCTATGTGCACATGAGCCCACAGGTGCATGCCACTGTGCCTGGCTTCTGTACCCCCAGCAAGGCCAGAGAGTGTTAGAAACTGCTTCTTACAGGGCTGGGATGGAGCGCACTGGTTCCTCTATCCCCAGCACTACAACCCCCAAAACAGCCAATAGAAGAAAGACAGTAATTGCTTATAATTTACGCAAACTCAAAGCTTTATCATATAGTGCTAGTTCATCTTCCAAGATTTTCTGACTTAACTTTTGGGGGTTTCGAGGGTTTGCTCTCTTTTCTTCCTTTGTTTCTTTTTTGACATAGGGTCTTTCTATTTAGTTCTGGCTATACTAAAACTTGCTATGTAGATCAGGCTGACTTTAAATTCACAGACGCCTCCTGCCTCTGCCTCCCAAGTGCTGGGAATAAAGGTGTGCACTGCCACATCTCTTGAGGGTCTGTTTCTTTTCTTTTCTTTTCTTTTCTTTTCTTTCCTTTCCTTTCCTTTCCTTTCCTTTCCTTTCCTTTCCTTTCCTTTTCTTTCCTTTTCTTTTCTTTTCTTTTCTTTTCTTTTTGTTTTTTTGGAGACAGGGTTTCTCTGTGTAGTTTTGGTGCCTGTCCTGGATCTCTGTAGACCAGGCTGGCCTTGAACTCACAGAGATCTGCCTGGCTCTGCCTCTCGAGTGCTGAGATTAAAGGCGTACGCCACCACCACCTGACTTGAGGGTCTATTTCTAGAACTACAGAATAGACCAGGCTGTCCTGGAACTTATGATCTTCCTGTCCTCAGTCTTTCAACTTGATTTAGACCTGAAAGTTCCTAGGGTGTTTAAAATATACCGGTTACGGCTTTGTTGTTTGTCCTCTTGGGTGTAAAGTGCTACCCACGTGCCTGTCCTTCCCTAAGTCCCTAATGCATGTTTCCTACTGTGCCAGGCCTGGGTCACTACAACATCACCAGCACACCCACCAAGCTGGGCGGAGACCTTGCTGGGGTGACGGTTGTCCAGGTTGCCACCTACGGTGATTGCTGCTTGGCCGTGTCCTCCGATGGCGGTATCTTTGGCTGGGGAAATTCTGAGTACCTGCAGCTGGCCTCGGTCACAGACTCCACTCAGGTGTGTAGCCAGTGGGAGCAGAGGCTTCGCCGCAGAGCTGTGCTTCAGGCGTAGCCTGGTGTCACACTGCCTCTGCTCTGCTGTCTCCTCAGAGCCAGCCCCCAAAGAAGAGTAGGTGTGAAGCCACTGTGACTAGCTGGCCCTGGTTTAAGACAGTGTTGTTTTGTTTTTGTGTGCTTTTCATTTGTGTGTGGGTGTGGTGTGCGTGTGGTGTGCGTGCGTGTTTTGCATGTGTGCACATGTGTACATGGAGGCCTGTGGTTGATTATTCTTCCATCATATTGATTGAGGAAGGGACTCTTTTAATCCAACCCAGAGCTTGTCAGTAAAGGTGTCGTGCTGGCCAGCTCGCTCTGGGTATCCTCTGTGCTGGCCTTCAGAGGCTGGAGTCACAGGCAGCCTCCTGGGGATCCAGTCTCCAGTCCTCATGCCGCGGCCTACCTGGCGTGTATATAGGTTCTGAGAATCCAGTCTCCCAGTCCTCATGCTGCAGGTAAGCACTTTAACCACAGAGCCATCTCCAGCCAGGATGTGTGTGCTTTGAGACCGTTTTGCTACACAGATCTGGCTGGCCTCAACTTGTAGCACGTTTCTTGCCTCTGCCTCCTGAGTCCTGCCATTTCAGGCAAGAGACACCATATCCCACTTAGACAGTGATTAAGTTTGTCTCTCCTCCTTTTCTTTCTTTCTTTCTTTCTTTCTTTCTTTCTTTCTTTCTTTCTTTCTTTCTTTCTTTCTTTCTTTCTTTCTTTCTTCTTTGGGATGGGGGTGATTTGAGACAGGGTTTCTCTATATCGTCTTAGCTGTTCTGGAACTCCAGGCTGGCCTCGAACTCACAGAGATCCGCCTGCCTTTGCCTCCCAAGTGCTGGGATTAAGGTGTGTGCTACCACCACCTGGCTTCCCTCACCTATTTCTAACAGGGATATGAGGCAGTGTACACATGTACCCACGATGTCCTAGAGTGCCTCTGCCTTAGTGTAGCATATAGGTAGTCAGGCTTGGTGACAAGCTGGGAGTTAGCCTGGGCTGCATAGTGAGACAACAGAAGAAGCTGGGTATGGAGATGTACCCCTGTAATCCCAGCACTCAAGAGTTGGAGGCAGGAGGAGTTCAAGGGCATCTCAGCTGCTCTTGAGGCCAGCCTGGGCTACATGAGACCCTGCCTCAACAAGTTAAAAGAAAATACAGCTTCCAGAGCATGCAGACTCTAAACATAAAGGCTGTAACTGAGGCTGGCCTCTGGTTCATGGTCAGTCTCCCCAGTTCTGGGATGGCAAGTGTGTGCTGCTATGCCTGACTGGCTTTAGCTTTTTATTAAGGACGATTTTGAATATAAACAAAAAGTAGAGATTGTTTGGTAACTAACATCTTTTTTTGTTGTGTTTTATATATGAATGTGTGTGTGTGTGTGTGTGTATGTGTGTGTTGTCTGTAGGCGGAGGACAACCTCAGTTGTCATACCTCAGAAGCCATCCACCTTTTTTTTCTCTTGAGACAGGGTTTCTCTGTATAGTTTTGGTGCCTGTCCTGGATCTTGCACTGTAGACCAAGCTGGCCTTGAACTCACAGAGATCCACCTGCTTCTGCCTCCCGAGTGCTGGGATTAAAGGTGTGCGCCACCAACACCCAGCTACCTTATTTTTTTTGAGACAGGGTCCCTCCCTGAGACCTGAGGCTCATTCACTAGGCTCGGTTGGCTGGATTCTGGGACTGACATGTGTCCACCTCCCCTGTGCTTGGATTACCAGAGCATACCCTCACACCCAGCTCTTTGTGTGCGTGGGTTTTGGGCATGAGTTAGAACTCAGGTCCTTATACTTGCATAGTAAGCACTTTCCCAACTGAGCTGTCCCAGTCCATAACTAATACCTTTCTATTCATCACTGATGTTACTTGCTTATGGCCAGTTCTTGGTATTTAATTATTTAATTAATTATTTATTTTTTTGAGTAGCCCTGGCTGTTCTGGAATTCTCACTGTATACCAGGCTAGCTGAACTCAGAGATCTGTCTGCCTCTGCCTCCCAGTTGCTGGGATTTAAGGTGTATATCACCATGCCCAGCTTGCTAATGTCCAGTTCTTAATAATAAAAGTATAATTTATAAATTGTTACTCACGAATATGAAGTGTGTGCAATTTAGTAATTTTTTCCCCCAACATAATATTTTTTTGATTCAGTTTAGTAGGTTTTGGTTCATTTACAGAGGTTGCAGACTGGTGACATGGCCCAGCAGGTAGAGGGACTTGCCACCAAGACTTACAACCTGAGTTTGATCTCTGTGACAACAGAGATCTGACTCTCATGAGTTGTCCTCTGACCTCCATTGTGCTCTGTGTCATGTGTGCATGTGTATGTACACATACAATAATAAATAGATACATAAAATAAATAAAAATTGAACAGCTCGCAGTGGTGGAGCACGCCTTTAATCCCAGCACTCGGGAGGTAGAGGCAGGTGGATCCCTGTGAGTTCGATTCCAGCCTGGTCTACAGAACGAGTTCCAGGACAGCCAGGGCTACACAGAGAAACTGTGTCTCAAAAAACCATACAAACATGGGGCTGGAGAGATGGCTCAGTGGTTAAGAGCACTGGCTGCTCTTCCAGAGGACCTGGGTTCAATTCCCACATGGCAGTTCACAACTGTCTGTAACTCAAGTTCCAGGGGATCCATCACCCTTACACAGACATGCATGAAAGCAAAACACCAATGAATGTAAAATAAAAAATAAACAAAAAGAAAAAGAAAAAAACAAAAGAAAAACATTTATGGCTGGGTGGTGGTGGCGCATGCCTTTAATCCCAGCACTCAGGAGGCAGAGGCAGGCGGATCTCTGTGAGTTTGAGGCCAGCCTGGGCTACAGAGCGAGAGCCAGGACAGTCACCAAGACTACACAGAGAAACCCTGTCTCAAAAAAACCAAAAAAAAAAAGAAAAGAAAAAAACCATATAAGCAAACACTAAACATTTAAAGAAAAAGCTAACACTCCTCTTGCAAAGGTTTTACTACTGTCAAACTCCCAGAGCATCTTTCTCATCCCCCAAAGCTCACACTGCTATGTGATGTAATGGCTGACATTGTCACATCTCATTCTGTTTCTCTGCCCTGGCCTGCTTTTGTTTTTATGGTCCTGGGAATGGCACCCAGGACCTCGAGTGCACTAGGTGGGTGCTATACCACTGAGTTGCATTCCCAACACTTCACATTTTTTATGTAATGGTGGGTCAGGAACCTGGCAGGGGCAGCAGGTTTCTTGTCCCTGAGCCTGATAAAGTTACAGTCATTGTGGGGTTTCCCTGGAAAGGAGCTATCTCCAGCCTTCCTCTGCTGGTGATTGTCAGGATGCAGGCTCTCTGCTGGACCGAGGCCCTGGTGCCTCACTGGGGCTTGGCCATTTGCTAGCTGCTGGCCAGAGCTTTCTGGATTCCTCGCCATGTGGGTCTCTCCACTCTGGAGGAGAGGGGTTGTAACAGTGTGGCAGCTGGCTCCATTAGAGCAGCAGGTGAGCAGGCCATTGAGGCCGAATTCCGTGGTGGATCATTTGAAGTGATAGTCCCTTACTTCTGGAATTCTGTTTAGTAGAAGCAAGTCACCTGTGTTAGCCCACGCCCAAGATCACCCGTGGGTGTGGATAGCAGGAGGCCCAGACCCCTGGGAGCCACTGTGGAAGTGGCCAATACAATTTTGATTTTCTTTTTGATTTTCTTCTTCTTTTTTTTTTTTTAAAGATTTGTTTGTTTATTATGTATACAGTGTTCTGTCTGCACATATCCCTGCAAGCCAGAAGAGGGCACCAGATCTCATTACAGATGGTTGTGAGCCACCATGTGGTTGCTGGGAATTGAACTCAGGACCTTTGGAAGAACAAGCAGTGTTCTTAACCTCTGAGCCATTTCTCCAGCCCCGATTTTCTTATTTTTGTTTTGAGACAGGATCTCTCTCTTTGTAGCCCTGGCTGTTCTGGAACTTGCTATGTAAACCAGGCTGGTCTTGAGCTAATAGAGTCTTACTGCTTTTGCCCTCTGAGTGCTGGGATCAAAGGTGTGCACCATCACACCCAGCTTATTTTAACTTCTTTACACTTGTTTGTTTAGACTCTGTGTGTCTATGTGTGCCATGGTGTGTGTGTGTGGTCAGAGGACAGCTTGTAGGAGTAAGTTCTCTCCTGGTATCATGTTGGTTCAGGTAGTCAAGCTTGGCAGTGAATGGGTTTATCTCAGCAACTCTTATTTTTTATTTATTTCCTTTTTTTTTTTTTTTTTCAGACAGGGTCTCACACTGTAGCTGCAGAGTAGTGCAGGTATGAGCCACCACACCCAGGAGCATGGGGTCAGGCTGTAACCGTCAAGGCAAGCCTCTACCGCCCTCCTACCAGCCAGGCCCCACCTCCTAAAAGTTCCCAGCCTTCAAAGCACCGTTTACCGATCTAGTTGGTGGCATGACCTGGGAGAACGGAGTCTAAAGTGAGGCGGACTATAAAGTCTTACGCAATAGCCAGCTTTATTCAGAGCATCGGACAGTTTCTACTTGGAGGGTTAGGAAGAGTTGCCTGAGTAAAGTGTACAATCACAGGGATAAGCTGTATGTGGCAAAACCATGTTTTTCCCTAGAGGCATATGAATAACTCACTTTCGTCTGCTGTATCTGGGAGGAACACAAAAACATATTCCAAGAACAGTTCTGTTTTGAAGAAACTGAGGTCACAAGACTCTTGTTTTCTTGGAGTTTTCTCACAAGCATTTAGAATTCTCACACAGCCCTATTCTTGGACCATATTCCAACACCACAAGCTAGGGAGTAAGTTTCCAAACCTGAGCTGAGCCAGGGATGTGGTGGTGCACTCCTTTAATCCCAACACTCGGGAGGCAGAGGCAGGGGGAGCTCTGTGAGTTCGAGGCCAGCCTGGGCTACAGAGTGAGTTCCTGGGCAGCCAAAGCTATATAGAGAGAGACCTTGTTTCAAAACAAACAAACAACCAAAACTACGAACACCCCAGGACAACACATGAGCCTCTGGGGCCATTTCAGATTCAAACATGACAAGGACCATATTCATACAGTGGTTTACAGTGTCCTGCTGACCGGGCTTCCCCCTCGTCTTTTTTAATTAATTAATTAATTAATTAATTAATTAATTTTGGAGCTGAGGATCGAACCCAGGGCCTTGCGCTTGCTAGGCAAGCACTCTACCACTGAGCTAAATCCCCACCCCCCCTTTTTTTTTAAACATTGTTTTAAAAGATTAATTTATGTGTCTGAGTTGTATCTGTGTGAGTCTGGGCATGTTAGTGTAGGTGACCTTGAAGGCTGGTAGAGAGTGTTGGATCCTCTGGAGCTAGAGTTACAGGCAGTTGTGAGCTACCAGATGTGGGTGCTGGAAACTGAGCTTGGGTGCTCAGGAAGAGCAGCAGACACTCCTAAAAACCATTTGTTATCTCTCTTCTTTTTTTAAAACTTTAATTTTGAGACAGGTTCTCACTGTGTATCCCTAATGGGTCTGGAACTTGTTACGTAGACCAGGCTGGCCTTGAACTCACGGAAATCTGCCTGCCTCTGTATCCTGAGGGCAGGGCTTAAAAGTGTGTGCCACCATGCCTATATCATTTTCTTTTTCTCCTTTTTTTAGGGTTTTAATTCATAACTCTGGCTGGTCTGGGACTCTCTATGTAGACCAGGGCCTCAAACTCATAGAGATCCACCTGCTTCTGCCTCCTGTGCTGGGATTAAAGGGGTGCACCACCACACCTGGCCAGTCCTGACCTCTTAGAGTGGGCTGTGCTTGTCCTGTTCCCTTGGTACATCTCTTCCAACTGGAGGATGCTCCCTTATCCCCTTGCCTAGCTACCCCTTCTTACCCTTCAGAGCTCAGGAAAAGGGACCCCTCCCCCTCCCCCATGTCAGGCCAGCCTCTTAGAGACTCCTGGAAATGCCCTCCACACTTCCGGCTAGCACAAATGGAAGAAGGTGCTGAGTTTGATTGACACCTGCCTCCCAGAAGAGGGGAACTGGGCCCTCTGGCTCCCTTCTGTGTCCTAAGCCCTTGGTCAGGAAGCTTAGTGATGAGAGGTACTGGGGAAACCTTTGTGGAGTGAATGAGTGAGCTGGGACGTTAGCCATGGATTCTTCCCGCTTCCGGCTCCTTTGTTTTCCCTAACCATGCCCGCTCTTTTCTTTGGTGCAGGTGAGTGTCCCTCGGTGCTTGCCTTTCTCTGAAGTGGGCAAGGTGAAGCAGGCGGCTTGTGGTGGCACAGGCTGTGCGGTATTAAATGGTGAGAGCCACTTCCGGCAGCTCCTGGAGAAACAATGGGAGATGAGCTAGGGAAGGGGACGGTGTGTGTGCTTCAGATTCCTGAAGAGGGGAGCGCGCCTATGGGAACATCTAGTTACTGTCATTCAGTGATTACAGGGTAGGGGTGAGATTCCCAACAGGTTAGGAGCTCAGGATACAGATGCATAGACAGCCAGAGAGCTTTGCCATTTTGTAGCAAACATCTGGATCAGGAGCTGGCGATCAGACACAGGCCCCTATGTTTACTAGGGGGATTCCAGCAGGGGTGGACCACTGAGCCGCTTGCCCAGGGTCTCATGCATGAAAACCCTGCTCTGTCACTGTGCTCTGCCCCTAGCAGGAGGAGTATTGCACTTGTTATAGCCAGGGCTACAGAGTAGTTCAGTGGTAAAGCACTAAAGCATGAAGAACCAGATACTGTCCTTAGCACTGTACCAAAAAGAAAGAGGGAAGGCCAGAAGGGCTGGGGGAGGGGTACTGAGAAGGAAGGAAGGAAAGGGAGAGGGAAGGAAGGAGGGCTGGACATTGTGGTGCAGGTCTTTGATTGCCAGCACTCAAGAGGCTGAGGTGGAGGATTATAAATCCAGGCCAGCCTGGACTATAGAGCAAGACTGTGTCTTCAACAAAACACCTGGAGCTGGAGATGTGGCTCAGTGGTTAAGAGCACTTGTTTTTGCAGAAGATCCAGCATCCACATGGCGGTTCACAATCATCCATAACTCTAGTCCAGGGAATTTGGTACCCTGTTTTGACCTTCTCAGGTATCAGGGACCCATATTGTACGCAGATACACATTTGAGCAAAAGACTCATACACATAAAATAAATCTAAAAAACAAAATCAGACCCACCCCACAGCAAAACCAAAAACTTCTACTCCCCCAAAAGCAAATTAAAAAGCTAAGAGTTTTGTATTTTGTGGTTTTTTTTTTTTTTTGAGACAGGGTTTCTCTGTGTGGCCCTGGCTGCTGTCCTGGAACTCTATAGACCAGGTTAGCCTTGAACTCAGAGATCCGCCTGCCTCTGTCTCCCGAGTGCTGAGATTAAAGGTGTGCACCACCACCTGGCTCATTTCTAAGAGTTTTAAGAATCTGGCTAGAATGGCTTGTGTCTGGTATGGTGTTCTGATCAGCGTGAAATTTGGTGCTGTTGGTGGGGAAGCATCCACAAGATTTTGTGTGCCCAGTGGGTTTTGTGGATACCCTCCCTCCATTACTCTCAAGAAGTGGGTTGTTTCTGCTCTGAGTGGCTTCCTCCCTAACCATAGGCAAGTATTTAATCAGGGAGAGAATAATTTTCAAGCTGCTAGCTCAGGGTGTCTCACATATCTCAAGGTGATCCTCCTGCCTCCACCTCCTGAGTTTGGGGATTACAGGCATGCTCTGCCGTGCCTGGTTTATGTGGTCTGGGGATGGAACCCAGGGCTCCATGCATGCTCAGCATGCACTCTGCCAGCTGAGCCCCACCCCAGCCCCTGTTGTTTTCACAGCAAGGGAGGGCTTTGTTTGCCTCGACTCACACCCGCTGTTTTTGTTGTGACACAGAAGAAGGACATGTCTTCGTCTGGGGCTATGGGATTCTTGGGAAAGGACCAAACCTCTTGGAAACGGCACTTCCAGAAATGATTCCACCCACGCTCTTTGGCTTGACAGAGTTCAACCCCGACGTCCAGGTTTCCCAGATCCGATGTGGGCTTAGCCATTTTGCTGCACTCACCAGTAAGTTACCCTGCTTGCTGGGCAGCCAGGCCAAAATCTGTTCCTTCTCAAACTGGGATAGCGCTCAGCTTCTGTCATCAACCTACATCCCTTTATAGCCATCCATTTATCCACCCATCTTTCTGTCCTTCCCTCCATTCTACGGTCTATATCTATCCCATCTCTGTCCATCCTTTTATTCATCTGTCCTCTATCCTTCCCTCCCTTTTTCCATCCACCCATCCGTCCGTCCGTCTGTCTGCCTGCCCAATAGATTGATGTCTTCTTGGGATAAGTAAAGAGGGAGGCATGTTGAGGTAGTCTAGTCTGTGTAAAGGACACGTACCTTCCTTTCATGCTGGCACTTTGGTTTGGGTTCTTTGTTGTGTGGTCATGCAGGCACCTGTTGGGGGGTAGGTGGGGAGAAGGGTTAGCTGGAATGCTAGTGAAAACCAGGAGAGTCTGGGCCATGCATGAGTGAGCGACGCAGAAGTGAGTGTGCAGGCTGTCAAGTGGCCTACCTTCCTGGCAGCAGAGCTCAGACCCTCCAGGGTGCTGGGGAGGGATGACCAACCGCAGAGGTGGCTGGCTGGAGGCTGACCGACAGGTTGTAGAGCCCTGAAATACCGAGTTGCTCCACAAGCGTCTGGACCGCGGCCTTCCTCATGCTCTACTGCCACGCCGCAGTTCAGACGGCTGCTCTGCAGTCCCCTGGATAGCAGTTACTGTGTGTGCGGCACCGTAGTGACTCCTTGCCGCTCAAGTCTTCTTGAGAGAAAAGCTTAACTTTGCCTTTTTTTCTCCTCACCAGAACCTACATTTGCTTTTTCTGGTACTTCTGGTCTGCCGTGTAACTGACCTCCATGCCTAACTCAAATGACATGGCTCCTTTTCACTCTCTTCCGTTCCCGTTTGTGAATCTGTAATACGCTGCTCTCTGAAAATAAAAAGTCTTTTGACTTGAGATGTGACTCGGCAGTAGATCTCTCTAGAATCCCCCAGTGAAGGGCTGTGACATGGCTCAGTGGTAGAATGGCTGCCTAGACTTTGCCAGTGAGGGGCATAGCTCAGCAGTACAGCACTTTCTCCAAGGTGCCATCACTGTGTTTATTAGTTTGTTCATTTGTCCATTTTTGGCTCTTCTAGTAGGTGAAGTGCATGAGCACAGGAAGCATGGTTGTCAGTTGCTGCCCTGTCCCCAGTGCCCAGCACACAGACACAGATCCGACACAGTTAGGAACCCACTTGCTCTATGTGTCCTCACAGAGCACACCCACACACTGAAACCCAAGCAGAACTGGTCGTCTGGCCTCACCGTCATTCAGAAAGGGCCGAGCTGGGTCAGATGGAGCTGTGGCTGGTAGCAGGCCATCCAGATGAGCATAGAGGGCTGTGCACGGGAGCCCTGGACTCTGTCTACACCAAGACCTGCCTTCCCTAGGCTGGCTGCCCTAAGGCCTGGCCTGGGACCTGGTTTGGGGATGGAACATTCTCTAGGGTGCTTTTCTCTGAGATTCAGGTCAGAGGCTGAGTTGAGCGAGCAGTAGGTTCTGCTTGTCCCTGACTCTTGGAAGGCCGTCCTCTTGATGGCCTGCCCCTTGTGTAGCCCCCACCAAGCCCTCGTCTTCCTTCCTTTGCAGACAAGGGTGAGCTGTTTGTGTGGGGCAAGAACATCCGAGGGTGCTTGGGCATCGGACGCCTCGAAGACCAGTACTTCCCATGGAGGGTAAGACCATGCAGGGGTGGGTTGTGGAGGGTAAGACCATGCAGGGGTGGGTTGTGGAGGGTAAGACCGTGCAGGGGTGGGTTGTGGAGGGTAAGACCATGAGGGGTGGGTTGTGGAGGGTAAGACCGTGCAGGGGTGGGTTGCGGAGGGTAAGACCGTGCAGGGGTGGGTTGCGGAGGGTAAGACCGTGCAGGGGTGGGTTGCGGAGGGTAAGACCGTGCAGGGGTGGGTTGCGGAGGGTAAGACCGTGCAGGGGTGGGTTGCGGAGGGTAAGACCGTGCAGGGGTGGGTTGCGGAGGGTAAGACCGTGCAGGGGTGGGTTGCGGAGGGTAAGACCGTGCAGGGGTGGGTTGCGGAGGGTAAGACCGTGTAGGGGTGGGTTGCGGAGGGTGTGCCAAGGGAAGCAGAACCAGATAAAGAACGGAATTCAGGACCTACTGTTGGCTGTGTGCCACCATCTAGGCTGAGCTCCAGGGAGGCTTGTGTGGAGGTGATGGTCAGCGGCTGGATGTAGCACCAGCCTCTAAGTGTGCAGGCCTTCAGCCCTTCTGTTCCGTGTAGTCAGTGAATCCCTACTCAGTGCTGCAGTCCCTGAGAGAAGCTTCCAGGTAGGCAGGCCAGAGACACAGCTCAGTTGGTAGAGTAGCTGCATAGCACATGTGAATCCTTGGGATCCATCCTCAGCACCATGTATGTAAACTTAGTGGGGTGGCCCACACCTTTAACCCCAGCACTACACTTGTGGAAGCAGAAGAATCAGAAGTTCAAGGTCATTCTTAGCTACATGGCCAGTTTGAGGCCAGCCTGAGTTGCATGAGACCCAATCTAAAAAAGAAAAGAAAAGAAATGTCTTTCACAGTTTAGGAACATTATAAAAATCCAGTCTTCCAAGAAAATAAGTATACAAGCGCACATGTGCATGCAGATTCCTCTGCAGACTATTGCTGGTCTGGTCTGAGAGCCAGCACCCCCTTCACACATCACCCCCCCTTCAGCTTGTCCTCTTTTCGAGTGTGGCCTTGGAGAACAGTGGAAACAGTTGGGTCTTGGAATAGTGAATGCTTCCCAGGCCAGTCACTTACCCGTGAGTGTGGATGGATTAGTTTCTTGTTGTTTTGACAAAAGCAGCTTAAGGGAGGAAGGGTTTCCTGTGGCTCACAGTCTGAGGGTGCACAGTCCATCATGGCGGGGAAGGCATGGCGGCAGGAGCAGGAGGTGGCTGCTCACCTCATATCCACAGTCAGGAAGCAGAGAGAGAAGATGCTGGTGCTCAGCTCGCTTTCTCCTTTGTATTCAGTCCAGGACCCCGGCCCATGGAATGGTGCTACCTACATTCAAGATGGGTGTTCCCACCTCAGTTAAACCAACCTAGGGACTCCCTTACAGACATGGCCAGAGGTGTGTCTCCTAGCTGGTTACCTGCTGAGGTGACTTGGCGAAGCAGAGCCGCTGGGGAGGAGTCCATGTCCAGGCCCCTGAACCCGACACCTCCATTCTCAGCGTGCATACACCCTCTTGTTCCGACTCCTACGGCCAGAGCACTAGCACCCTGCCGGCCTCCTGTTGAGGGGATGAGCCTGTCTGCCTGGTGCCGACTGTGTTGGCAGCACCCCGCTGCCCGCTCTCTTGCACATTGGTGAGCCCCCAGGACTCACGCCAGGCAACTGCACTGTCTCTTGTCACCTTTTGATTAGATGAAGGGGAGGCTGGACAGGTCCATTAGCTTTCGTTCTTGTAACAAATACCTGGGGTCATCATCTTAACAGAGGCAGTGTTTGATTTGGTTCTGGTTTTAGAAGCTGTAGCTGGGGTCAGCTGACCCCACTGCTTTAGCCTTGGCAGGGCTGTACAGCATAGCAGGACATGTGACCTTAAAGCTGCTTACCTCATTGGAGGCTGGAATCAGAGGGGTAGAAAGGGGTTGGGGTCCTTTCATTACCTTCAAAGGCACGCTCCCTGTGCTGGCTAGCTGTGTTTTTGTTTTTGTTTTTTGTCTGTCAGTTTGACACAAGCTAGAGTCATCTGAGAGGAAGGAACCTCAGTTGAGAAAATGCCTCCATAAGATGTTATAGGCAAGCCCGTAGGGCATTTTTAAAATTAGTGACTGCTGTGTGAGGGCCCAGCCCGCTGTAGGTAATGCCACATCTGGGCTGGTGGTCCTGGGTGCAAAAGAAAGCAGGCTGAGCAAGCCATAGGGAGCAAGTCAGTAAGCAGCATCCTCCACAGCTTCTGCATCAGCTCCTGCCTCCAGGTTCCTGCCCTGATTTCCCTCAGCGATGGGCTGTGACATGGAAGCATACCCAAATGAACCCTTTCCTCCCCAAGTTGCTTGTTGTCCGTGGTGTTTCATCACAGCAATGGAAAGTCTAAGGCATCCCCAATCCCTAACGTCCCCTCAGTAGGTCCCACCTCTATAGATTGCTACCGTTTCCCGGGAGCACCGAGCTGAGGATCAAGCTTTCAACACATGGGTCTTCAGGGCACACTTGAGATCCAAACCATAGCCACAGGGTGGTGTGGGGCTCCTGTACCACAGCCCTTCTTGCAGAGTTGAGCTGTGAGACCTGAGGCGGATCCCATGAGGTCACGCACACAAGTCCCAGGTGAAGCCAGACTCAGATCTTTTAATTTGATGGGCATGGTGGTGCACACCTGTAATCCTAGCCACTTGGAAGGCTGAGGCAGGAATCAGGTCAGCCTGGGCTATATAGTGAGATATTCTCTCTCTCTCTCTCTCTCTCTCTCTCTCTCTCTCTCTCTCTCTCTCTCTCTCTCTCTCGGCTATATCGTGAGATATTCTCTCTCTCAAAAAAAAAAAAAAAAAAAAAAAGGACTTGCTTAGCACGAAAGGAGCCCTGGGTTCAGTCCCTAGCACCTCATAAACTGGATGTGGCAGAGCACACTTGTAATCCCAGGACTTGGGAGCAAGAGGTGGAGGCAGGAGGACCAGAAGTTCAAGGTCATCCTCAGATACACAGGGCATTTGAGTCCAGCTTGGGCTACATGAGACCCAGAGGCCAGAAATCCCCACACGACTAGGGATAGGCTTATTGTGGAGTCTCTTCAGAGACCTGAGAGACACACGCCGGGGGGCACTGGAGTCTTAGGAGCCTGCTGTTCCAAGAGGTCCTCATTGGCCACAGGTCCTGGCCGGCAAGCAGAGACCTAACAGCTTCCTGTGTTTTGGGTGCTAATGGCCAGAGCGTCTGGGGAACGGCAGATAGGTGCTTAAGTGCAGTGGGCTGGGTGTGGATGATCATGGCAAGGCACTTTCCCAGGAGGGTAAATAGATGATCTCAAGGGGCCTCGGAGGTTGCTAAGAACCCACCTGGCTAGGTCATCATGGGGCAGCCGGTCACTGCTGTTCTGGGGCTGGCCCGGGGCCGCACCTGCAGCTCCAGGCTGCCTCTGTCACCTAGGGCCCATTTCTGTTTGCTCAGTGGTCTGCGTGGCAGCTTTTTCCGAGGCCTTTTGTTTGGGGAGGCAGCGAGGCAGCGTGGCGTGGTTCCTGCCTTCATCTGCCGTCGCCAGCAGCCCCTAATGGAGCTGAAGCTCCACGGTCAGCACCTGCCACTTCGGTGCTTTTAGGCCAGGCCACCTGTTGCGGGCATTCATTTCTGCCCTAAACTCAGGAAATTGCCCAGGCAGACATAGCTTCTCTGCAGCTGTCGGCAGGGAAGGACAGTTGAATAGGGATCTGGCCAGCTGATTCCCCCATCCACATCTGGGTGAGCATCTGAAGGCACAGTCATGCAGGGTGTGCCTAGGCTGGCATGTGCCCTTCTGCATTGAGAGCCTGTGAGGAACACGAGATTTAAGTAGTTCTCAGTTGGGAGATGGAGTTATTAGGAGGTACTTAACACCTGGGTTTTTATTTATTTTGACAGAGACTCATGTAGCCCAGGCTAGCCTCAAACTCGTTGTGTAGCAAGGAAGTTCTGGTCCTTTTGGTTCTTCCTCCCATACCTGATTTACAGGGTGCAGTGCAGTGTGTGTGGAATGTGGTGTGTGGTATGGGTGTGTGCAGTGCAGTGTGTGTGGAATGTGGTGTGTGGTATGGGTGTGTGCAGTGCAGTGTATGTGGAATGTGGTGTGTAGTATGGGTGTGTCTCAAATAATAAGGTGGTTAGTGCTAGAAGAAGACACCTGGGGTCAGCCACTGGTTTCCACACTTACACACACTGCACCACACACAGCATACACCCATACCACACACCACATTCCACACACACTGCACTGCACACACCCATAACACACACCACATTCCACACACACTGCACTGCACACACCCATACCACACACATTCCACACACACTGCACCACACACAGCACACACCCATACCACACACCACATTCCACACACACTGCATAGCACACACCCATACCACACACCGCATTCCACACACACCGCACTGCACATACCCATACCACACACCACATTCCACACACACTGCACCACACACAGCACACACCCATACCACATTCCACATACACTGCACACTGCACACACCCATACCACACACCACATTCCACACACACTGCACTGCACACTGCACACACCCATACCACACACCACATTCCACACACACTGCACTGCACACACCCATACCACACACCACATTCCACACACACTGCACTGCACACACCCATACCACACACCACATTCCACACACACTGCACTGCACACACCCATACCACACACCACATTCCACACACACTGCACTGCACACACCCATACCACACACCACATTCCACACACATACCACATAGACACATCCATACCACACACCACATTCCACACACAAACCACATAGACATACACAGACTACATTCTACACACTACACATTATCTCCCCATAAACTAATACATACCACACACACACACACACAACACTATACATACACTACACACACTACATTCCATACACACGCACTGTCTTAGTAAGATTTACATTGCTGTGATAAAACACCACAAACAAAGCAACTTGGGGAGGAAACGGTTTATTTGGCTTGTACTATTTATCACTGTTCATCATCAAAGGAAGTCAGGACAGGAACTCAAGCAGGGCTGGGACCTGGAGGCAGGAGCTGATGCAGAGGCCATGGAGGGGTGCTGCTTACTGGCTTGCTCCTCATTGCTTGCTCAGACTTCGTTCTGGGGTGTGTGTGTGTATGTGTGTGTGTGTGTGTGTGTGTGTGTGTGTGTGTGTCTGTCTGTCTGATGCATCTGTGTGTGTGTGTCTGTCGGATCTTATCCAGGGATGTTAGGACCCACAATGAGCTGGGCCCTCCCACATCAATCACTAATTAGGAAAAGGCCCTCCAGGCTTGCCTACAGTCTGATATTGGAGGCGTTTCCTCAGCTGAGGCTCCTCCTCTCTGATGACTTAGTTTGTGTTAGGTTGACATAAAACCAGCCGGTATATATAGTATATACATTACATTCCACACACATATATCACACACTCCATTCCTTACATACCATACAGACTACTTTCCACATACCCACCACACACCCACCAAACACAGTACATTTACACACGTATACCACATACACACCAAAAAAGGGAAGAAAAAAGAAATTAAAAAATAGAGAGCCTGTGAAGGCCACTGGGTAGAGGCACTTGACACCAAGCCTGACTACCTGAGTTAATATTCAGTGTCTACAAGGTGGAGGGGGGAACCAACCCCTGAGGGTTGTCCTCTGACCTCAGGTGTACTGTGGCCTGCATGCATGCATGTATGTACACATGTGCGCATGTACACACACACAAATAAGTAGTGTAATAAAGAACAAAATAATGAGGCTTGAGGGACCAGCCCTCTGGGAAGCCCAGTGTAGCTCTGAGGCTTGAGTGTAGTTGAGACAGTCTAGGGTGTTCCTGGCAGGGAAGGCTCTAAAACTGAGCGTCCTCTGGAAACGGACAGACTCCAGTGCTGAGGTTGAGGAGGAACCCGGCCTCCTGCTGCATTGAGGGCTAAGTCTTCCTGGGAGAAAGACCGGCCTAGACAGCAGCGTGGCTAGGCTAGGTGAGGCCCTGATGCCTTTTGAGACATAGCAGGAACTCCGCCTCTCAGGTGACCATGGTGGGGATACGTGGGCTCCAGCCCATGGCTGCAAGTGGGGTCAACAGGTAAAGTGACGGAAGTCACTGGGCCAGCGTGGCCCTGTCCCCACACTAGACCCACCAGGCAGAAGCCTTTCCTGTGCCCTTGTACTTAGTGACCTCCAGGAAAGTCATTGAACACTCAACCTTCAGGCAGGGAATCTCTGTGTCCTTCCCCAGGGCCGCCTTCCCAGGGTAGTTACTAGAGATGATGCCATTGATGGGTAGAGATGTAGGGTGGCCTTTTCCTGATACTCATGAGCTGTGGATTACTGTGGATAAAGTGTGGGCATCCTGTTTGCAGGGGATAGGGCCACACTCACAGAAGGCAAAGAACCTACCAAGAGGTGGGGCTGAGGGTGAGGTTCAATAGGTAGAGTGCTTGCTTAGCATGCACGTAGCCCTAGCTAGGGTCTGTCCCCAGCACCACAGAAAGCAGGTGTGGTACTACATGTGTGTAAACCCAGCACTTGGGAGGTAGAGGCAGGAGGATCAGTTCATGGTCAGCCTCAGCTACACAGAAAGTTGGAGCTATGTGAGTCCCTGTCTCCCCGGAAGGGCTCCAGAGTCTGCCTGCCCTTCCTCTCACTGTGTCCTGGGGCTTGTTTTCCAGGTGACGATGCCCGGCGAGCCTGTGGACGTGGCATGTGGTGTGGATCACATGGTGACTCTGGCCAAGTCATTCATCTGAATCTCCTTCCGGGCCCATCCCGGGTTGCTCCAGCTTCCGAACTATACTGACAGCAGCAGCTTGGCAGGGGCAGGGTGTGGCCACCAGCACTGGGATACTGGGATACTAGGAGAGGGCCAGGGCCTGTGTGGAGCAGGATGCTTCTTACTCTGTGTCCTCAGTGGGGACGTTATAATAGGAGTCTGTGGACAAGACCCTCCCCTGCTGAGGCACCTGGCTGCTGCATTCAGCTCAGGATGGTTGCTCTTGGCTTGGTGTGCTCCTGAGGAGTACCAGGGCACGAGGCCCTAGGGTGGCCAGGCTGATGTCCTTTTCAGGTAACATGGTGGCATCTGGGGATGCGTCTTGCCTGAGATACTATTCTTAGGGGAAGTTCATTATTCATGGCACATTTGATATGAAGAGATTGGAGATATGACAAAGCACTCAGGAGAACTTGTTCCCCTATCACAACAGGACACACTTGGGCTGCTGGCTGGCCCAGCTCAGCAAGAGAGCCAGCTGCCTTCAGCTAGGGCCTCTCTGATCAGCTGCCACCCCAGACTCTAATAGAGTGGCCAGTGTGAGCCAGCCTCCCTCTGCAGCCAGGCTCTACAGTATCCCAGCCTTGGAACCTCCTCCCTGCCTGGCTTTGAATAGTCCAGAAGCCCCTGAAGAAAAGCTGCAGGCCAAATGCTTGTGGGCTGAGGGCTGTGGAATCTTGGCTGGAGGGCCAGCCTTGGAATAGGAGGCCTCAGGAACTGGGAAAATGCTTGTTTTGAAGAAAGCTTGTCTTTTGCTTTCAGAACAGTGTTTGCAAAGTTCTCTTGGAAGGAATAAAGTCTGTTTTCTGACTTTTCTAAGAATGGACGTCTTATTTTCTCTGCAAGAATTTACACTCCTAGGAAAAGAGAACCCTCAAAATCACAGCTAATTTTGTCTGGCTTAGAATTCCTATTACTCTTCCCTCTGTGGGCACATTTGTGAAAAGATTGCCTACAAAAACGATCAATGAATAAACCCTGTTTGTTTGTGGGGTGGGGGTGGGGGTTTTGGTTTCTCTGTGTAGCCCTGGCTGTCTCAGAACTCGCTCTGTAGAAACTCAGAGATCGGCCTGCCTCTGCCTCCCTCCCGAGTGCTGAGATTAAAAGTGTGCACCACCACTGCTTGCCCGTTCGGTGGATTTAAAAAAAAAAGAATAGAGGTCTGGTGACTGTCTTATTCCATCATTTTGAGACCATAGAAGAGGCAAACGGAAGGCGATCCTACAGGGATGTGTGTGTGTGTGTGCGCGCGTGTGTGTGTGTGTGTGCGTGTGTGTGTGCAGTTGAATGTGTGCATCATGGAGAGGTCCGAGGACAGTGTCGTGTGTGTGTGTGTGTGTGTGTGTGTGTGTGTGTGTGTGCAGTTGCTCTATGCACTCATGTAGAGGTCAGAGGACAGTGTCAAGTTGTGTGTGTGTGTGTGTGTGTGTGTGTGTGTGTGTGTGTGCAGTTGCTCTATGCACTCATGTAGAGGTCAGAGGACAGTGTCAAGTTGTGTGTGTGTGTGTGTGTGTGTGTGCAGCTGCATATGTGCATCATGGAGAGGTCAGAGGACAGTGTCAAGTCTCATTCCTCAGCTGCTATCCATCTTAGTACTGAGACGGGGTACCACTTTATAGACCAGGCTGGCCTTGAACTCAGCGTTCTGCTTGCCTTTGCCTCCAGAGTGCTGGAACTAAAGGTGTGCTCCACCACACCCAGCTCCACCTTATGTTTGGACACAGGATCTCTTCCAACCTGAAACTTCCCAAGGAGGCTGGCTGGAGAGTCCTGTTTCTATTTCCCCAGGGATGGAATTATAGTTCCGTGACACCATGTTCGCCTTCTTTACATGGGTTCTGGGGATTGAACTCAGACCATCAGCTTGTCAGGCAAGCACTTAACCCACTGAATCATCTCCCTAGCCCTTGGAAAGTATTTTCTGAACAGATAGATTCTTCAGCTGGGAAAATAGCTGGTGCCTGAGTCACTAATTAGGATCTTCTGCGCTGCTTGCTGCACCCCACCCGCTCGCTACTTGTTCACTCTGCAGGTACTTGTGGGCCCCTTAAGTGCAGGCGTGGGGCGCACTGAGTCATGTGGGTAGAAGAATCCCTGCTCTGTGCAGCTTGTCCTTGGGGAGGGAAATGGACATCGTACAAAATATACAGAGTACGGTAGCTGTGGAGGAGAGCAAAGGTTTACCCCAGGTACCTGACTGCAACCATTTAAAGGACGACTTAATTGGGCTCCCAGTCTTAGAGAGTTCCAGTTCAGCATGGCAGGAAAGGCATGGCAGTGTCTGGAGGCTGGAGCTTGTGGTAGAGGCCTCTCACATCCTGGCAGATCAGGAAGCAGCATCCAACAGGAGGTCGGAGCTGGACCGCCACCCTAAGGACCATCCCCAGCGACCTACTTGTGTTGTCTGGGCCCCCCATCTTTTAAAAGGTTCCACAGTCTTCCAGAACAGTGCCACTTGCTGTGGAGCGCACACATTCAACCCATGAGCCCCCGGGGGACATTTCAGATGAAAACCCTAACATGGAGAAAACCTAACAAGGAAATGGGATGTGTTGGAAGGTTGCAGGTTAAAGGTGAGGGGTCAACAAGCAGGATGTCATGGGGACCAGTTGGCTGGTGTTGGAGGAAATGGCTGTTTGGGCAGTTACTACAGGGCCCCTCACCCAGGCGGATGCTGTCCCAGATTCTTTTTAAGGGCCACTCAGGCTTACAATAGGAAAGTTTACTGTGAACTTGAAATAGAAGTTGAGGAGCTGGAGAGATGGCTCAGTTAAGAACAGTTACTGCTCTTCCAGAGGACCCGAGTTCAATTCCCACATCAGGCAGTTCACAAATGCCTGTAACTCTAGCTCCAGGGGATCTGACACCCTCTTCTGGCTTCCCAAAGCATCTGTATGCAGGTGCACATGCTCCCATCACCACATACCTGTGATTAAAAATGTTTTTAACTTAAAAAGTCCTTAGGAAAACAAAGGGGCCAGGACTGTAGCTCCGGTAGGGTCCTTGATTATAGACAGCATCCACGAAGCCCAGGGTCCGATTCCCAGCGCCTCGCAAATGGGATGTGGCAGCACATTCCAGTAACTCCTGCGGTGGCAGACCTCGAGGCAGGAGGATCAGAAGCTCAAGGTCATCCTTGGCTACACATTGAGCTTGAGGCCCTGTCACAATGAACTAAAGAGCAAAACAAAGCACCTTGACCATAGTCACCTGTGTACAAAAGGGGGCATCCTTATCTTTGAATTTTCCTTAAAGCCGGCTGAACCTGTTGGGCAGCCTGGCCGTGCAGCAGCTGTACCCTTAGCTTCTGCTCAGCTGCCATCCATACTCGGGTGTCGGTCTTTGTCTCTTTGGTCCTTACCCTCCCTCCCCAGCACCTGACACCCGGAAACCCTGCTCAGCCATGACCTCGGTTGCTCACTCTGTTCCCGCGAGAGGTTTGCATATGACTTGTCCTCTCCCTTTAGTAAGCATGTGAGTGACTCCCTGGACAAAGCGAGTCACCCGCCTCTTCCCAGGTGTCCTCTTGTTCTCGCTCTTAAAGATTTATTTACGTGTATATGTGTTTTGCGCGTGTGTTTGTCTGTGCACCATCTGTGTGTAATGGCCATGGAAGCCAGAAGGTGGCATAAAATCTTTTGGAACCAGAGTCAAGAGAAAATTGTGAGCTAAGTGCTAGGAACCGAACCCATCTCATCTGCAAGAACAGCAAGGGCTCTTTAACCACGATGCCATCTTCCCAGCCCCCTCTTAAATTTTTTTTTAAAAAATTCTTTTAAAAGATTTTTACATGTGTGAGTATTCGGTCTGCACGTACGCATATGCATCATGTGTGTGCAGCACTCACAGAGGCCAGAAGAGGGCATCAGATCTGGAACTGGAGTTACAGGTGGTTGTGGGCCACAGTGTGGGTGCTGGGGGCTGACTGGATTGAGAGTTGTCTAGGTTTGCAAACACATCCCTGTCTGCTTCTATGACGACATGTCCAGAAACATTTAGATCAGGAAGGCTCTGACCTCATGAATGGATCAATGACTCGAAGGAATCATCATTTGTTGTCATTACTGGGAGAAGGTGAAAGGTAAGAGGCGGTAGGTACTTCATTGACAGAAGAAGGTCACTCACTGAAGATGTGATAGCTTGCCCTGGCCTTTTCCCATGTTCCCATCTCTGCTTCTTGGATGCCACGCACAATCCCTTCTCTACAAGTTCTCCTTGTCATGGTGCTCTAACCTCACTCAGGCCCATGGTCACAGACTGAACCCCCTGAAACTTTGAGCTAGGACACATCATTCTTCCTTTTAGCTTGTATTTATTTTATGCATATGGATGTTTTGCTACATGTATGTCTGTGTACCACATGGATACCTGCAGAGGCCAGGAGAGGTTGTCAGATCCCCTGGGACTGGAGTTACAGATGGTTGTGAGCCACCATGTGGGTGCGGGGAATCGAACCCAGGTTCTCTGGAAGAGAGCAGCAGCCAGTGCTTTTCAACGCTGAGGCACCTTTCCAGCCCCTCATTTTACTGGGACAAGGTTTCACTATGTAGCTCAGGCTAGCCTGGAACCCTCCATCCTTCTGCCTGAGCCTGCTGAGTGCTAGGATACAGATAAGTATCATTTTAAGCCACTGTTTCGGGGCAACTTACTACACAGCATCAGGTAGCTGATACAAACCCCCTCACTCCCGGCAGCTTTTGAGACTCAAGGTGTTATAGCTGAGGGTTATCCTGTTGCCTCTAGCCTCTGACCTATGTTCTCCAAACAATACGGAAAGGAGGGGGAGAAATCAAGAGACGATCCTGGATAAATCAACGTGAAATCAGACAGCAATCAGCCAACGTCATCTTTTTTTTTTTTTTTCCCCTTCATTTAATGAACACTTTACAAAGTACAAAATATACTGTCTTTTTCAGGGGGAACATTAGGTACTTTTTCTCTCTCCATCATACAGTACACAACTCTCAAGGGTTTTGTTTCTTTGACAAAACGAAAGCATGAAGGCCCTGGAGGTGGAGAGGGGAGAACTCCAGTCCTCCCCTCACCCAAGCTGCAGGACCGATGAAGTACCACGGTTGCTGGTGACCTGGGCATGACATGCCAGGTGAGGGTCAGCTGGGGCTGTGGGCAGGGCACCCACACCTGCTCCCCTGCCTCAGGATAACGGAAATGATTTTGGCATACCAGAGGAGGGCTGGGAGAACTACTGTTAACGTCTTTTCATCTCCCTGTCGTTTGGGGGTTGACCCTGCTCCAACTCTTCCTGTGATACAGGTAAACTGAGGCAGCAGAAAGGAGAACCGTGCTAGGCTATGCCCGTGGAGACCTGGATTTTGCCCGTTGCTGGGGTCTTTAGCTTTGTGGACCCTTTTCCAGGATGAGTTCCTGGAAAGCAAAGGGCTCCTCTTGTCTCCAGCCCCTCTCCCTGCGAATACTGTCTTCAGAAATGAACCGTTTGAAGAGTCCCATGGGTGGGCCTGGGCCAGCTCAGGCTGCCTACATGGACTCCCGGGGCCTCTGAGGGTAGAGTCTTTCCTGGGGGTTCAGAGAATAGGAAAGGAGCCTATCCCATCAGAAGAACTCTACGTTTCACCCCAGAGCCAGGGCCTGGATCCCCCCCCCCCCATCTGGTTAACTCCGAGTGGCAGTGGGGTAGGCTGAAGGGCCAAACACTGCATGAAATAGCTCACAGCTCTGATAGGCTCTGCACATGTGTGCACACACTCATGCCTAATACATGTATACACACACACACACACACACACACACACACACACACACACACACGAATATAACCACACAGAACAGCATCCTGACACATGGGACGGGGCCACCTTGCACTTTTGACTCTCCCAGCTTCCCTCCTCTTCCATCAAGTGCCACAAACCGTCACCACCAAACTGATGCTCACAAGCGCCACGGCCTTGGGCCTCTACTGGTGCCTTCGGCCCCCCCACCAGGATCAGTGAAACGTCTCCTTTTGCTGCTTCAAATTAGGAAATGGACATGAATAGGAAAGCAGAGATGTATGAAAGTGTTAGGTCTATTAAGTTAGCTCTACTCCTCCACAACAGCCCCACACCACAGAGCAAGGCTGACTGGCAGTCGGCCATCTTGGCCTCACTCCCCTCCTGGGTGTCAAATGGAGGTCCGCCACCCTTCCAGTCTATACTTGGACCCTCAGCACAATACTCATCACGTGGAAACTCAAAGCTATATCCCACCCCTGTTGGGGAGCCCTCCTATTCCTCATCCAGACTCCCCCTCACCAAGTGCTGACCGCACCTATGGTTCCCCAATTCTGCTCACAGAATAAACATGGGTGGGTGAGGGGTATCCTGTGATGCCTAACAGTCATCTTGACAGGATCCAGAACCAACTAGAAGACCAACTTCTGCCTAAGTCTGTCAGGGAGAGTGGATTAATTGAGGTGGGAAAACCTACCCTGAAGGTGGGTGGCACCCTCCTAAGGGCTCTTGGACTGACTAGGAAGGAGAAAGTGGGCTGAGCACCAGCATCCATCTCTCTCTGCTTCCTGACTGTGGATGGCACGTGACCAGCTGCCTCACGCTCCTGCCGCCATGCCTTCTATCACTTAAGAGTCAAAGTAGACTCTCCCTCCCTCCCGCTCCCTCTCTCAGTTGCCTTAGCCAAGAAGAGCCTGTTTTGCCCCCATCCAATCCAGAGGCTCTGGCGTGTGGTCCAGAGGTGGCTGAGGACTTTTAAAGACCAGCCTGGGAGATGTGGTGGGGAGAGGCTGGTAGCAGGTGATCCAGATCTTTGACGATCATGGACCAAAGGGGGTGGGCTGGCTGTGCACAGGAGCTAGCTCCTTCCCACCTGCCTGAGTATCTTTCGGACTTCCACAGTTCCTTCCATCATACTACAGGGGGCACCACCTCCCCGGCCTAAGCAGGATGCTTCAGCCACACTGCCTGATGGGCAGCCGACTGAACCAGGTTCCCAGACCTCCGCCCATCACACTGGGAACCTGTTGCCTGCAGCTGGTGGGACAGGGTAAATGCTGATGCTCCAGAGGCTTGGGGAAGCGGGTTTTATGGGGTCGAGGCTGCATACCTCTATAGGGGTGTGTGTGTGTGTGTGTGTGTGGTCTTTAGAGACCCTGTGGAGGAAAGGAGTATATAGTTGGCAATGCTGCTGAGATCTGGGGGAAGAAATAGATTTCTTGGGAAGCAGGTATGCTCCAGGGCGTGGGGCTGAGCCAAAGTTAGGGAGGGGGCTTTGTAAATGGGGACACTGGATGGTCTCATTAGTCTGTAGTGGACAGGTAGTCAAAGGTACAGGTGATATCTGACTTTTTTTTTTTTTTTTTGAGACAGGGTCTCATGTAGCCCAGGCTGGCCTTAACTTGTGATCTGTCTGCTTCCATCTCCCGAGTGCTGGGCATTGAATCCAGAGCTTCATGCATGCTAGGCGAGCATTATCCTACTATCCACGGGGCCACACCCCAATGTGAACTTTTCTAATTAGAGTGTCTTTCAGGCAGATACCAACCTCTGGAGTCCATGACTTGGTAGCCCTGCCCAGGGGGTCTACTGTGTTTCCCAATACCCTACCTTAACAGCCCATTCTCCTAGCCTCCGTGTGTGCCAGGAGACTCTGCTGCTAGGTGCTGGGAGTGGATGGGGGAGTACTTGCCTCGAATGCACGAGGCCCTGCCTACAATCCTCAGCCCTGCGGGGAAAATACAAACAAAATCCCCCAGAGAACCTTGACCGCTGACTGGCATGCCACTTGGGTCACCTCTAAGGCTGGGTCAGCAGGGGCTGGAGTGACCCCGCCATTCATCAAACCAGGAGATGCCGAGAAGTGGGGAGACAGCACTGAAAACACAAGAGCAGAGGGCCTCGATGAGGACTGTCCCATCTCCCAGAGCTGTAGAGACTATATCATGCCCACGTTACCCACGGAACACAGAGAGAGACACCCAGCTTTCTCACAAGGACCCCCTGTAGCTAAATAGTGCGGTCTCTGGAAGGCTGACCAGGCAGACCCAGGCCTCAGCTCCTCTCTAGATTTACAGTTGGAGGGAATATGTGTGATGTTTTGGGTCCTGTGGAGTCTGCCCTAGGGAGAAAGCAGGGAAGAGAACCTGAGATTCCTAAACTAGCAGGAATTAAGGGAAAAAAAAAAACAAAAACCAAAAACAATCAGCCAGGCGTGGTGGTGCACGCCTTTAATCCCAGTACTCAAGAGGCAGAGGCAGGCGGATTTCTATAAATTCAAGGCCAGTCTGGTCTACATAAGGAGTTCCAGGACAGCCTGAGCTATATAAAGAGACCCAGCCTCAAGAACACAACTAACACAACAAAAAATCAGGTAAGATGCCAGGCCTCCAGCTTTCTATAGAGAAGGGACTCCGGGAAGGAGGTTAGAACACAATGGATTTACCAGACAATGTTTTTGGAGTAACCCTGAGGGAGGGAGCCACTGTTAAAATGTAAAAAATCCCAATCCCCCTTCTGGATCAATGTCCCCTCCAAATAAAGTAAGAGCATCCAGAGCACTAGGCTGTGGGAATGGGGATGCAGTAGCTATAAAGCAGACCACGCTGGCCCTCTAAACCTGTCCCAGATGCAGTAGGCTGGTGGTTTTGTCTCCCCTCCAGGCTGGCCTCAAGGACCCCAGGGCTTTTCTAATCATTGTATTGCCTACATATTCAAATTAAAAATATACGGTGGCTCAAAATGTCCCCGTGTGTGCGCACATGAGGTGGGGCCCTTGCCTGTGTCCTGCGCACACAGAATATATTAACATATATATTGCTCAAGTATATATGCTATTTACAGAATATATCTCTATTAACATAAAACACGTATTTATAGGTGTGTACAATACACAGTTTCATCCTAGCAAGTCTAGGGGGCCACACAACTCTGGGGCAGAGGGCAGGGGGCCATCACACTTACACGATGGGAAGGGATAGCTGGAAGGCAGGACAGAAGGGGTTACAGAGAGGTGCATCCTGGACAATCAAGGCCTTCCAGGGTGAGAAGAAGGGGACTCAGGGCCCTCACTATGGCCCTGCCTACTTGGCCATTTCCCTTTTGGGACCAGAAAACAATTGATAAGATTTGGTTGTTTTGTGCAAAAGGAATTCAAAAACAAAACAAAACAACAACAACAAAAACCAAACCCCACCAGAGGTAATTTTGATTAGCATGCTGGACTGAGCTTCTACAGGGTTCTAGAATACATCCTCCATCTGGGTATGCTCCTGTGGCCCAGGGAAGGGAGGAACACAGTTCGTACAGAGACCTTTGCAGGAGTAAATATTCCCTCCTCTGACCTTGTTGGAGACAGCGTAATACAGGCCCAAGGAAACACCCCCAAAGCCTAAGTCTGGTGGATCCCATAGTCCCAGCTCATGATACCACCCTCAGGCACTCTTACCACCTGATATGCTGGGACGCCCCACAGGGGGTGCTATGGGGGCCCTGGTGTCTTGTGCCAGAGCTCCGCTCCCAATAACCCTCCTCAGAAAAGGCCAAGATTCTTAGGATACATCTTTGCACTTGTGTCTGTCCCCAGAGACACACGGTGCTGCTAAGTGCCACTGAACTCTGGGCACCCTAATAAGACTCAAACAGGCCCCATCTCCTCCAAACAAGACTATTCCTTCCCCAGCCACCTGTATGCAAAAAAAAAAAAAAAAAAAAACCTGAATAAAAAAACTGCAAATGTGATTTTTCCCCCCCCCCTCTCTACAAATGCTCAAGATAGCTGCCTCCCAGGTATCACCACGGCCACAGACTGCTGGGTGTATTTTGGGCAGGTATGTGAACTGGGGGCTTGAGGCCTCTTTGTCCCCTAAAAGTGGGGTAGAGAGGATGAAGGGGGAAACTCTAGGCTGGTCTAAGTGACAGCTGGGGAGGTGGACATGGCCCAAGGCACTCTAGGCCTGGGCTGGTGGGGATGTCCATTGCTGAGAGGAGGAAACTGAGTCTTTGCTTGCCCATGTTGGGTCCAGGGAGAGCGAACAGAGGACGGATAGAAGCTGGTGCTCTAGGCTGGTAGGAAAGGAGGTGTCCTGGGATCCCGTCCTCCTCCAGGGACAAGGGCTCTTGGTTGGGAGGTTGGCCCAGGACCCCTCTTGGCAGTTGTCACGGGAATCGACACAGGCCCTGTGTGGTCAGCAGGTGGGGTTATGGGGTCTTGGGTTGGTTTCCCCAGCTTGGTCGTAGGGGGCCCACTGTTACTGTCTGAGGCTCAATGGCCTTTATGACCTGAGGGTGGCCTGCTGGCCACCATCCTGAGGGAACCAGGCCCTGTTCCTCTGATATTAGTACCATTCACCCTGGGGCGGCGGGCTCCTCACGGAGGCTTCCCCAGCTCTGCACACCCAATCTTGCTCCACCAACCTCCTAAGATGTCCCTAGGTGCATCAGGACCCCAATGTCTTGTGGGAGGCGCCAACTTCCTTTGGTGTTTGCTGTGGGCTGTAGGTGAGGCCCTGGGCTGTTCCCAAGCCCCCCGGGCCTCAGAGACCACTTTCTGGGGTGGAATTTGGGGGAGGAAGATGGGCCCGTCCCCACTGGGGGGAAACTGAGTCATTATTGAAAAGGCTGGGGACGCTGGAAGGCTGGAGGTGGATGTGGGGATGGCCTTGGCTTGGACTCAGGCCTGGAGGGAGTCAGGAATCAGGGGAGTGTCCCAGAGGCCCCGTCCTTAGGGTCCTGGGGCCGATCTTTCAGTCCATAGGGAAATACTGCAAGAATAACCTTCGTTGGGGAAAAGGCCCAGGTAGGCTGTGGTGGAGAGGAGCCCGGAGATGAGCTTCGCCTCTTCTAATGCTTCCCTCCTTGACTGACCTTCAGGGCGTGGATAACACCACTGATATTCTCCTCTGGAACCTACAGGGCAGGAAGCAACAAAAGAAAGGAAAAAAAAAATGTGTGTTAGCCCAGGAACCTGTTCCCTACCTGCGTAGTCCGTGCCTGTTCCCAGGGGCTACTCACCAATGCATGGTCGAACTTGAAAGTACTGATGTAATATGCCGGGATGTCGGCAGCTGCCAAGGGCTCAGAGATCTGGGCTACAATTCCACACTCGTCTAGGGAGACACAGGTGCTTAGAGCCCAGGCAAGTGCTCTACCACTGAGCCACACCCCAGCCCCTCACTGGGGGATTCTAGGCAGGTGCTCTACCACTGAGCCACACCCCAGCCCCTCACTGGGGGATTCTAGGCAGGTGCTCTACCACTGAGCCACACCCCAGCCCCTCACTGGGGGATTCTAGGCAGGTGTTCTACCACTGAGCCACACCCCAGCTCCTCACTGGGGGACTCTAGGCAGGTGCTCTACCACTGAGCCACACACTAGCCCCTCACGGGGGGATTCTAGGCAGGTGCTCTACCACTGAGCCATACTCTCAGCCCCCACCGAGGGATTCTAGGCAAGCACTCTACTGCTAAAGACTCACTCCCAGCCCCAGTGTCTTAATTTTTCAACCGAGGGGTAAATAAGAACCCTCTGGTAAAGTCCTCTCATTGGTTTCCCGAGGCCTTCATATACTTCTTATACCACGGGCAAGGGATCTGTCAGAATGGGGGCTTCCGCCTCTTTTAGCCTTAGTCTCCCTGTTGAGATCACCACATTGCGTGGAGCTGCCCGGGTACCCTAGGAATGCCTGCACACAGGTGTCCCCCGCCCCTCAGGCCCCGTCGCGGCTCACCGAATCCCAGGGGTTGTCCTCCTATCCGCACCATCTTCCAGAGCTCTCCGGATGCACTCGTGAATAGCAAATGGCTCGGGAACCTTCAGTGGAAATCAAAGGAGTCAGAGGAATCAGAGGCTGGCGCTAATGGCTGCTCCCCCAGCTCTGGGGGACCTTCTCTGCTTTATGGGGGGACACTGTAGGGCCATAGTGACAGAGTGGCTGTCCCTCAGATGGGACAGAGCACAGGATTGGATCCAAGGACATGTCAGTCCCACTGGGGCCAGAGAGGGAAGGCAATGCTGGGGTAAGACCCTGGGGACAGCCAGCACTGGGACCACGGTTCGAATCTCTACATTGGCACCATCATGCTGTGGACCCTGGATGACCCCTGCACCTATAGGAACATCTCTGATGAAGGGAGCCTCAGACTAGGAAGAAAACACATGCTCCCACCCAGGCCCCCTTAGTATCCACACAGGGCCCTGCCCACCTCTGCTGGGTCTGGACATCCATCACCAGTGAGATGTAGCCCTCAATGAGCGAGAAGGAGAAGAAGCGGATGTGGCCACAATCGTCACTGGCAGCCATGGGGTCTTTCACTCTGGGGGGATCAAGAGGGAGCTGTGAGGGTGGGTGGGGCTTCTGCCACTGCCTCCATGCTATCTGTCACCCACCGGTCTGACAGGAAAGGGTTGTCTTGCCTTCACCAAAAAGCTCATGACTCAGGAAGTCACAGACCCTGAATGTTACATTATTGACCTGCCAAGTAAGACGTGACCTCCGGTGCCATAGTGGCATGGTGGTTATCAGGATAACCAACCACTCTCTGCTTGAATCTAGGACCTGCTGCTGCCCAGGAGGAAATTCATGTGTATAAGTTTACACGTAAAATTCATGATTACACGACCATGTTTACATGTACCGTAAGCCTGGTCAAAAGCCTAAGGCTTTGGAGGTCACAGGCCTCAGGGGGAAAAAAAACCCTATTGTTATTTTGCCTTCTAGATATTTATAGTCAGACTTGTGGATTAGGGCTGCTCTTGACCACAGCCAGAGAAACATTCTTTCTCCAGGAGGTGGTAGTTAATGTACAGACTTACCTGGTCAAAGTGCTGAGTGACTGTGGAGTGCTCAGCTCTAAATGAGACCTCAACCCTACCACCAAGGTTCAAGAAAAATCATGAGAGGGAGGGTGGGAAGAACTTAAGGACTAGATGATAGGCACACACGTCTCCCCCGTCAGTCTGGGTTCTTGGGTAGACCAGTGCCTCTCTCGTTAGACTGGGCTCTGTCCTGGCTGGTTTTGGGTCAACTTGAAGGAAGGAGCCTCAGTTGAGGAAATGCCTCCATGAGATCCAGCCGTAAGGCATTTTCTCACTTAGTGATCAACGGGGTAGGGCCCAGTCCATCCAGCCCTTGGTGGGTGGTGCCATCCCTGGGCTGGTGGTCCTGGGTACTATAAGAAAGCAGGCTGAGCAAGCCATAGGGAGCAAGTCAGTAAGCAGCATCCTCCACAGCTTCTGCATCAGCTCCTGCCTCCAGGTTCCAGCCCTGTTTGAGTTCCTGTCCTGACTTCCTTTTATAATGAACAGCAATATGAAAGTGTAAGCCAAATAAATCCTTTCCTCTCCAACCTGCTTTTCGGTCATGGTGTTTTTAACACAGCAATAGAAACCCTCAGGAAGACAGTCTCCCAGGTGGAACCAAATCTCTTCCCTTGGACTTATTTCTAGGGCGGGTCTGTATCTCCCCTTCAGATTAGGCTGCTGGGCAGACTGTGCTCCCTCTTGCAGATTGGACTTACGGGTAGAATAAGGTCAGGGCTCCTGGGTGGAGTGGTATCTCCATGTCCCGTCCTCGTCCCCCCCCCCCCCCCCCGCCACCCATCCCCAGCACCTACCCATTGGAATAGAACATCACATCCATGAGAAGTGTGGCGACGGCGGGCAGTGTGTCAGGGTCCAGGCTGGTGACACAGAACCTGTTGCTTGGGCTGGATAAGGGGTGGATGACTGGCCTCTGGACTGAAAGAGCATAGGACAGAAGTATTAAGGCCAGAGTGGTGCTTCTGTGTACAGGAGTTGGGCCAAGCCTCAGACTTTGTTCAACGTGGCCCATGTGGCTTTCTCACCCCCAGCACACACACTGCACTCATTCTTAAATGTCCCTTCGGGACCCTGAGCCTTTATCTAAGCTGCTCTGGCTGCTGAGAGAGTCCTTCCCAGCAGCCACCATCTGGCTTAGCTCCCAATCCTCCCAGCTTCTACTCCATGGTCCCTACTACAGGGAGCCACCCTGATACCATGAGCTGGGCTGAGACGGGAGCCATCTCTGGCTGGCCCTTGCGGGCTGCTCCACACGGAATCCAGAGAACACCAAGCAGATTCTGAGAGCCAGGCTTTCGGCTGGGGGCACTCCCCTCCATCCCAACTCACCCATCTTGGGCTTCACAAAGCCATTGGTGATACTGAGATTCTCGGCCGCTACCGTTTCTCCATTGACAACCCGAAGGATGGTGAACTCCGAGGACAAGGTGTGAGTGACAAAGGGCAGGTCACGCTCACGCACCTGAGGAGGGGAAGCAAGAGTCCCTGAGTCCCAGCTCATCCTAATTCCTGCGGTAGTGCACAGGGCTGAGGTGAGGAGCGGTGTTGGGACAGAATAACGAGCATGCTAGAAGCAGTACATGTGTGTGTCACACGGAGAAGGCAGGGAGTGTGCACAGCCAGTCTTTGACCGGATGGGAGTGTGCGCACCATAGCTTTGACTCACCAGGATGAAGTCAGTCTGATAGGTGGACAACATAAACACGGAGATGTTCTGGTCAGCCAGGGGAGCGATGACAGACTTGGCGATCTTTGTCACACCGATGGGCTGGGAGCTGGAGAAACTGCCGCCACCGGACACCACGTTCAGGGCTAGCCAGGTGGCATCAGCCACACTCAGGTGTTCAGAGGAGGGCAGCTCTGCAGGGGGGTGGGGCACAGATGATGTTGTTGGTGACTGCCTGGGGCCTGGGTGTTGCCAGGCCTGGCTGGAGACGTAGGCAGAGGTGTGTGGATTGGCTGAGGCCCTAGAGACTGTCTTGCCTGTCTCTAGGGCCTCAGTTTCCTCATTTAAAAATATTTTTATTGGGCTAGAGGGATGGCTCAGTGGTTGGGAGCACTGGCTGCTCTTCTAGAGGACCCGGGTTCAACTCCTAGCACCCACATGGCAGCTCAAGGCTGTCTGTGATTCCAGTTCCAGGGGACCCGACACCCATGGCAAAAACACCAATGCACATAAAATAAAAATAAAATAAAAAATATTTTTATTTATTTATGTGCATGTACGTGTCCTGGGTGGGTATGTGCACATGAGTGCAATTGCTGAGGAGGCCAGAAGAGGGCGTCAGATTCATTGGAGCTGAAGGTTAGAGATGTTAAATCACCATGTGGGTGTTGTGAATTGATACCTGGTCCTCTTAACTACTAAGCCAACACTCCAGCCCCAAATTTCTACTTCAATTAAAATTTTGATTTTAAAGACCTATTTTTTGTCTTTATAAAATAAAAAACCTTTTATTTTTTAATGTATATGGATGTTTTGCCTGCATGTATGCCTATAGACCACCTTTGTACCTGTTGCCTTTGGAGGGGAGATTCCCCAGAAGAGGGGATCTCACGGGGCGGGAGTTAGTTACAGATGGGTGTGACCCACCATGTGGTTGCTGGGAATTGAACTCAGGACCTCTGGAAGAGCAGCCAGTGCTCTTAACCTCTGAGCCATCTCTCCAGTGTAGCTGTTTTTAAACAGAAACATTCCCTTCTGGAGGAAGGCTTTGGAAAATCCAGAAAGTCAACAACAAAACTCTTGAGGCTCTGGGCATAGTGTTACCGACCTTTAATCCCAGCCTTCAGGAGGAGGCAGAGGCAGGCAGATCTCTGTGAGTTCAAGGCCAGCCTGGTCTACAGAGTGAGTTCCAGGACAGCCAAGACAACACAATGAGATATCTCTCACCAAAACAAAACAAATTAAAAACTACCCAAATTCTAAATCTCAGAGCGCTCAGGAAGACCCTGAAATGTACAAGACTCAGAAAACCCCTGAAATAGTTGCTGGGGAATGGGGACTCTGGTGGAGCTGCCTTTAAGTTGTGCAGGGAGCTCCAGGGATACAGTTTTCCTGAGTCACCACCCATGCTGGTGAGGGCTTCTGGTGATGTGGTTGCCTTTGACTCATTCATGTTCCTGTAGGTAACCCCAACAGACCCAATAAGCTAGACTTAGACTTGGGTCTGCTGTGGGTGGCCTATCTGGGGTGAAGAGATTTCTGTCCCTATCGCCCCAGGAAACATCATACAACACCATGTACACAGTATCTCCGTGGATAGGAGCCCAGAGACTCAACTATAGGATTCTTCATAAAATGCCAGGCTCCTGCTGAGGCTACCTGAACTCCATTCCTGGCACAGAATGGGACAGAGATATGGTAAGAAGTGGAACTGGGATGCTATGCACACTACAAGGACCCTGCAGAGGAAGCATGCCTGTCCCCTCCACACAAATGCTTAAACGGGACCAGCAATTTGCCCAGTTATCTCTAGACCGGGAGCAACCAGGCCAAGATTCACAGACAAAGTCGGGTGGAGTGCACACCTGTAAACTGAACACCTGTAACCCCAGCTTCTTGGGAGGCTGAAGCAGCAGCAGCCTGAATTCCAGGCTAGCCTGGGCTACATAATGAGCTTGAATTAAAAAAACAAAAAACCAAACAGACAAAAGAAGGGCTGGAGACATAAGAGTGCCTTGCAGAGTGCCTCTCTAGCATCCAGAAAGCCCCGGGTTCCAGCCCCAGCACTGCATAAAATCAGAAGTGCTGGTGCCTGCCTGTGGTCTAGCACTTGGAAAGTGGAGGCAGGAGGATCAGGAGTTCAAGGTCATCCTTGATGCTACCTACCAGTCTGAGATATATCAGATGGTGCCTCAAAAAAAAAAAAAAAAAAAAAAAAAAAGATAAATAAAATAAAATAAACCAAGCAACCAAATAAACAAAAAAGAAGATTCAAACTTAATGGACTTAAAAATTCAGGTCAGCTGGGCGGTGGTGGTACACGCTTTTAATCCCAGCATTCGGGAGGAAGAGGCAGGCGGATCTCTGTGAGTTCAAGGCCAGCCTGGTCTACAGAGTAAGATCCAGGACAGCCAGGCTACACACGGAGAAACCATGTCTCAAAAAGCCAAAACAAACAAACAAATAAAAAATAAAAGTAATAAAAAAAATAAATCCAGGCCCTGTCTTAAGGACCAACAGGAAGAAGCAGCAATGTGTCCCCAAAGAGATGGGGCTGGGAGCAGTGAATAAGAGGGGGAGGGGCCGGGCCAGCTTTCAGAAAAGATGGCTTGGGAGGAGGGAATGCTGAGTGAGGTCTATCAGAATCCTATCTGCCTAGCTCAGTCGCCATGGTGACCACAGCCTCGGGGAAGCCCATTGGTCCTGCTGACTCAGAAGGGCCCGTGGTCAGCCAGCTAGTAATGAAGAGGCAGGCAGCTTCACAGAAGAGAGAGACGACAGAAGAGGAGCCGGGGAGGGGTGACCCCTGGGTCTTGGGTTTCTCTGACTACCTGTTGCCTAGGAGGTGGGCTCTGTGTTTTATACCTGTCTCTCCAGGAACAAGATTCCCAAGCCCTGGCCCTGCCCAGACCTTGCCTTGGCTCAGTTCTGGAATTCTTTTCTATGGGTACATGTGTACATCCACGTGGAGGTGAGAGGTCTAGCTGGCATCTTTCTTAATCGCTCACATCTTTAAAAAAGTGATTATTATTGTGTGTATATGTCCGTCTATATGCAGGCCCGTGTGCCATGGCACACATGTGGAGGTCAGAGAACAACCCGTGGGAGTCAGCCCTCTCCTTCCACCAGGTAGGTTGCAGGGATGGCACTCAGGCTGTCGGGCTTGGTTGTGGGCACCCTTAACCACTGAGCCATCTTGCCAGTCTTTTCTTTTTCTTTTTCTTTTTTTTTTTTGAGACCGGGTCTTCCACTGAACCAGACTGGTTGGACAGTGAGCACCAGGAATTCTCCTGCCTCTGTAACTCTCGCTTTGGTGTTACAGGCACAAACCATGCCTACCTGCCTTCTGTCCATTCTTTCTTTTCTTATAAGGGTTCAGGGGATCTGAACTCAGGTCTGCATACTTGCTTGGCCAGTATGTTACCAACTGGTCCATCTCCTCAGCCTCTTGTTTTTAGACTTCTAAGGAGCCCAAACTTAGTAACAAAGGGCTTCTTGAGGGGTGGCATTTGAAGCCCCTACTGTTTCCTGGGAATTTCTGTGAGCCTGGGTATCCCGAAACGCAGCTTTGTGAGGTGGTCATCCTTCACCCCTGATGCCAACCACATCTCCTGCTGGTGGCAAGTCAGGAGGGCCCAGACAACAGCAAGTGACTTGGCCGTCACACCGCCATGTATTTCAGAACCAAACAGACAATGCCTCACGTCTCTGGAGCACAACCATAAGCCATTTTGGGGGAAGAGTCTGGAATGGTTGTAGAGCATGCCATGTTCAATGATGAATGTTCTAGGTATGAGAGTGACAGTGACATCAGACAAACCTATCTACATACTTTTATTTTGAAAATTTCATGTATGTGTGTGTGTGTATGTTCATGTGTGTGCAGGTGTCCACGGAGTCCAGAAGAGGGCGTCAGATCCCCAGGAGCTGGAGTTACAGGTGGCTGTGAGTTGCCTGATGTGGGTGCTGGGAACTGAACTCAGGTCCTCTGCAAGAGAAAGTGCTCTTAGCTCCTGAGCTGTTTCCCCAGTCTAAAGACAAGGTCTCATGTAGCCCAGGCTAGCCTTGATTTTCTTTGTTAATGGACAGCTGGCTCTTCATCTGTAAAACGGGAATTTAATTTTACCCTGGGGGCCGCTGGAAGGATCCCAAGGTTCCTGCTCAATGCAAGGCTCTTTGGCTGGTGATGAGACCCTCCTGCCTCAGTGGCAGAGACCATCTCAAGACATACAAGTTGGTTTGATTTTTTTTCCCCCAAGGACAGATATCCCTGGAGTATGCTTTTGCATGGGGGAGGCTAAGGGACTAGCAGGTGAGGTAATTCTAAGTCCCAAGACATGATTTTATACTCTTGTTGGGGATGGAATTTGGAGCTTTGAATATGGAAGGCATCCGCTCTACCACTGAGCCACACCCAAGCCCCTTACTGGGGGATTCTAGGCAGGTATTCTACTACTGAGCCACACCCCAAGCCCCTCACTGGGGGATTCTAGGCAGGTGCTCTACCACTGAGCCACACCCCAGCTCCTCACTGGAGGATTCTAGGCAGGTGCTCTACCACTGAACCACACCCCATCCCCTCACTGGGGGATTCTAGGCAAAAGTTCTACCACTGAGCCACACCCCAGCCCCTCACTGGGGGATTCTAGGCAGGTGCTCTACCACTGAGCCACACCCCAGCCCCTCACTGGGGGATTCTAGGCAGGGGCTCCACCACTGAATCACACCCCCAGTCCCTGACTGGGGGATTCTAGGCAGAAACTCCACCACTGAATCAGATCCCCAGCCCTTTGTGCTTATAGTGGTTTGAAAGAAAAATGGGCCCATAGGGAGTGGCACTTAGGAGGTTGTGGCTTTGTTGGAGGACATACATCATAGTTAGCGGTGGGCTTTGAGATCTCCTATGCTCAAGCTATGCTCAGTGTGACTCACAGTTGCCTGAGAATCAACATGTAGGACTCTCAGCTCCTTCTCCAGCACCATGTCTGCCTGCATGCTGCCATGCTTCCTGCCATGATAATGGACTAAGCCTCTGAAGTGCAAGCCAGCCCAATGAAGTGTTCTCCTTTCTAAGAGTTACCACGGTCATGATTTCTCTTCATAGCCATAGAAACCCTACTAACTAAGACAAGGCTTGAACACAAGGCTTTCCAACGTAACTCAGGCTCGCTCTGAAGTACTGATCCTCCTATTTCAGTCTCTTAGATTCTGGGGTTACAGACCTGGGCCTCCCGTCTCTCTCCATAGACTTTTGAAGACCTAGTTTTCCCCAAACTCCAACACCTGTGAGAAAGCTCAATGGCTCCCCTCTGCCTTGTCATCAATACGGTGCATGGAAGAACAAAATGAATGTATTTCTATTTGCAGAGAGCTTCTGGGAAAAAAAAAAAATCAATGTAAAGCTGGACACTGGGTTTTTGGGGGTGTGCCTTAACAGTACAGCGCATGCCTACCACAGGCAAAGCACTGAGAATCATCTCCAGAATTGCAAAAATAAACAACTAAATAATTAAGCAAAGCCTAACGCATGCCATTAACTTTTGCTGTTGTTGTTTTTGAGACAGGGTCTCACTGTGTGGCCTCGGCTATCCTAGAACTATGTAGACCAGGCTGGTCCTGAGACAGAACTCACAAAGACGTTCCTGCCTCTTCTCCCCAAGTACTGAGATTACAGGTATGTGCCACCACACCTGGTTTGTCAATAAACTGCTCTAATAAAGAAGTAGACATCAGATTTTTGCAGAGGACAGGTGGTAGCTGCTACTAGGTATAAAGCTTTATTTTGAGGTGATTAAACCTCCCACTCCCCGGAATCACTAAGGGGCAACGGATACTGTAGAGTACTGGGCTAGCCCGCACAAAAACCAGGGTTTTGCCTCAAGTGTGGCATAAACCAAGTGTGCTAGTGCACACCTGTAATGTCAGCACTTGAGTAGAAACAAGGAGGATTGCAGATTCAAGGTCGTCTTCAGCTACGTAGAGAGTCCAAGGCCAGGCTCGGGTACTTGAGACTGTCTCAAAAACCAAATGAACAACTTGCTCTACTTCTACTTCAAAAACAGTGGTTAATTTTTGAAAAATTATTATTTTATTATTTTATATGTATAGATGTTTTCCTGCACATTTGTCTGTGCACCACGTGTGTGCCTGGTGCCCACGGACAGCAGAACAGGGCGTCAGATCTTCTGGGACTGGAGTTACAGATGGTTGGGAGCCATCACGTAAGGAATCAAACCCAGGTCCTCTGGAATTTCAGCTTGTGCTCTTAACCACCAAGCCATCTTTTCAGCCCCCAAAATTTTATGATAACCAAATAATATTTAAATTAAAAAAATGGAAAAATAAGGATACAGAGACGGCTCCGTGGTTAAGGGCACTCACTGCTCTTGCAAAGGATCTGGTTTTGGTTCCCAGCACCACATCGTAGCTCACGATGGCCTGTACGTCTAGTTTCAGAGGATCTGATGCCTTCCTCTGACCTCCAAAGGCTTCTGCATGCACATGGCACACATACATATATTCGGGGACACACACACACACACACACACACACACACACACACACACACGCACATTACCTAAATAAGTAACAAAGCGATTTTATATGAAACACATTAAAAAAAAGAAAAACAATTAGTCAGGCATTATGTCACATTCCTATAATCCCAGCATTTGGGAGGCTGAAAAAGAGGAGGATCCTAAGTTTGAGGTAGCCTGGGCTACATAGGGAGACCCTATCTCAAAAACAAAGAACAAACAAACAAAAAACCAGACAAGGGCCAGAGAGACGGCTGGGCAGGTAAACGTGCTGGCACCAAGCCCGATGACTTAGTGTAACCCCAGGAACCCACAGAGTAGAGGGGTAGAACTGACTTCCACAGGTTGCCCTCTGACCTCCACACCCATGCTCTGGCATGTGTGTGTACAGACACACAAAAAAAACCCATAATTGTAAAATGTAAAAAAAGCCATCACCACCAAACTCCGAATCTCCAACCAAACAAAATGAAACACCCCAAACAGCTTCCTTCCCGCATTAAACAACAACAACAAAGAAAATAGAAAAGGAAATAAGGAGGTGGGCAGGTGGCCTGATTTGTGAGGGCAGACACTTACCAAGGAAGCCCTCCTCATCTACGATGATGGTGTAGTCCTCGGGGGTTTCTGTCAGACTGAAAAACTTGCACCTGAGCAGAAAGACAAGGATATCTGGTTAGTCTAGGAAGGTCCCCTGCTGAGTCACAGATGAGCCCCTTGCTGGGGGATTCTAGGCAGGTGCTCTACCACTGAGCCACACCCCAGCCCCTCACTGGGGGATTCTAGGCAGGTGCTCTACCACTGAGCCACACCCCAGCCCCTCACTGGGGGATTCTAGGCAGGTGCTCTACCACTGAGCCACACCCCAGCCCCTCACTGGGGGATTCTAGGCAGGTGCTCTACCACTGAGCCACACCCCAGCCCCTCACTGGGGGATTCTAGGCAGGTGCTCTACCACTGAGCCACACCCCAGCCCCTCACTGGGGGACTCTAGGCAGGTGCTCTACCACTGAGCCACACCCCAGCCCCTCACTGGGGGACTCTAGGCAGGTGCTCTACCACTGAGCCACACCCCAGCCCCTCACTGGGGGATTCTAGGCAGGTGCTCTACCACTAAGCTACATCATCAGGTCCCTTGTGTACTCTCTGGTATGTGGTGGTGGCGGCTGCAAAATCTTACATCTCTATCAAACCCAAAGAACTATCCACTAAACAGAGTGACTTTTTTTTCCCCCCTTTTCCTTTTTGGAGACAGTCCAGGCTGGCCTTCAACTCATTCATCACTCATGTGAGCAATGCTGCCCTGCAGCTCCCAGTCCTCCAACCCACTAAAGGCTGGGATTACAGATGTGCACCACCACAGCTGGCTAAAAGAGCAACATTTGCTATGTGTAACTCACACGCCGCAAACCTGATTTTCAAGGGGCCGAAGAGACGGCTCTGTGGCGAAACAGCACTTAGCGCTCTTGTAGAGGGCTTGGGTTGGGAGCCAAGCATCCCTATCAAGTGGCTTACAACTGCCCGTAACTCCAGCTCCAGCAGAGCCAACGCCCTCCGACCTCCGTGTGGTGCACACAGACTCACTCAGGCACATTCACGCACGTACTTAACGCATAAAGAGATTCTGAAGCGGAAGATGCCTGCTTGGGGCCAGGTGACATGCATTCCTTGTCTCACTGATATTCTGACTTGGTCACTCCAGCACACACTCAACTCCCCTCCAGCTCCCTCCCTTGTCACTAATTTGCGTCTGTGCAAACGGGAGCAGGCTGTGGTACACATGTGGAGGTCAGAGGACATCTTGCAGGGGGCAGGTTCTCTCCTCCCAACACGTCGTCGGCTCTGTGGACTGAACTCGGCTCGGCCGACTTGGCCACAGTTCCTTTCACCCGCTGCGCCATCTCGCCAGCCCTCGTTGGTTTCCTGGGGACATCTCTATCCATGTCTGTCCCATAGCCAACTTGTAACGCTTGATGTTGAACATTTTTTTTTTTTTAAAGCTGAGTATAGAACCCAGGGCTTTGTGCTTGCTAGGCAAGCGCTCTACCACTGAGCTAAATCCCCAACCCCAACTTGTAACTCTTTATGAGACAGGGCTTCTCTGGGTAGCCCTGGCTGTCCTGGAACTCACTTTGTAGATCAGGCTGGCCTTGAACTCAGAGATCCACCTGCCTCTGCCTCCTGAGTGCTGGAATTAAAGATGTGTGCCACCACCACCCGGCCAACTCGTGGCTATTATCTGGACAAACACAATATATAACTGCCTCAAAGGATAACACTAGACCATCACCTTGTAAGTGGCAATCGGTACTCTTGTGGGGTTCCTTCGTAGGGGCCCCACATTCTCAGAGAGAGCCTTGACGCTCTCAGCTTCCAGATGGCTGAAACAGGTGCATGTTGGGAGAGATGGGGCCTCCCAGCTGCCTGAGAGAGTCTGGTATACAGGAATGGGCAAGACACTTATTCCAGCCACCCCCCAAGGCTGTAGGGACACTCCAGAAATAGACCGGACACATTGGTCTGGAGGGCATAAACACCAGCAGACAGCAACCTGGGCCTCTGCGGACATGAGGTATAAATAAATAAGTTGTTGAAGTGACATGTCCCAGGGGGCCAGCCAGCTGTTGGATGTCCATCTCAATTCAATGTGAATACTGCCTCAGAGAGGACCTTTAGGACAGAGGAGACAGAGGGACCTGTTGCTCCCGCTGGTCACCAAGTGGCCTGTGTCTGTGAGCTTCACCCCACCTGACCCTCTAGGACAGCAGTGCTCAACCTGTGGGTCGTGAGATATTAGATATCCTGCATACTAGACATTTACATCATGATTCATAACGGTAGCAAATTTACAGTTATGAAGTAGCCAATAAAACAATCTATGGTGGTGGGGGTCACCACCACATGAGGAACTGTATTAAAGGGTCACAGCATTAGGAAGGTTGAGAACCACTGCTCAAGGACATTTGTATTTTCCTTCCCTTTATTGTATGTGTGATATATACACATTCACGTGTTAATGCATGTATGTGTATATATATATCTCAGAGGCCAGGGGAGGGTGCTAGGTGTCCTTCTCTGTTCCTCTCCCTCTTGTTCCTTTCTGGCAGGGTCTCTCTGGAACTTGGAGCTCTTGCGCGTTGTTTTGGGTATCTGGCTGCCAGCAAGGCCCACTGATCCTGTCTCTCTATCCCCATCCCCCACTACAGGGCTTTGTCAGGCAAAGGCCACACTCACTATACCTGGGTGCTAGGTCCTCATGGTTGCACACAGATCCAGGATAGCCTGTAACTTGCAGCAATTCCCCTGCTTCAGCTTCTTGAATGGTAGGATTACATGTGTGAATCACCGTATCTTCCTTTTTTTTTTTTTTGGTGTGTGCGCGCACGCACGCGTACGCGCAGTAAATATGTGCACACGCACACATGTATTCCAGGACAACCTTAGCTGTTATCAAGGTGGGTGATACTATTCATACTTTTTTTTTTTTGTTTTTTTGTTTTTTTTTGTTTTTTGTTTTTTGTTTTTTTTTCAAGACAGGGTTTTTCCGTGTAGTTTTGGAACCTGTCCTGGATCTCGCACTTTAGACCAGACTGGCCTCGAACTCACAGAGATCCGCCTGGCTCTGCCTCCCAAGTGCTGGGATTAAAGGTGTGCACCACCGCCACATGGCCCTTAATATACTTTTTAAACATTAATTTATTTACTTATGTATTGAGTATGTGGGTGTGCCATACTTTGTGTGTAGAGTTCTCAGGACAATTTGTGGGAGTTCGTTCTTTCTCTGCATTATGCGGGACTGAACTCAGGTCATCAGGCTTGGTGGCTAGTCCCTTTCTCCATTGAGCCATCTCACCAGCCCTACTACTATTATTATTATTATTATTTTGTTTTTTTTGAGAAAGGGTTCCTGTGTAGCCTTGGGTGTCCTGGATCTTGCTTTGTAGCCCAGGCTGGCCTTGAACTCACAGAGATCCACCTGGCTCTGCCTCCTGAGTGCTGGGATTAAAGGTGTGCACCATCATCACCTGGCTCACACTCAGCTTTTTAAACGGGAGTTCTAGGGACTAAACATAAATCCTTACGCTTACACAGCAAGCCCGTTACTGACTGAGCCGACCTCCTGGCCCTGTCTTCCTCTTTCTTCACGCCTCCCCACGATGTGAGCTCTGGTGGAGAATGTCACCAGCCTCTTCCTTGGTCACACTCCTTTACTGCCCACCTGCCTAACTTCTCGGCCTCAGGTCTTCTGATGCTGTTCTTCCCACTGCTGAGTGAACCCTCCTCTCCTCTTCAGAGACTTCCTGCTCATCTTTATTACCTCAGTCAAGCACCGGGGTTTGGAAGGAGGGGGGGTTGGAGGTGGAGGGAGTGGCGGCAGGGCAGGGTACCAGCCAGCAGCTCTCTCCTTTTCCTCAGCTCAGAGAAGGTCCTCACTGATGGTATTCCACAGTGTGAAGCTGTCTGCAATGGGACTGGAGGACACTGGGGGCGGGGTTTGGGACGACCATGCATCACAATGTGATGGGGGAGTCTGCTCATACTGTGTATGTGAAGACCTCCCTTAATGGTTAGGCAGTGCCAGCCTGGTATCTATCTGGCAGAGCACACCTGACATCCGGGCACCACGGAGGACTGCTGGACGTTTGAGACTAGACTTGGGTGACACCGTGAGTTCTAGGCGGCCTGAAATCAGCAAGAGCCAGGCCCTTTCCAGTCTTCTTCAACTTTTGACCCTTCTGCATCAGCCTCCTCGGTGACGGGATAACAGGTATAGTTGACGACACCTGGTTTTCTTTTTTTTTCAAGTGCCAAGGATGAAACCCAGGGCCTTGCAGGTGAAGCCAGCACTCTATGGCTGAGACATGCACTTAGCTCTTCACTAGGAGTCTAGGTGGGTGCTCTACCACTGAGCCACACTCCAGCCCCTCACTGGGGGATTCTAGGCAGGTGCTCTACCACTAAGCCACACCCTCAGTCCCTCACTGGGGGAATTCTAGGCAGGTGCTCTACCACTGAGCCACACCCTCAGTCCCTCACTGGGGGATTCTAGGCAGGTGCTCTACCACTAAGCCACACCCTCAGTCCCTCACTGGGGGATTCTAGGCAGGTGCTCTACCACTGAGCCACACCCTCAGTCCCTCACTGGGGGATTCTAGGCAGGTGCTCTACCACTGAGCCACGCCCCAGCCCCTTACTGGGGGAATCTAGGTAAGAGCTCTAATGCTGCGTGAGCCACACCCCTGGCTGGCATCTGTTCCTTTCTTTGCCTTGTACTCTGAGTCTGGACAAAAGTTCTCACGTTCTTCTTTCCTCTCCTGATGGGATGGCAGACCCAATGAATTTCCCATGTTCCCTGCTCTGCACAGCAGCCCATTCATCCTCCCAAGGATGCCCAACTTTCTGTCAACACAGGAAGAGAAGCACACAGCAAGTCAACCCTTGCCCGTTAAGCAATCTGTGGTCCTGTGGCCATCTCCCCACATCCCAGACATTATTAACTGCAAATGACATTCCCTGGAGGGCCCAGCTCGGGTGTTGCTTGAGGCTGTTGACCAGTTGCCTAGTAACTCAAGTGCCCTATTCTCTGGGTCAATGCCACTCAAACTCCCTGTCGATGGCTGTGTTCTTTTATCGGTCTGTCGTCTGTGGCCTCTCTCTGTCCAATGCCATCTTCAGATAACCTTCAACTGTTCCTCCAGCCTAGACATCCCTTCCCTCACACGTGGCTCCACTTCCTTCCCTCCAGGCCTCTCCTAATTCTCCCTAGCTGGCTCATTGAGCACTCTTAATTTCTATGATACAGGTATCTACCGAGGGTCCCTCTCAAAACCCTGTAACTGTGCACAGCTTGGCTTTCTGAGGCAGGGTTTCTCTGTGTAGCCCTGGCTGTCCCGGAACTCTCTCTGTAGACCAGGCTGGCCTCGAACTCACAGAGATCTACTTGCCTCTGTTGCCTGAGTGCTGGGATTAAAGGCGTGTGCCACCACCGCCCAGCGTGTTTGAGTGTTTTGTTTGCATGTATATGTGCGCCCTGTGACCAAGGAAGTCAGAAGAGGGCATTGGATCTCCTGGAGCTGGAGTTATGGTTGGTTGCAAATCACTGCCCCTGCTGGGAACAGAACCTGAGTCCTCTCAAAGAAGAGCAAGTACTCTTAACCTCTGAGCTATCTCTCCAGCCTCTTCCTTTAAAACAACAACGCCAGGCAGTGGTGGTGCACACCTTTAATCCCAGCACTCGGGAGGCAGAGGCAGGTGGATCTCTGTGAGTTCGAGGCCAACCTAGTCTACAGAGTGAGATCCAGGACAGGCACCAAAACTACACAGAGAAACCCTGTCTCAAAAGAACCAAAACAACAACAACAAAAAAGATTTATTTTATTTTTAATGTATGTGTATGTGTGTGGGTCTGTGCATGTGAATGCAGGGTATATGAATGACCACAGAGATCAGAAGGGGGTGTTGGATCCCCTAAAACTAAAGTTACGGGCAGCTGTGCGCTGCCCAACATGGGTGCTAGGAACTGAATTGGGGTCTTCTGCAGCAAGCACCCTTAGGCACTTTTCCAGGCTCAGGTTTCCTCCATGCTAAAAAAGGGTGTCCTTCCTCCACATCTCTTCCTCAGGTCACAAGCTGACAGCCGCCGACAGCTGGATGGCAGTTAGCTCTTCTCCACCCCATTCATCTCACCAATGACCTCCACAATCCACATCCGATGACTGTGACATCCTACCATCCTGCCCTTGACCTCTGATTGGGTCCCTTATCTAGCCGACCAGAGCCTTTCCAGAAACCCTGAGTTCCCCACACAGTCTCCACCTTCTCAGGGATGGTCACTGTCATCTGAAGGGACTCCTCTCCAGTGGGTGACAGCTCTGGAGCATCCTCCTGGGGCCTTGCTAGCCTTGGACCATCCACGCTCCCTCTTCCATCCCAGGTCCCTCCAGGCCTAGCTGCTTTCTTGCTACTTGCCTCTCCGTGCCTGATGGCGGCTGTGAACTTTCTGAAACGCATTTACCTCCTCTCCCTCCCTCTCTCCTTCTTTCCTCCATCTTCCTTTGACTTCCACCTCCCTCCATACCCCTTTCTTTCCCCTTTTTCCTTCTTTTCCCTTTCTTCCTATGTAGCCCAGGCTGGCCTGCAACTCAAGATCCTCCTGCCTCAGCCTCTAGGCCAGGCTCTTACCCAAATGTTTCATAGCCACCCTCTCGCGCGAGTAAGTACCACTGTTGCCTGTTTCTCAATGAACCTGGAAGATCACCGAACCTGCAGCAGGCCTCCCCAAAGATGGCTATGCATTCCCTCGCCCTTAGGGGATTGACACGTAGTCGCACAAGTCAGTTGGTCTTCAAAATTCTACTGCTGTTCCCTTTGGACCTGATTGGAGTCAACCACCCAAGCCAAGCCAAAGCCCAGGGCTGCTTAGAGATCAGGGGCCCAGGAGCTGAGTCACCTCTGAGCACATTCCTGTCTTCAATCACTGCGGATGCCTGGGTGGAAGGCCTGGCTGCCTCTGGAAATTCGATCTGTTTACTCTCGGCGTCTTTCACCCAGCAGAGAGAGGCCCTCACCAGGGCCTCTCCCCAGGGCATCCTGGGCCACAAGTCCCCAAGCCTGGGCTAGGCCAAGCCTTGGTTGAGAAACACACCAGCAGCCAGAATACAGACAGGAAGGGTGAATGGGACGCAATATGTGCCGGAGAGCCTTCTCTTGAGATGTATAGACCAGATAAACACAGCAGAAGGGAAAGATGTATAAGTACTCATTTAATTAGTGGCATAATTTATCACCAGGTCCCTGTTGAAACCACAGAAGACTAAGGAGATGGCATCGTGGGTTAAGAGAACTTGTTCTGCATGCTCAAGAACCTGATGCCCTGCACCCACGTAAAAAGCCAGCTGACAGATCCCAGGAGCTGGCTGTTCAGCAGGAGACCCCATCTCAAGGCAACAAGATGGAGACCGATAGAGGAAGGCACTCAACGTCCTGAGATGCCTTCTGCGCAAGTGCAAGGCACAGCACCTGCACACTCATGTGCGTGCACCACACACCACACTTACACACATACGCACACCGCAGAAGGCTGGATGTGGCGATATAAGCCTAGAACCCCAGCACTCAGGAGGCTGAGGCAGGAGAGTCTTGAGTTGAATGTCAATCTGAGCTACACGGCAAGACCCTGTCACAGAAAAGAGGAGGGACTTCCTGCCGTCATCCTGACAGAAGGCAGTAGGAGACAGAGGAAAGGGGCAGGACTGCAAGGATATTCTGGGCAGCCTCCATTTGCATGCACCTAGGGATGGGAGGCTCACTACTTTTCAGGGCAACACATCCTCTCCTGGCTTTTAGAAATCCTATGTGGTCAGTCCTTTTTTTTTTTTTTTTCCTAAACATTTAAATGCTGCTTCAAGCTTGTAAAGCACCAGCTCACCACTTGACTGTACCTAGTGAGATCTAAACCCACCTGATGGAAGGCTGGGGATAAGGGCAAGGGCCTAGCATGATCCCAGAACTTGTATGAAAAGGTCTGTTGTGGTCTTTCTGACTTGTAATCCCAGCAGGGGGCTAGCAGAGATAGGGAAGCCTAGGGCTTACTGGCCAGCCAGCCTAGGCTATTTGGTGAATTTCAAAATGCTGAGAGATCCCCATGTCAAAAAACAAGGTTGACATTGCCTGAGGACCAGCAGCTGGGAGCTGAGGCAGGAGGATCACTGTGAGTTCAAAGCAAAGCCTAGGCTGCTGTCTGACTAAGCCCTATACCAAACAATAAAACACATGGGTGGAGGCAGGCTGGAGTGCGGGATGGTGCCCCTTCCTGAAGTCCGGGCCCTCCTGGTCACTGCAGGTTCCTAGTAAGTTGTCCAGTGAGAAACTTTAGGGAATCTATGGTCATGTCCAGTGTTCCCCACATTCCTGAGAGAGTGTGCCTAGTTTCAGAGAACTGCGTTAATTTAAGGAGCCTGAGGCTGGGTGTGAGAGGGTGCATGTCTATAATCTCAGTGTCTTGATGGTTCACTGAGTCACCCCATGTGACAGTTACACTTCACTAGGGAACGTGGGATGCTCCCCAGGAGGAAGCTGGGGTTCTAAGTTCTTTTTCTGTCATTTTTTTGTATTATTTTAAAATGTGTATATGTGTGCTTGTCTCTATGTATGCGCACTTGTGTGCAAGTATACACAGAGGCCAGAAGAGGGCGTCAGATCCCCCAGAGCTGGAGTTACAGGAGGTTGTGAGTCATCTGACATGGGTGTTGGGAACCACACTGGGGTTCTCTGGAAGAGCAGCCACTGCTCTTAACTGCTGAGCCATCTCTCCAGCTCCCTGTGGTTCTCAGCTCTTTCTTTTGGACCTTCTCTGGGTGGCTTGTGGTCCTCAGGGACGAGCCACATAGTTCAGCCTCTGGCACTGACATTCATAAACCCCCCCCACCCCGAAGGTGAGGGGAAAGGTGGATAAATGGGGCATTTGAGAGGCCACCCTCCAGCACTTAGCACCAGTCCAAGACGGTTCTCTTTGCTCAGGCAAGAAGTTATTTTCTCTTTTCTTTTCTTTCTTTCCCTCTCTCCCTTCCTTCTTTCCCGGTATGAGTCACCACACCTAGCTTTTGTAATTATTCTTGTTTTGTTATTTTAAGTAGGATAAAAAAAAAATAATAAAAGAGGACATGAAGTTGGGAGGGGGGAGCTGGTCTGGAGAAGGGGGATATGGGAGGGCAAGTGGGGATAGATGTGAATGGAGGTGGTTCTGATTACGATACTGTATACATGTACGAAATCCTCAAAAGTCTTTATTAACCCCCAACTCTGCTTCATAAAAAAAATAAATTCTGAATCTATCCATGGACCAATGCACTGGTAACGTCAGAACCTTCATGATCCAATCACTACCCCAAAGCCCTGGCGGCTGGGAATCAACTTTTAACACGTGAGCTTCCAGGGAACATTTCGGATTCAGATAAGTACAGTTCCGTATTCACTAGAGAAAAATGTCCTCTGGCTGGAGACATGGCTCAGTCGGCAGAGTGCTTGCTTAGCACGACAAAGCCTTGAGTTCTACCTCTGGCTACCCATCAACTAAACGTGGTGGTGTACCCCAGTAATCCCAGCACTTGGAAGGTCGAGACAGGAAGTTCATGGTCAACCACAGCTACATTCTGAGTTGAGACCAGCTTGGCCTACATTTAAAAAAAAAAACAAACCATAGCTGTACTCCACAGGTACAGACTTAATTTGTGGCCCATCCATGAATCTATGTGCCTATGGCTCTATGTGCCATCTGCCCATCCACCTTATTTATCAATTATTTATCCACTTACCTATTTACCTATCATTCATCCATGGATTGATAAACTGCCTTTTAATCATCCATCCATCCATCCATCCATCCATCCATCCATCCAGATGAGATTTGTTAGAAATTACTGTACTAACACTATGTTATTAGTGACCACGGTACTGAGAAGTCCTACCTTCAGTCTAGTGTGAGGACCTCAGACCCTGGGGGGGCTGATGGTTTAACTCTCAGTCTGAGCTGAAGGCTTGAAAACCTGAGGGGCCATTGTTTCGGGTGTTGGGACCTGGAGTCCGGACACCCTAGAGTCCTGATGTCTAGGGGACAGGAGAAAAGCATCCCAGCTCCAGACTGCAAATTCCCCCTCCCTTGCTTTTTTTCTAGGTAAGCTCTCCCTTACCAAGACGCGTGCCCCCCAAAGGCGGGGAGGTTATAGGCAAATTTTCAACACCCAGCTACAACCCAGCTCCTCATTGGGGGATTCTAGGCAAGTTTTCTATACTGAGCCACACCCCAGCCCCTCACTGGGGGGTTCTAGGCAGGTGCTCTACCACTGAGCCACACCCCAGCCCCTCACTGGGGGGTTCTAGGCAGGTGCTCTACCACTGAGCCACACCCCAGCCCCTCACTGGGGGGTTCTAGGCAGGTGCTCTACCACTGAGCCACACCCCAGCCCCTCACTGGGGGGTTCTAGGCAGGTGCTCTACCACTGAGCCACACCCCAGCCCCCTCACTGGGGGATTCTAGGCAGGGGCTCTACCACTGAGCCACATCCCAGCCCCTCACTGGGGGATTCTAGGCAGGGGCTCTACCACTGAGTCACACCCCAGCCCCTCACTGGGGGATTCTAGGCAGAGGCTAGGCAGAGGCTATATACTGATTCATGCCCTCAGTTCTTCTATTTTGATAGGGGGTCTTACTGAGTTACCCAGGCTGGCCTTGAATCTACCATCCTCCTGTCTCAGTCGCATGTGTAGTTGGGATGACAGGTCTTTAAAAAAAAACAAAAAACAAGCCGGGCGGTGGTGGCGCACGCCTTTAATCCCAGCACTCGGGAGGCAGAGGCAGGCGGATCTCTGTGAGTTCGAGGCCAGCCTGGACTACCAAGTGAGTTCCAGGAAAGGTGCAAAGCTACACAGAGAAACCCTGTCTCGAAAAACCAAAAAAGAAAAACAAAAAAACAAAAAACAAAACAAAAAAAAAACAAACAAAAAACAAAAAACAAAAAAACTGTGGTAAAGCACCTAGAATATATACCTTACCATCTTAACTCTCTGCACAGTCCTGTGGCAGAAGGGACCATCACTCCTGTGTCACCATGAAGGCCACCAAGCTCCAGAACTCCTCCATCTTGCAGAATTGAAACCTAACACCCTTAAGCAGTAACTCTGAGGCCCTCCCCCAGCCCCTGGCAATCACACAGACACACTGTCTTTATTACTATTTTTAGCATTTCTTTTGTAAAGATTTATTTTTACTTTTATGTGTATATACATATGCTTGTGAGTGTATGTGCCCATGGGGACCAGAAGAGGGCATCAGATCCCCCAAGCTGGGGTTACAGGTAGTTGTGAGTGAATTCAGGTCCTCTCTTAGGAGCATCAATTTTTTTTTTCCCCCCGAGACAGGGTTTCTCTGTATAACAGCCCTGGTCGTCCTGGAACTCTCTTTGTAGACCAGGCTGGCCTTGAACTCACAGAGATCTGCCTGTCTTTGCCTCCCTAGTGCTGGAATCAAAAGTGTGAGCCACCACCGCCCAGCTACACTAAGTATTCTTAACTGCTGAGCCATCTCTCCAGCCCTTCTACGATTATTTTTGAGACAGGGTCTGATGTAGCCCAGGCTGGCCTCAAACTTACTGTGTAGCTAAGGATGACCTTCATATAACTCCCGATCCTTCTAACACACCTGCCTAATTTGTCTCTACAAAGTGAACTACTGAGGACTTCAAAAAGTAACACAGCCCTGCCTTCTTTTTCTCTCCCTCACTGGCTTCCATCTCAGCATAATGTTCTAAAAGTGTATCCAGGCTGCAGCAACTGTCAGCACGTCCTTCCTGAAGGTGGAGTGGGTTTCATCATACCCGTGTGTCACAAGTTTACGCATTCGCCTGTTGATGGATACTTGGGCATTATCCCTATTTTGGCTTTTGTGAATCATGTTGCCAGGACCATGAATGTCCAAGCCCCACATGGTTCTCCTTCCAACTCTTCAGGATGCATATCCAGAAGTGGAAAAGTAATTCTTTTAATTATTTTCCCCTCTCAGATTAAATATATATATATATATACACACATACACAGACAGGTTTATTTATGTATATGTATGTGTACATGCACATATGTACATATGTGTGGAGGCCGGAAGGTGGCTTCAGATCCCCTGAAGCTGCGGCTGTGAGCCACCATGTGGGAGCTGGCAACAGAATTCAGGTCCTCTTCAAGAGCAGCAAGTGTTCTTAACTCCTGAGCCATCTCTCCAGCCTCCTCGCCTAGATTTTTTTTTTTTTTGAGACAAGGTCCCTTTATGTAGCTCAAGCTGGCTCCAACTCACTCTGTAGACCAGGCTGGCCTTCAATTCCTGCTTTAGTTTGAGTGTTGGGATGACAGTTATGTTCTACTACACTTATCTATTAAAAAAATTAAAAGTTTATTTCTTTATATTTGTGTGTGTGTGTATGTGTGTGTGTGTGTGTGTGTGTATGTAGACATGAGTGCTATGGTGCATAGTGTGGAGGCCAGAGACACCCTGTGGGGGCTAATTTTCCACTTTCACCACATGGACACTAGGGATTGAACCCAAATCACCAGGCTTGACAGCAATTGCTAGGCCATCTTGCCACCTCGACTTTTACAGGTTTGGAGAAAGTGTCCCACTACTAACAAGTATTTCACATACCCACCAACAACTTTCGAGGGTTCCAATCTTTTTACCTCTTTGCCAGTACTTTATCCATTTAAAGTTTACTGTTTTGAGCGTTTTTTTTTGTTTTCTGTTTTTTTTTTTAAATTTAAAGGATGTGTACCTGTGTGTCTGTGAGAACCAGAGGAAGCCAGAAGAGGGTGGTGGATTCCCTGGAGCTGGAGCTGTCCCAGGCAGTGAGCTGTCCAGTGTGGGCGCTGAGCGTTGAACTTGGATTCTCTGAAAGAGCAGCCAACGCTTTAACCCCGGGACACTCTCTCCAGCTTGTTTCATATTCTCAACAGTTGCCATTTGATGGGGGTGAGTGAGGCCCCAACTCTACTTAGGCAGCTTTCTTCTCTGGTCCCGTGTCTTTGGTTTTGTTTAAGAAACAATATTATGGAGCTGGAGAGATGGCTCAGAGGTTAAGAGCACTGGCTGCTCTTCCTGAGGACCTGGGTTCGATTCCCAGCATCCACATGGCGGCTCACAACCATCTGTGATTCGATCTGGTGCCCTCTTCTGGTGTGTAGGCAGAACACTGTATACGTAATAAATAAATTAATCTTAAAAAAAAAAAAAAGAAAAGGTATTATGGAGTCCAGGCTGGTTTCCTACTCTGTGTTACCAATGACCTTGAACTCCTGATCGTCCTGCCTCTATTTTCCTCAAGGCTGAGATGTGCGGTGTTGGGGATGGAACTCGGGGCTTCACGCATGCTAGCAACTGAGCTACATCTCCAGTCCCCATGTGGGTCTCATATCTATCGATAGCAGCAAATCACAGGATGCTCCACCAAGCAGCAAAAGAAAATGCTATTCTCTGTCAGGGAGCAAGTTTATTTCTTTATATTTGTGTATGTATATGTAGACATGAGTGCTATGGTGCATGTGTGGAGGTCACACCCTTGTCAGCCGGGGCCTTTCAGCAAAGTGACAAAGGAGGCAACCGTCTTCAAAGAGCTGGGACATGTCAGAACAAATGGTGTTCATCAGAGACCCTGAGTTTAAAACCAAATTATTTGATCTCTTTCTCTCTTCTTTTTGGAGGCATGGTCTTGCCGTGTGACCCAGGCTGGTCTTGAACTTGTGAGCCTCCCGCCTCAACCTCCTGAGGACTCAGTGTCCTTACAATATGGCGGCTGGCTTTCTACCGAGCAAAGGCTCCAAGAGGTGGTGAGCACTAGGCAGAGCGTATTCTTTATGACCTAGCCTCGGGTGCTACCAAACACCGAGTCCCAAAGGCACCCATTGAAAGGGGAGAGAGAAAGGGGCACAGGAGCTTCCGCATGAAGCATGTTGGAGTCATCAGTCATTTTAAAACCATTTCAGAACCTGGGTACGGTGCTGAGTGTGTGTAATTTCAGCACCTGGAAGGTGGAGCCAGGAGGATTATAAATTCAAGTCTATCCTCAGCTACATAGCTAGTTTGAGGCCAGCCTGGGTTACAAGAGACCCTGTCTCAGAGCAAAACAAACCTATCTGAGATGTTTTAAAATAGGGTATGTGGGAGGCAGGCGGGGCAGAGGGACAGTTAAAATGCCAGGTGTGATGGTTAATCTTAACACAAAAATGACTGGACCAAGAGGCACTCAGGAGACCGGTAAAGGGCACGCAAGGTGCATCTGTGTGGTCAGATTGGAGACAAGTAGATCACAAGGGCTCTAACTGGATCGATGACTTAGTCTGTTGCTGGATTGAAAATCTGAACAGAGGGACCAGTGAAGTTCAGCAGATAAAGGCATTTGCTACCAAGCCCGATGATCTGAATTTGACCCTGGGACCCACATGGTGGAAGGAAAGAACTGACTCCCATAAGCTGCCCTCTGATTTCCATATGCATGCTGTGGTGTGGGCATCATACATACATACTAATACATATATACATACATATATATAATAAAGGAATTTGAATAGATGATAGGGAAGCGATGGAGCTACAGAAGGTGGGACCTGGATGGAGGAAGTAGATGGGGGGCTGTGTCCTTGGGAGCTGTATCTTGTTTTAGTTCCTTCTGCTGTGGGATGTCTTTTTCTACACTGTGAATATGTGTTGTTCTGATTGGTTGATTAAATAAAGCTGTTTGGCCAATGGTGAGGCACAATAAGGTTAGGTGGGACATTTGAACTGGAGAGAGAGGAGAAGAACGGAGAATGGGGAGACACTGTGAACCACCGCCAGGAGAAGATGTGAAAGTCTTGGTAAGCCACGAAGCCACGTGGCAATACACAGATTAATAGAAATGGGTTGAGTTAAGTTATAAGAGCTGGCTAGCGAGAAGCCTGAGCCATCAGGTTATACAATTTGTAAGTAATATAAGCCTTTGTGTGTTTACTTGGGTCTGAGCAGCTGTAGGACTGGGTAGGACTCAGGAAAACTTCCGAATACACTTTTCCTGTTATAGCTCCACTTTTCCTGGTCCACCGTGATGTGAACAGCCTCTCCACACACTCCTGTAGCCATGAAATGAGCTGTTTTGCCATGCCCTCCCAGGATGGACCCAAACCTCTGAAACCATAAGCAAAATAAAGGCTTCCTTTTGTAGGCTGTTTATGTCAGGGCTTTTGACACAAATCTGAGTACACTACCATGCCAGGTAAGGAATGTGAGCCTGAAGCAGAAGGCCAGGCTGAGAGCCTGAGGAGGAGGATGAGTCTTCTCAATTCATGTATGTTTGCGTGTGGTGCAGGTGCATGTGTGTGGTGGTTTGCATAAGAATAGGCTCATAGATTTGAATGCTTGGTCATTAGGGAGTGGCACTACTTTACCGGGATTAGGAGGTGTGGCCTTGTTAGAGGAAGTGTGTCACTGGGAGTGGGCTTTGAGGTTTCAAATGCTCAAGCCAGGCCCAGTGTCTTTCTCTTCCTGCTGCCTGCTGATCCGGATGTAGAACTCTCAGCTACCTCTCCAGCACCGTGTCTGCCTGTGTGCCGCCATGCTTCAAGCCATGTTGACAATGGACTAAACCTCTGAAAATGTAAGCCAGCCCCAATGAAATGCTTTCCTTTATGAGAGCTGCATGGTCATGGCTGTCTCTTCATAGTAACAGAACACTGAGCAAGACATGCACGAGTATGCACACACGTATGTTCCTGTGTAGCACAGAGGCTGTCATTCTTTTTATTTTTTTTAAAGATTTATTTATTATGTATACAGTGTTCTGCCCGCATGTATGCTGCGCACTAGAAGAAGGCACCAGATCTCACTATGGATGGCTGTGAGCCACCATGTGGTTGCTGAGAATTGAACTCAGGACCTCTGGAAGAGCAGCCAGTGCTCTTAACCACTGAGCCACCTCTCCAGCCCCTGAGGCTGTCATTCTTTAGGAGTTGCCTACCTTGTTGTTTTGATCCCGGGTCCCTCATTTGCCTGGCCTCTCACTGAACAGGCTAGGGTGGCTGGCCAGCCAGTCCTAGGGGCCCATCTGCCTCTGCCTCCCTAGCAACGGGATTTCACGTGCCCCACCATGCCTGTTTTTTGTAAAATTAGGATTCTAGGGATCAAACTCAGGCCCTCATGTCCTTTACCAACCGAGCTACCTCTACATACCCATTTAAGGATCCTAGCACAGTAGAGATATGGCCAGGGATTTGCAATAAACATCTGAAATCGGTCTCTAGCAGTCACCTCTAGGTAGGAGTTTGGGCCCCCACCAGGACTTCCCTTCTCAGGGGGCCCCTGTCAAGCCTGAGGGGTGTCACCTTCTACCACTGGCAGAGACCATCTGTTCGTTTGTTTGTTCCCATGGACAGTGTGTGGATGTGTGCCCATGTGCACGGTGCACGGTGTGGACACGGTGTGTACAAGGTATTACGCATGTGGTCATGTGTGTATGGTGTATGCACGTGTGTATGTGTGTAAATGTGCACGTGGGGGCCCGAGCTTGCTGCCTTATGTGTTGTCTCGCTCTTCCAACTTACTCACTGAAGCAGGGTCTGTCAATCAAACCCAAAGCTTGTTAATATGGCTACCTTGGCTACTGGCTTATTCTGGGGATCCTGTTTCTGCCTCCAAAGCTGGAATTGCAGGTGGGCTATCACACTCACCCAGCATATATTTATATGGGTTCTGGGGACCTGAACTTCGGTCCTAGAACTGAAGTTACAGGCTGTTGTGAGTCGCCAGGTGGGTGCCAGGAACCAAACCCAGGTCCTCTAGGAGAGCAGTAATTGCTCTTAAGCTGCCGAGTCAACTCCTTAGCCCCGCTTTCTTTCTATGTGTGCAATAGGTTGTGCGGAGTCACGCTTGACTTTTGACATGGGTGCTGGGGATTTGAACTCAGGTCCCCAAGCTTACACAGCAAGAGCTGGTATGCTCTACGTCATCTCTCCAGCCCCTTATCGTCATGTTTTAAAGATAAAGTCTCTCACTGGGGATCTGGGGCTCTTCCATTAGGCTAGAGCAACTGGTCAAAGAACTCCAGGGATCCACCTGTCTCTGCCTCCCTCGTGCTGGGATGACACACGCACGCCACCACTCCTGGCTTTTTTTGTGTGGGACCTGGGGATTGGACTCAGGTCCTTACGCTGGCTGGGCAAGCACTTCACCCACGAAGCCATCTCCCCAGCCCCTTGTTTCAAGTCATTAAACTCTGACTACAACTTCAGCTATGGCAGGTCCCCAATTTCCAGTTAAGAAGGTAACGGTACCAGCCGGGCGGTGGTGGCGCACGCCTTTAATCCCAGTACTCGGGAGGCAGAGCCAGGCGGATCTCTGTGAGTTCGAGGCCAGCCTGGGCTACCAAGTGAGTCCCAGGAAAGGCGCAAAGCTACACAGAGAAACCCTGTCTTGAAAAACCAAAAAAAAAAAAAAAAAAAAAAAAAAGAAGGTAACGGTACCAACAGGACAGGCCAAACGGTCCATGGCCATACTTGCCAGGGTGTGGCTGTCTTAAGTTTCCCCTGGAGGCCCCCTGGGGCTAGTCTGTCTTTCCCTAAATGTCCTCAGACAGTGGCCTCAGCCCAGTGTACCCGGGCAAGTGATAAAAAGATCTAGACACGCTTTGTGTAGATTTAAGCTTTTCTTCCATCAATGCCGGTATCCAGCAGTTTGTTGGCAAGACCTTAATAAAGCAGTAATGCAGGGACCCAGCACAGGGCAGTATGAACCAGAGACCTTAAATGGAAGCCCAACCCAGGTGGCAGTTATGGGGTTTCCTATAGCCATGGGCCAATCCACAAAATGCTTTTTTTTTTTTTTTTTTTTTTTTTTTTGTTCGTTGTTTTGTGCACAGGTTAGACTCAAGTTTGTGCTTCTCCTGCTTCAGTCTGTCAACCCCTGGAATCCTAGGCCCATGCCACCATGTGCCCGGTAAAACATGTGCTTTCTATGGTGGCACTTTTCAAAGGTCGTAACAGGGGCTGGGGGTTTGGCTCGGCTAGTAACGTGCTTGCCAGGCAACCACGAGGAACTGTGTTCAGATTCCCAGCATAGAGGTAAAAAAGCAAATGTGTCAGTGCATGCCTGCGATCTCAGATCTGGGGAGGTGGAATTAGGATCCTTGGGCTCACTGGCCAGCCAGACTAGTAGAATTGGGGAGCTCCAGGTTCAGTGAGAGACCATGCCTCAAAAACAAGGTGGGGAGAAATAGAGGAAGGCACCAGGGGTCAACCTCTGGCTTCTAACTGCTGGGACAGACAGCAGGCACATGTCACCATGGTAAGGCACCTGTCTAGGATTCTCTCGTGAGGGCTGAGGAACTACCTTAGGGGTATCATGTCTGCCTATATTCCCCCAGTAAGGGGCTGAGGGTATTACTCAGTGCTAGCAGGCTTGTCCAGAATCCCCCAACCCCATGAAGGGCTAGAGTATGGCTCTGGTAAAGCATCTTCACATATACATGCATACATAAGCATACAACAGACACAGACAGACAGACAGACACAAAGATAGCAGCATGTCCCTTGCCTTCCAGTGGTGGCCTTGGCTATCAAGAGGCTCCTAGAGACAGGAGTCCAGGTTAGCTTGGGCATCTGGCTGGATGCTCTGAGTAACAGGTTCTCCCGATCTGAATTCTTGAGTGCAAACCATAGTCACTCCTACCCCTTTCTGGATATTCTGGGTCCTTTCTATTTTGTTCTTTATTGGTAAAATCAGGCTTCCACTCCACGGGTCTGCTGTATAGTTGGCATGACCTAACTGACGGGAGGGTCACAGAAGAGCCCAGAATGTACTACGTTGTCACAGACTCCATTTCCGGAAGGGCCTGGCTCTAAGGAAGAGAGGGAGGGGTCTGCTTTTCCAGGGTGACAATCTCCGGTCCCTCTAACCAGGTCCTGGGTTGTGAGGCTGTGACAGAGGCCAGCCACAAGCTCTCTGGAGAACAGAGGCAAGTGCTGTAGTGAGGGGCTGTAGTAAGACCCACCTTGATCAGGGAGCTCACGTCACGTGTCCCCAAACCTCCCCACACTGTGGTTACCCTCTGTCACCTGGATGTATAGCCCAAAGAATCTGCCCCGTCTCTAGGCTAGAAACTTTCATGTAGTCCCTCCTTAAAGGGGTGAATCCTGATTGGTCCATGGTGGTCTTGTGCATGGTCATGTGACACAGCTCCAACCAATAAGGTGAGAAGGTCTGTGCAAGGCTTGGGGGGGCAGGGAGAGAATAGGGTCTGAATACTTCGTTGGAGGACACTGTTGGAAGCCACAGCACCTGCTCAAGCTGGGTTTCTCGCTGTCGACAATGATGCTCTCCCAGCTGCTTCACAGGAGGACACAGCTAAGGATGGCCAGTCAGATAAAAAAAATAAATAAATCTTGATGACATCATCACATCTTCAGATTAACTGATATCGAACAGCCCAGCTCCTAGCACTTTTGGTGGTTCTGAGGGGTGTAACTCTTCCAGAGTGAATGTTCTACCTGCTAAGCCATGTCCCCAGCCCCTCACTGGGGATTCTAGGCAAGAGCTCTACCACTGAGCCACACCCCCAGCCCCTCACTGGGGAATTCTAGGCAAGAGCTCTACCACTGAGCCATGCTCATACCTGTTGCTGTTAGATTTTAGGCATGTGCTCTACTGCTGAGCTACACCCCAAAACCTTTTTATTTTATTTTATTTTATTTTATTTTCCCAGCCAGGATCATAGTAAGTTGGCCAGGCTGCCTTTTGAGTCATTCTGTAGCTCAAGCAGGCCTTGAACTTGTGATCCTCATGCCTCAGGCTCCTGTGTATTTGAATGACGGGCCTATACCATCAGTCCCAGCATGAACCTCTTCTCTTCAGTTTATTCTTCTGACAAGTTCATGCATGCATTTAATGCACTGCTGTCATTTCCAACCCACATTACTCTCTCTTACCCTCTCCCTCACACTGAGCCTTTTTCTTTTCACAGACACCCTGTCCCGCATCAACTCCCCTCACTTCCCTACTTCCTCAGGGCCCGTATCAAATGCTCCCTCCTTCACTGCCGTAGTTCTCAACCCATGGGTTGCAAACCCTTGGGAGATTGCATATCAGACATTTACATTACAATTCATAGCAGAGGCAAATCACAGTTATGAAGTAGCAATGGAATAATCTTATGGTTGGGGTCACCACAACACGAGGAACTATACTAAGGAGTCGCAGCGTTAGGAAGGTTGAGAATCACTGGTTCATTGATCCTCAATTCTGCTCAATAACAACTTGCCATACTCTGTCTTCTAGGTTATAAACCACCATGCCATGAACACTTTTTTTTTAGTTCTTCAAGACAGGGTTTCTTTATATAGCCTTGGCTGTCCTAGAACTCGCTCTGTAGACCAGGGTGGCCTCGAACTCACAGATACCCACTTGCTTCTGCCTTCCAAGTGCTGGGATTAAAAGCATGCACCAATACCATCGCCTTGCTAAGATCACTTTTTAAAAGGTTTATCGTATTTTTTTTTTTTGTTGTTTTTTTTTCGAGACAGGGTTTCTCTGTGTAGCTTTGTGCCTTTCCTGAAACTCACTTGGTAGCCCAGGCTGGCCTCGAACTCACAGAGATCCACCTGGCTCTGCCTCCCAAGTGCTGGGATTAAAGGCGTGTGCCACCACCGCCGGGTTTATCATATTTTTAAATTATATGTACAGGTGTGGATATGCACATGAGTGTGGGTGCCTATAGAGGCCAGAAGAGGGTGTCAGATCTGGAATTGCAGGTGGTTGTGAGCCACTCAATGTGGGTGCTGGGAGTTGAACCTGGGTCCTCTAGAAGAGCAGAATGTGCTTTTAACGACTGAACCTTCTCTCTAGCCCCCCACCCCAGAACATTCTCATACCATCCCTATCTGTTAAGGGTTGGTTGTAAGATGACCTCCGTAGGCTTAAACACTTGGCCCTTGAACAGAGCTCAGGTTACTGGTTTGGGAGGTCAGAGAATCTTTAGGGTACGGCGTCTCCCTGGAAGAAGTGAGTCACTGTGGGCAGGCCTTGAAGCTTTTATGGCTGGGCTCCTACTTCCTGTTTGTCATCCACTTCCTGGTCTGCCATGATGCGAGAAGTATTAGCGATGGTCCCTCGGTTATGAATTCCACCGTGCCTTCCCCGCCATTAAGAGACTGTCCTGTCAGAGTGTGAGCCAGAGCAAACAGCTCCTCCTTCAAGCTCTGAGAAAAGTTAGCTGACACAGGTCCCCTTCCCACACCATACTGTATACAATCAAAGTTATTCTTTAATGTGTACACGAGGGTGCATGGGTGTGCGCAAGCACACGCGTGTATGTTCACACGGAGACCTAAGGTTGACATCAGGTTATCTTTCCTCCGTTGTTCTCTGTCCCCCTTTTCTTCTCTGCCCCCCCCTTTCTGAGACAGTCTCTTCCAACCCTGAAGTTCATTGCCTCCTTATTTTAAGGCTTTATTTTTAATTATGTGTGTGTGTGTGTGTGTGTATACATGATTGTGGGTCAGAAGAGGGAACTAGATCCGCTGGAGCAGGAGTTACAGGTGGTTGTGAACTGCTTGATATGGGTGCTGGGAACCGAACTCGGGTCCTCTGTCAGAGGAGCATGTGTGTACTTGACCTCTGAGCTATCTCTCTACCCTCCAGTCCGTTTTTTTTTTTTTCCCTCTTCTTCAAGACAGGACTTCTCTTTGTAGACCAGACTGGCCTTGAACTCACAGAGACCCAGTTGTCTCTGTCTTCTGAATGCTGGGATTAAAGGCGTGCACCACCACTGCCCGGCCATTTTTTTTTTTAATGTAAGTGCTGGGGAATCCCAACTCATGCAACGCACGCTTGCATACGGGTGTTTTACCAGCTCAGCCATCTCCCCAGCTCCGAAGGCTACCCTTGACTTAGCCACATATTGCTAAGATGTGAAGAAACGGAGCTGCCAAGGGTAAGATGAAATAAACGTGGGTACATCATACAGCTTAAGCCAGGGGTGGAAGCTCACTCCCAGGACTTAAAGGCCGGAGAAGGGCAGTTATCCTAATGAGTTCCAGGATATCAGGCGGGTGGGAGGGAGGAGGGACAAGGAGGAGAGAGACCCAATATGAATGAGAATGAATGAATGAACAGCGCTGGATAGAAAGAAGGGGGACTTTCACCAGGTTGCTTCCCACCACTGCCTTCAACATGCCGTTTTGCAAGTACTCAGCGACCGTGTGATAGATTTCAGAGCCAATCACAGAGCTAGAGATTTGACAGCATCTCTGAAGAGCAACCTGGGGCTGGGCAATATGAGGCACACCTTGCAGAAGTGGAGCCCGGCTACCCTGCTCCAGCTTTCTCCCAGGAAAGAAAGACCTGAGTACTGCTAGGTTAAGGAGTCAAAAAAAACCCACTGAAGTTGGATGTAGTATCCCAGGCCTGTCTTCCCAGCCACTTAGGAGGCTGAGGGAGAAAAATTCCTGAGTTCAGGCTTGTCATGGCTACAGAGTGACTCGAGGTCAGCCTGGGCAACTTGGTAAGGCCCTGTATCAAAATAAAAAACTGAAAAAGGCTGGGGGCGTGGCTCAGTGGTAGAGCACCTGCCTAGAATCCCCCAGTGAGGGGCTGGGGTGTGGCTCAGTGGTAGAGCACCTGCCTAGAATCCCCCAGTGAGGGGCTGGGGTGTGGCTCAGTGGTACAGCGTGCTTGCCTTGTATACAGGCGGCCCTGAGTCCAATCCTCAGTGCTGCAAAAAAAAGGAAAGAGGCCACAAGGGAACATATGAAGGTCAGTGGTTTGATCCTGTGCTCTTGAATCTTTCTGATCAGCATACTGCGAACAGAAGAGCTGGGGGCACTGTTGAATATGAGCCTCCTCTGTAACCTGTGCTGGCAAAAACAGCTTCATCCACAGAGATGTAGACTCGGGCTCTATCACTGATCTCATGACCTTGAGCAAGTTAATCCCTGAGCGCCAAGTTCCTTCTTTGTAAAAGCCACACCATCGAGTTGTCTCCATCCCTGTATACACTAGGATATATGTCATGTACATGTCTGTATTTCTATAGAAAGAGAGACTAGATCCCCCTTCCTGCCTAACTCCTACTAAGATATCACATATAATCTAAAGCCTCTTCATCCAGGTAGGCTCCCAGGCTGCCCCAGCCAGTCTACAGTCTCCCCGCTTTCTTTATTTAAAATCATATGTATACGTTTATATCAATGTGTGGGTCTGTGCACATGAGTGCAGGTACCTGCAGAGGCCAGAAGAGGGCACCAGATCCCTTGGAGTGGGACTTCCTGGAGGTTGTGAGCCACCTGGCATGGGTGCTGGGAAGAGGGAACTTAGATCCTCTGCAAGAGCAGCCATTGGTCTTAACTGCTGAGCCATCTCTCCAGGCCTGGACCTCCTTTCTTCTACCCTGCTGGACCATGTTTCTTAACTTCAGCTTTCCAACTATATCCCTTTCCTTCCCTAGACTGGGCACTTAACTCAGCAGAGGGAAGGGCAATCTATCTCTACATCCCTTGGACTCAGAGGCATCCAGGCACCAAGTGAGTGTCCTCCAATGTCATTCCAGTCTCTTCCCCCGAGTTCTACCTGCTCCACTCCAAGGAGACATGGTGGGGGGGGTGGCGAGGGGGGAAGGAAGTGACTAAGTCTGCCAGGAGGTAGAGGCAGGGGAGTGCTTGGGGAGGAGGTTCAGGGTGGTGATGTCACTGGTCCTGAGGACCAAAGTGGAATTGACAGGGGTGGAGGGGACACTCCAGGAAGAGATACACAACGATGATGACGATGTACAGGTAGGAAGAGGGAAGAGATGGCAGGCAACCCGTGGGTGTTACTAGCATATCTGCTGGGGGTGGGAATGGCTAAAGACAAGGATTCTGGATCCAGGTTCCTCAAAAGGCCTTGAATGCCACAGCAAAGACCTGGCCCTATAGACACAGTGACTGTCTCTTTTAAGTGTGATATTCTGGAGATGCTTGGTTTGCGGGGAGGTGGGTGCTAATGGGATCTGGACCAGCATGGTAGGGGAGGGAGAAGAACCAAGAATTACTACCTGCATGGCTCACTGCTGTAAATAATAGCCACACACCACCGTCCCTTTCCAGGCACAATTGTTTTTACGTGCATTGAACGACCCACCCCCAGCAAGCAGCTCCTTGAAAAGGAAGTGGGCCTGGCTGTGCTATGTCCATTTCACAGAGGGACAAACAGAGAGACAGAAAAGCACAGTGACCTGGCCCCGGGGCCACTGGGGCTGATTCCAACATGAAGCCACGCCTGGGCTCAGAGTGCATAAGGGCAGTGGTTGTCAGCCCTCAGACCGGCTAGACTCAGCGGTTTCTAGAGTCAGAGCCTGGAGACAAGGAGGTGACCTTTGACCTCTCAGTCATCTTGCAACTGGTCACTTGGGCCTATCCTGGAAGGAACCTTACAAGGGGACAGGGTTTCCCTGGGGTCAGGTGGGCCATTGTGAGCTTGTCTCTCTGAGTCTTAATGTGAGACCTTCGACTTGGACCCTGGGAGCGGCAGATGTGGGATGCCCGTAAAAAGGCCAGTCCCTTCACCAAGGCACAGGGCGCACAGTCAGAGGCAGCCTTTCTCCTGTCTGTCTACCGAATGCCCCCCTAAAAGCCCTCTTTTCTCCAGCCTGAGAAAGAAAAGAAGAATCAGAGAGCTGTCGGGGGCTGCTGAGGTCACAGGTTGGGAGTCTGTTACCTCCAGTCTCGGGGTCCTAGGGATTGTCTAGGGGTGGGCAGAGGGCAGGTGGTGTAGGATTAGCAGGCGTTGACAGAGAGGGGCTTTTTGCACTTGGGGGTGGAGTGGGGGGGGGAGCGTGTTCAGAATCTGAGCAGTTAGCTTTGTTTTCAAATGACCTGTTTAATGATTTACCTGGGGCCATCCAAGGAGCAAGGGGCTCTCTACTCAGGCAAGGGAGGTAAAGATTTCAAACCTTGCGTCCCCACAGATAGAGCAGCCCTCGGAGGAGAGAGTAAACAGACGCAGAGCTACCTAGCTGGGCTTCATCTTCCAAACAATAGTCCTGACCGAGCTCTGAAAGGTTGAAGTCAGGTCCCTGAGCAAGAACTTTGAACAGGCTCTTTCTCCTGAGCCCAAGCCCACAGGAGACAAGACAGCCTGGGGAGGGAGGGAGGGAGGGGGTGTGTTTGCATTTGACTTCATCTTGACCCGTCATGTATCATTTCTTTGGCAGGGAGGTTGGAGCATCTTCGCCTTTACCGCCCCCCCCTCCCCAAACTAGACCCATCATAATGGTAAGCCAACAAGGTTTAAGTTAACCATAGCTTGCTCCAGTTCCCACTCCACAGGGGGAAAAGGGCAATTAAAAAAAAAAAAAAAAAAGACAACCCGACTCTAATCCAACAGGAGTTTATGAAGTCAAACGCACACCTAGCAATGGGAAAAATCCAAGATTAAAAAAAAAATTTTTTTTTTCTTCTTTTTCTTCTTACCTCCCAAGGCCTTCCCCTATTTTTTTTTTCCTCCCCCTGCAACATCCAAGCCCAGCCTCCAGGCAGATCCATAAACACGCCTGCTCCTCCCCTTCCATGGTTCAAAATCCCCCCTCCCTCCCACTTCGCTGGACCCCCAAAAGAGAAAAGAAATCAGCGACCCTGGCCCCTCAGCCCCTCCCCCGCTGCCTGCACCTCCTCTCTCCTCTCTCTCCAGGCACCTGGAGATAAACATCTACTAATGATTTTATGATTTTTCTGTTCTGGGGTAGACGAGCTCAGCGCCATCCCTCCCCGCTTGCCGGTGGCTACAGGGGGGCCGGCCCAACCAAGAGGAGGGGAGTGGTGGTGGTGGATGGATGGGGGGATGGGGCGTGTTTAGTTTGTTAATTTCCACCTCCGGATCCCCACACCTGTTTTTCATTCATTCATTCATTCGTTCATTCATTCATTCATTCACTCACGGATGCATCACAGAGGCCATTTGGGGAGGTTACTAGAGATCTCAGGGAAGGGGACTGAGATGGGGGGGAGGGCTGGGTGTTGGTGGCAGCAGTTGGAGGCGCAGTGGGGTGGGGGGGATCTGGGTGGAGGGGACCCCCAACTAGAGAGCACAGGGGTGGCTTTGTCCGATGCGGGAGGATGGCAGAGATCCCGGGGGGTGGGGGGGGAATGAAGTTGTTTTGCACTGCGTCCCCCCGGGGTGCGCCTCTTTGTCTGTCCCGGGGCGGGTACCATGCGCCCCCCCATCCCCTCGCCCCATACTCTCTTTCTCTCACCTGGTCTTGGAAGACAGGAAGGCAAGTTTGATGAGGCCGTAGGTGAAGAGCGGGATACTCTCCTTGGCGACGCTGGCAACTTGCAGCCGGTGTTCCAGAATGTGCAGTTCCATCGTCCGCCCAGGGCTCTTCCACAGCGGATCATCCGCGGTGGCCCGAGTTGCTGGGGGGGGGGGGGGGGACGGGGGACGGGGGACGGGGACGAGCAGCGGCCCCCGCCCCCTGCGCGCCCCAAGCCGTGGGGCAACCGGCCCAGGGAAGGGGGCCCGGAGCTCGGTGCTGGGCTGATTTGTACTCGATCCAGAAAAAGGAAGCTTGGCAAGTTGCAAAAAAAGGAGGCCTGGGGAGGACCTGCGGGGTGCAGCGAGCTACGGGGTAGACAAGCAAACAGCGCCCGGCGGAGCGCGGCGCCCGGCGCAGCAGCAGCTGGTGTTCGCTGTAACAAACAACTTGCCACTCAAACGCCGGGCCCGTGCTGCGCAGGCGCTGGCCGCGGGGCCACGCGATGCCTGTCGGGATTTGTAGTCCGTGCTCGCGCTTTTACGCGGCCCTTCCCCCTGGACTACTCCAGCTTGCTGATGTCAAGCCAGGGGGGCTGGGCTGCTGAGCCACGGTGCACCCGGAATGCAAGATTTCGGGGATCCCCAGGGACACAGAAGAACCCTATGGTACACATAGGGAATTCGGAGCCGACCTAAGCCTAGGTGCATGCCCTGTCGTCGCTCAAACTCAGGATTAGGCGCTTTCTTTGGGGTGTCAAGCGAGCTACCCCCTTTCCTCCACAAACAACTCCAGCGTTGGAGAAGGCCCTGAGCCTGCCAGGGGAGAGATTTAGAGGAATCGGTGATTGTCGTGCAGCGAAGCCAAAGCAAAAGACAAGGCTTGGGTTAGACAGAGAAGGGTGCCGGGTCCTTGTGGAGAGGTGCTGAGGGCTGAATGAGAGCACGCAGGCAGGGGGAGGGGGTTGCTCAGAGGGAGAGCTGCGCGGCCTTCCAGGCAGAAGGAACACCGTGTCCAAACGCAAGGAAGCGTGAAAGCCCCCACGGTACTGTGTTTGGCTTTGTTGCTGCGGAAAATGTGAGGGAGGAGAGAGATAAGGCAGGCACGGGAACCAGGACCCGGGTCTCCGGGATCATGGGTGCACAGTGGCTGAAGTAACTGTTGATCTCGGGCAGGGGGGAGGGTGCGGGGGTGGGGTGGGGAGCGGACCTGAATCTGAATGAGAGTCATCCTTCGTGTTTCTCACCCCAGGTTTGCATGCTGTTCGGGAGACCTGTTCAGCAAATATCCCCCCCACCCCCACCCCACCCGGTGAGCCTTTCATGGTTGACTAGGTTTTGAAATCCTTTAGGTTAAAGTTACTGACTAGTGTTTTTGCCCTCTGGCAGAGTACTTTGGGGGATGTGGTGGGTCGAATCTACCTGCTGAGGCGGATAGGAAACTTTTTTTTTTTTTTTTGGAGGGGAGAAAATCCTGCCTGTCAAAATCTCACATTCGCAGTCCCCTTCTATTAGGGACTTGCTCTGCTTCCTCATACCGACCAGGGAGTGAACCCTAGAATCTGGAGTACGTCTCATGGCCTGTCCATCCCTCTGTTGCTTTGATTTCACTAAAGATTGGGCCTTCGAGATGGCTCAGCCGGTAAAGACACTTGCTGCCAAGCCTGATGACCCAAGGTGGATCTCCTGACCCAGACCTTGGAAGGAGAGAACTCTTCCAAGAGAAACTCTGGAATAATAATAATAATAATAATAATAATAATAATAATAATAATAATAAATATAATAATAATTGAAAATAATAATAATTGATCGTTCGATTTTTATTTAGTTTTTGAGACTGGGTCTCGTTTATCTCATGTTGTCCTTCAACGCTTCATATAGTTGAGGATGACCCTGAATTTCAGATCTTACCTCCATCTCCTGAGTACTGGGATTACAGGTGTACAGTGCCACATCTGGTTTATGCCATGGTAGGGATGGAACCCCGTACTTCGTACATACTGGGAAACACTCTTTGGTTTTTCAAGACAGGGTTTCTTTCTCTGTGTAGTTTTGGTGCCTGTTCTTGATCTCACTCTGTAGACCAGGCTGTCCTCGAACTCACAGAGATCCACCTGGCTCTGTGGATCTGGGATTAAAGGCGTGTGCCACCACCACCTGACTAGGAAACACTTTTAACTGAGGAATCCCAGTCTTCTTTTTCTTTAGTTTTAACTAAAAGCTTAAAAATGTATATATTTTGTGTCTATAAGTGATTTGCCTGTATGTATGTGTGTGCATCACAAGCATGCTCGGTGCCCAGAGAATCCAAAAGTGTGTCAGACCCTCAGGAACTGGAGTTACAGATGGTTGTGAGCTGCTCTGTGGGTGCCGGGAATTGAACCCCGGGTTCTCTGGAAGAGCAGCCAGTGCTAACTACCGAGCCATCTCTCCAGCCCCTTATTTACTTTAGAAGAGATTGGTTTTTATTTTTACTTACGTCTCAGCGTCTCTGTGTGTATATGTTGTGTCTCTATTGGGGGTATGTGTGTCCTGGAAGACCAGAAGTGGGTCTTGAATCTCATGAGTCACTTGACATGGTTGATGAGATTCGAACTCAGGTTCTCTCTTAGTCACCAAGGCAGCTCCCCATCCCTTCTTTTGGTTTTCTGAATTTTTTGGAGACTGGGTTTCCTGTAGCCCAGGTTAGCCCGGAACTCTTGATTTTCCGGCTCCTACCTCTCAAGTCCTTGGGTTGAGGGTGTGCCTCTACCACACGTAACAGACCATCCAGAGACTATGTTTCAAGCTGGGCATGCAGCTCAGTGGTAGAGCGCTTGCCCAGCATTTACAAGACCCTGAGTTTGATCCCCAGCACTGTAAATAAATAAAATGAACTATTGGGCATGATGGCACACATCTGTGTTTCAGTGCTTGGAGGGCGAGGCAGGAGGATTGTTGCCAGTTGGAGGCTAGCCTGGGCTACGTAGTGAATTCACAGCAGACTTTGGCTACATAGTGAGGGTCTGTCTTGAAAAACCATAACTAAACTATAAGAGTCTGTCTCCCTCCTCTGAAACTCTGTTCCATAAAGGTGATGATTTTTGGGGGCTGGTGAGATGGCTCAGCAGGTAAAGGTGCTTGCTGCCAAGCTTTAAGATCTGAGTTCAATCCCCGTGACCCACTTGGAAAGAGATAACCATCTCCCTAAGTTGTCCTTTGGCTTTTATATGTATACACACACACACACGCACACACACGCACGCACACACACGCACACACACTCTCTTTAAATAGATGTAATAAATAAAGGCAATGACTTTTGGCTGCTCTCTGTTCGGCTCTCACTTTTAGCAACAGCAACTGGTATACGAGGGAAGGCCACTCATTCGGTGTCTAGGGAATACATACACGCAGAAGCTTATGCCTTTCCAATGGACTCGACAGATCTAGAAGGCCCAGACAGAAATGTATTCACGAGGCCAGCTTGGTGGTACATAGTCATCATCCTAACACTTGGGAGGCAGAGAGGATCAGGAGTTCAAGGTCATCCTCAGCAACGTAAAGAGTTCAAGGCTAGCCGGGCGGTGGTGGCGCACGCCTTTAATCCCAGCACTCGGGAGGCAGAGCCAGGCGGATCTCTGTGAGTTCGAGGCCAGCCTGGGCTACCAAGTGAGTTCCAGGAAAGGCGCAAAGCTACACGGAGAAACCCTGTCTCGAAAAACCAAAAAAAAAAAAAAAAAAAAAAGAGTTCAAGGCTAGCCTGGGCTACATGATGAACCACCTCTTTCCCTTCCCCCCAAATGCATTCAGGGCCCTAAAAGGCAACTGCAAGCTATGGTTAGGGTGAAGGCAGTTGGGTGTCAGCCAATCAGAAGGGCACATGAAAAAAAGGAACTGTGCCGGTAGGCACAGCCTCACAAAACAGCTAACAGGTGACGAGGCAAGACAAACAAGGCTCCAATCAGGATCGGGCCGGTTTTCTGACTCCTGTTCCCAGTGGGCCAAATCAGTATTTTCCAATCTGCAGGCCGTGACCTGCAAGGGGATGGGGAAATCAATGTTTCAGGACACGACTAGCATAAACACTGAGAATCCAGAAGGGCACAGAAAAATGCCCACGGTAAGGAGAGGTTACTCTGCCACCAGAAAATATGATTTAGTCACGTGGGTGTGGCGTGTGTACAGCCGTAGATTGGATCTTGACATGAAGGTTTCTGTTTGCGTGTGTATGGGGGCGTGGGCAGGCTGGGGATTAAATGCAGGACATCCTCCTGAGTGATGCCCCTTATCCCAGTCCCTCACTGGAAGATTCTAGGCAGGTGTTCTACTGCTGAGCCATGGTTCTAGGCAAGCTCTCTATAGTTAAGACACGATTCAGCTCCCCTCACTAGGGGATTCTTTTTTTTTTTTTTTTTTTTTTGGCTTCTTGAGACAGGGTTTCTCTGTGTAACAGCTTTGGAGCCCTTCCTGGAACTCACTCTGTAGCCCAGGCTGGCCTTGAACTCAAGGAAATCTGCCTGCCTCTGCCTCCCGAGTGCTGAGATTAAAGGCATGTGCCACCACTGCCCGGCTTTCACTGGGGGATTCTAAGCAGGTGCTCTACCACTGAGCCACACCCCAGCCTCTCACTGGGGGATTCTAGGCAGGTGCTCTACCACTGAGCCACACCCCAGCCCCTCACTGGGGGATCTTAGGCAGGTGCTCTACTATTGAGCCACACCTCAGCCCCTCATGGGGAGGAGCAGATTCTACGTAAGTTCTCGAACACACGGAACTATACTCCTCGGCCCTTCACACTGGAAGATTTACAGCATCCACACTGCCACTGAGCTACATCCCCCAACCCCTGACTTTTTGAGACAGGATCTCTCTCACAGCTTATTGTCGTGACCAACTGACATTACAACTCCACATTGTTTTATTTCCTTTATACTTAAAAGCTGACACGCCACTGAGACACTGGAAAATATGCCAACACGCGTGGAAGAAATTGGCCAATTGTCCTGTTTTCCCCGAGAGCAAGATGGTTTCTTCAGGATGGGGGACTTTCAGTTTAAAAAGCACAGGCCATTCTCTGTGCAACCAAGATGAAGGTGGCCACATCACTTGGAAGCAATTTAGTTATGCAAAGTCATTAAAACCTGCATTTAGCCCCGGTAGAGTGGATTGGAGGTGAGCAGCTCTGTGAGCACAAAATGCACCCGGGAATTCAGAGACTCCATGTGGGAAAATAATGTAAGTATTTCAGGGGTATTTTTTTTTTTTTAAATTTTGATTTCCCATTGAAATAATGGTATTTGAGATATTGGGTTAAATAAACTACATTGTTGAAAGTAATAAGATCACCTACTTTCCGTTTTAATTTTCTTAAAGATTTTATTTTATTTATTTATTTATTTTTTTGGTTTTTCGAGACAGGGTTTCTCTGTGTAGCTTTGCGCCTCTCCTGGAACTCACTTGGTAGCCCAGGCTGGCCTCAAACTCACAGAGATCCGCCTGGCTCTGCCTCCCGAGTGCTGGGATTAAAGGCGTGCGCCACCACCGCCCGGCTAAGATTTTATTTTTTATTTACGAGTCTGTATGTAAGTCTGTGTGTTTGTAGGTGCATGTCCGTGCAGGAGCCTGTGGAGACCGGAGGAGGAAGGTATCAGATCTGCTGGAGCTGGATTTACAGGTAGTTGTGAGCCACCTGACAAGGCTCTTAAGTACTGAGCCATTTCCCCTGCCCCCTCAACATTTTTATGTTTTATGATTTTTTTTCATGTGTTTGTGTGTATATGGTATGTAAGTAAGTGTGTATACGTGTGTACAGGTGCTTCTGTGTGAGTATGTGGAAGCCAGAGATTGCCATTAGGAACCTCCCTTGATCACTTTTCTTCTTACTAATTGAAACAACATCTCTCAGTTGAACCCAGAACTCACCACTATGATATGACTGGTCATGCTGGCCGGCATGCTCTTGGGAACACCCTATCTCTACTTTTTGAGTGAGCACTGGAATTATAAGTGGGCTGCCATGACCACAAGGATTTTGTTTTGGTTTTTGGAGACAAAGTCTCTTTGTTATATAGCTCTGGCTGTCCTGGAACTCACTGTATAGACCAGGATGTCCTGGAACTCACAGAGATCCACCTGCCCCTGCCTCTGGAGTACTGGGATTAAAGGCATGTGCCACCACCGCCCGGTGTTTTTTTTGTTTTTTTTTTTTAGTTTTTTTTTTTTATGGTGATATGAGGATTGAGCCCAGGGTCTTGCTCATGCTAGGCAAATGCTCTGCCTCTAAATTATATCTTCAAATGCCCCACAAGGAATTTATGTGCATTCTGGAGATCTGAACTCTGGTCCTCATACTTGCTGCTTGTGTGAAATGTGTCTTAACCACTGAACTGTCTTCCCTAGACATGGTCCTGTGTAGCCCAGGCTGTCCTCAAATTCACTAGCTGAGAATGATGTCAGACTCCCAATTCTCTTGCATCTACTTCCCAAGAGCTAGAAGCATAGGAGAACATTACAATACTCAGATTCTTTTTATGTCTTTGTAGTCAGAATTATATATGGCTGGCAATAGAATTTAAGCTGGATAGCTCTTTCTCGTGGGGGTTTTCAAATTGTGGTTCATGCTGGCATCACTTGAGGACTCTCTGTAAAGACATCACTAATGACTTGGTTGTGGTTTGTACCCCAGCGTTCATCCTGTGTTGGATGTGATCATTGTGGTATGTTGATTGGTGGCTAGATCTTTACAAAGGTGGGTTTAGTGGGAATCCTTGGGTATCAGAGGTCTTTTCTTTTCTTTTCTTTTCTTTCTTTCTTTCTTTCTTTTTTTTTTTCTGAGACAAGCTTTCTCTGTGTAGCCTTGGCTGTCGTGAAACTCACTCTGGAGACCAGGCTGGCCTCGAACTCAAAGAGTTCCATCTGCCTCTGCCTCCCGAGTGCTGGGATTAAAGGCATGAGCCACCACCACTTGGCCAGAGGTGTTTTCTCAGAAGGGATTGTCAATGTAGGGTTGTTTTTTTTTTTCTCCCCCCCTCAGTGACTCCCTTAGTCCCTTGCTCTGACTTTCTTTAAAGGAAAAAAAAAAAAGAAAGATTAAAAAAATTGTCTATGTGTGTGTGTGTGTGTGTGTGTGTGTGTGTGTGTGTTTGTGTCTGTACATGAGTTTGTGTCTGTGAGTGCAGTGTGCTATGAAGTTGGAAGAGGCTGTTGGATTCTCCACCCCCCACACCCCCCACTCCCGAATCTGGAGTTACAAACAGTTAAGAGCTGCCTGATGTCGGTGCTGGGAACTGAACTTGGGTCCTCCGCAGGAGCAGTCCACGCTCTTAACCACGCGGAGCCACCTTTCCAGCCCTAAGTTCTAATAACTTACAAGGCCATTTTGCAGGGAGACTGGAACACGCCCAGACAACGATGGGTCAATGATGGGCAAACCTTACCTCCACTGGGTTGTTTAGTTATGAACACCTCTTTATTACAATCATTAATGAGTTATCAATGAACTAACTCTGTGTGTGTGTATGCACATGTGCACAGGTGCCATGGCGTGTGTGTCAAGTTTCAGGACTCTGTTCTCTCCTTTTACCAAGTGCATTCCGGGGATGGAATGCAGGCCGTTAGGTTTGACAGCGGGCACCATTACCTTTGAGCCTTCTCACCGGCCCCTAGGCAAACTCTTGCCCTCTATTTAAACCTAAACCCCATGCCAGGACCTGAATGGGTTACTGGACCTCCATGTACCTCTTCCCAATGTGGCTACATTGAATAAATATGCCACCTTAAAAAAAATTTTTTTTTTGGTTCCCCACATAATTGCAAATTGCAGGCAGGGTTGAAAGAGCGTCACCCTTCGCCATCCCTTCCTCACCAACATCCTGAAAGCCTTGCTGGAAATACGAACTCTATGAAAGTCCGACTGTCAACCTACTGAATAGGAAGCCCCGGGATGCTTCCTGCCAGGTAGGTAGGTGAATAGGACGCGCACTCCCACTGGAGAACCATGACCTGAGACAAGAACAATGTTGGCACATGATCTAACAGGGCTACTTCTGGAGATGTGGTTATGATGAAGCCGGATGGGGAAAGTGAGGCCATTTCTTTTACAGGCCATTCTCGGTCCATACTGGTCTTCACCTAGTGGCCATCTGTCCATGGCAGCCGCCTGACACGTATGTAGATGGTTTCCTAGGTTACAAGACTTGTCTTGCACGGTGGCAACTTCCACAGTCCAAAGTAACACAAAACTATCCGTAACACAAACTATGGTTTGAGTGAGAACGTCCCCCAGAGGCGCATGCACTGGAACACTTGGTCCCCTGCTGGTGACGCTGTTTGGGGGAGGTTTAGGAATGTGACCATGCTCCAGGAAGTATGTCACTGGGGATGGGCTTTGAGAGTTTAAAAGACTCACAGACACAGACCCACACACGTTATTTAATGTGTAAGTAGTCAGAGTGGAGAACATGTGACGTGGAAGTGGGCACCAGCTCGGCTTCTGAGGCAATGAGAGCCACATAGCCAAGAGGATGGCACAGAGGCGGATGATAGCCGGGATGTGGAGTGGATCTACAAAGGGAGTTCAGAGTTGAGGAGCTGGTTCTGAGAGCCAAGCTGGCTGGGTATATCCTTAAGCCTGTTTTCTGTGTGTGTGTGTGTGTGTGTGTGTGTGTGTGTGTGTGCGCGTGCGTGTGTGTGTGCGTGTGTGTATGCGTGCGTGTGTGTGCGTGTGTGTGTGTGCGCGTGCGTGTGTGTGTGCGCGTGTGTGTGTGTGTGTGTGTGTGTGTGTGCGTGCGTGTGTATACAGTGCAGTGCATGTACCCAAGGTGGCCAGAAGAAAGTATCAGATCCCCTGAAGCTGGAGTTACAGGTGGTTGTGAGCCATCTAATGTCATTGTTGGGAACGGAACCCAGGTCCTCTGCAAGAGCAGTATGTGCTCTTAACCACCGAGCCATCTCTCCAGCCCTTTAAAGAAGGAAGGGAAAGGTCAGAAGCACTCTGTTCGGCCAGTGAGTCTTTTTATGGTTCTCAGGTTCTTTCTGGATCCTTCTTTAGTTCTGGCTCTGAGTCTCCTTGCTAGTGTGACGTACAATGCTGAAGGCCATGGGGGAGCCCCCACAACCCCCCAGGGCTCCTGAGGAGGGGAGGAGCGTGGAATCTGGGGGGACCCTGACTGCAGTCGGCATCCTTTCTCATACTTTTCGACAAAGTGTCAGGAAGCCGATATGGCTCTGGTTGGCTGGAGGCACGCCTGTCCTCTGACCTCGTCCATCTGGAGATACCACACAGGCAGCGATCACTAGTTCCCCAAGTACTGTGGATTGGATCAATATCAACAGCCTAGGTCTCTGTCAGTTTGAGACAAACCTAGATTATATCTGGGAAGAGGGGATCTCAACCGAGCAACTGCCTCCATCAGACTGGCCTGAAGACAATTCCGTGGGGGCATTTTCTTAATTAATGATTGATGGGAGAGGGCCCAGACCGCTGTGGGTGGTGCCATCTCTAGGCTGGTGGTCCTGGGTTCTATAAGAAAATAGGAGCAAGCCAGTAGTAAACAATGTTCCTCCGCGGCCTCTGCTTCAGTTCCTGTCTCCACATTCCTGCCCTGCTTGAGTTCCTGTCCTTACTTCCCTCCATGATGTAAGCTGAAATTAACCCTTTCTTCTCCAAGTTGCTTTTGGTCTTTGATTTTTTATCACAGCCATAGAAACCTAACAAAGACAGCCATGTTTACTTCTTCCATCATGGCTGAGACCTCCATCTCAGAGACAGGCCTCTTGTGATGTATTTCTTTTTTCTTTTTTTTCTTTTCTTTTTTTTTTTTGGTTTTTCGAGACAGGGTTTCTCTATGTAGCTTTGCGCCTTTTCCTGGAACTCACTTGGTAGCCCAGGCTGGCCTCGAACTCACAGAGATCCACCTGGCTCTGCCTCCCGAGTGCTGGGATTAAAGGCGTGCGCCACCACCGCCCGGCCGTGATGTATTTCTGAAGTGTTCCTCCCCTGCCCACATTGGCTTCCCACTTGATGGATTCAGCCATTGAGGAGTGATTGACTCTGGAGAACTGTGACCTCACAATAGATCAACACAGTGACAGATTCATAATTTAATGACATTATTAGGATATGATAGCTATGCCCCCAGCCCCTCACTGGGGGATTCTAGGCAGGGGCTCTACCACTGAGCCACACCCCAGCCCCTCACTGGGGGATTCTAGGCAGGTGCTCTACCACTGAGCCACACCCCAGCCCCTCACTGGGGGATTCTAGGCAGGTGCTCTACCACTGAGCCACACCCCAGCCCCTCACTGGGGGATTCTAGGCAGGTGCTCTACCACTGAGCCACACCCCAGCCCCTCACTGGGGGATTCTAGGCAGGTGCTCTACCACTGAGCCACAACCCCAGCCCCTCACTGGGGGATTCTAGGCAGGTGCTCTACCACTGAGCCACATCCCAGCCCCTCTCTAGGGGATTCTAGGCAGGGGCTCTACCACTGAGCCACACCCCAGCCCCTCACTGGGGGATTCTAGGCAGGTGCTCTACCACTGAGCCACACCCCAGCCCCTCACTGGGGGATTCTAGGCAGGTGCTCTACCACTGCGCCACAACCCCAGCCCCTCACTGGGGGACTCTATTCAGGCACTCTATTTCCAAACGCTCTATCTACCTCTCCTTTTACCTTTTATTCTCGACATAGAGTTTCACTAAATTGCCTAGAACGGCCTTTCTGCTTTTAATCCTCTTCCCTTCGTCTCCAGAGTAGCTGGAATGACAGATCTGTAACCATCAGGAGGTCCACCATGAATCATCCTGCAGACCTTAAATGGATATCCTATGAAGAAAGGCTACCGCGTTTCTGTTAATACACTGTTCCCACCAAATTCATCTCAGGGCCCCGGGGCGCTGGGTTACTCAACTTCCTGTCATTGTGATAAAATAGCCAAGGAAAAGGACTTCAAGGAACAAAGACTGATTTTACTCACAGTCTTAGACCTTTCAGCCCCCCCATCTCCAATTTGGTTGCCCCGCAGCTTTGGTCTTGTATAGAGCAGATCGTCGTGGTGGGGAGGTAGGGTGGCATAAGGCTGCTTACCTCACGGTGGGTGGGAAACAGAGACAGACAGAGAGACCCAGGGTCGTGGCTAAGACACACTGTTCAAATGACCAATGACCGGCTTCCTCCAGCCAGGCTCCGCCTCCTAGCACCTGACCAATGAGGGGCTAGGGGTCTGACTTAACCTGAACAACCTGCCCAGAATCCTGAATCCTTCAGCGGCGAGTACTGACTTCATTTCCCCCAGGTTCCTGCTACTCGTACAACTGAGGGTGCTCCTGGGTGGGAGCAAAGCTCTATTCATCTGGGGGAGGGGGCTCTTGGAGATGTGTGAAGGGGCCCTAGATCCACGGGATGGGAGCTGGAGGTCCGGTTCACACCTGGATCTCTCTCCGCTTGGCTACAGCCTCCTCCCGCAGCTCTGGCCGCTAGGTCTTGCTGATGTGACATTCTTGTTCTAACTACACACCGTAGCGCCTTGAGCACACTTGCAGGCCCTTGAGGGTGGCTATGTGTGGCACTTAAGTGGCCGCTTCCATTCTCTATTGCTTCTCAGGCTCCTGGGGGAGCAACTGGGGGCGGGGCAGGGCATACTAAAGGGCTGGCTATCCTGAAGTTACAGTGATGTGTCCTGGATGTCTGATAACCAAACCCATGGTTCACATCTCCGAGGGTTGATGAACACTTCCTCGAGCAAACCACTCTGCACATGGCTCCACCAGCCGTTCCTCTGTTGTGGGGGGCAATACAGGGCGCACACCGCTGGAGTCGCTATTCTAGGCAGAGCAGGGTGTCCCCACCAGCAGGGATATGGGAGCCCACGGCAGCCAGATAAGCGGTTTGTTCTCCAGCTGTGCCATCAAGGGCTCCAGGCTCTCAAAAAACCATCCAAGAAAAGACTTCAGAGATAGTCTAGGGGTTGGTAGAGTGCTTTCCTGCATACATAAAGCCCTGGGTTCCATCCCCAGCACCCCATAAACCTGGGCGTGGTGGTGCACATCTGTAATCCCAGCACTCAGGAGGTAGAGGCAAGGAGTTCAAGATTATTCTGGTCTACGTGTGATTTTGAGGCTATGTGAGACTCCGTCTCAAAACAAATAAATAGACAGTCAGACAGACAGACCAAGACGCTTGGAAATTAGCCAAAAATGGATAGGCTTTGAGGAGGTCCAAGCTGGGCTCAGAACTTGCCATTTTAGGATCTCAAGATTGTCCTGTTACCTTGACTACTCCGTGATCCCCAGTGCTGATCCATTTCCTATTATTCTAACAAAATACCCATTGCTGGAAAATGTATGAAGACAAGGGGTTTATTTGGTTTAAGATTCTAGTGGCTCGAAAGTTCAAACAACACGGGGCTGGAGAGATGGCTCAGAGGTTAAGAACATTGACTGCTCTTCCAGAGGTCCTAAGTTCAATTCCCAGCAATCACATGAAGGCTCACAACCACTTGTAATGAGATCTGGTGCCCTCTTCTGGCGTGCATGTGTACATGCAGACAGAACATTGTATACATAATAGATAAATAAAGCTTAAAAAAAGAAATTTCAAGCAACATGGCCTCTGGCAAGGAACCCTGCTACTACGGTAGCTAGCCCTTGAGAGAGACAGAAACCACAGAGGGTCCAGGCTAGTTCTATTAGAACAGCCTGTCCTTGTAAGAACTAATCCCATCCCGTGAGAACTAAATCCTTCCACGAGACCAGTGTTACACTTTGTAAAGAACCCAACACACATATATGTGAACTTGCATGGAGTCCAGTAGGGGGCGTCAGATGTTCCCCTCTGTCACTCTCCATCTATTCCCTTGAGGCAGGGTTTCTTTCTAATCCCTAAGCTCACATCTTTTTCAGCTGGACTGGAGGCCTGCAAACCCCATCAATTCTCCTGTCTCCAGCCCCCCTCAGAGCTGGGGTCACAGGCGTGTGTATGAGAGACTTGTTAGGCTTGTTATAATGGACACTGGAATCTCAATTCCTGTCCCTGTATCTTAGCTGCTGAACCATCTCTCCAGCCTCTGTCTAATTATTTGTATAGATTGCTGGATTTGACTTGCACACACACACACACACACATATTTGTTGTTGTGTGTTTGCACACATGCATGTGTGAAGAGGTCAAAGAAGAGCTTTGTGGACTCAATTCTCCTCCCAACTTTGCTTGTTGGGACTTCAGGCTGCCCGGCTTGCCCGGCAAGCACCTCTATCTGCTGAGCCTCTCACTGGCCCCACGATTCGCGGACACTTTGTTGAGGGTTGTTTTACCTCTGTGTTCATGTTCATGAAGAAGGCTGGGCTGTATTTTCCTTTTCTTGTGTTTTCTTGGGCTTTGCTGTTAGGATAGCGCTGGTCTCATAAAACCACTCAGACAGTATTCTCCCTGCTCCTGTTTTTGGAAGAGATTGTCGTGAGTTGGCATCGTTTCCTTCTTAAATGTTTGTGAACCCATCTGGGCCTGGTGCTTTCTGTTTTAGAACATTATTAGTTGTTGATTCAATGCCTTTCATAGACAGATACGCATGAGGAGTCTCTGTTTCTTCTGTGAGTTTTGGGTAGACTGGGTTTCAGGGAACTGATTCGCTCCATTTAACTATCACATTTACGGGTGTAGAGTGGGGCATAGTACCCTTTTATATTTATTTCATTTTCTTAGTGGTGTTGGGGATTGAACTCAGCCTTACATATGGCAAGCATTTGCTCTTCTAATGGAGCCACCCCCACCCCCCAGTCTTTTACTGGGGTATCCTAGGCAAATGATCAATTCACTACATATCCAGCCTTTAAAAAAAAAAAAAAAAGACAAGTCTCAAACTGTGGTCCAGGCTAGCCTTGAACTCCCTATGGAACTCAGACTGGCCTCAAACTTACATCAGGATGGCTGTCTCAGCCTCCTGAGTGCTGGGATTACATGCCAAAGACACCACATTGGCTCAACTTAACTATGTTGCGCCTGGGGCTGGAGAGAGAGTTCAGGAGTTAAGAGCATGCACTATTGACTTCAGTTCCCAGCACCCACATCAAGAGGTTCACAACCACTCCAGTTCCAGGGGATCTGGCGCCCTCTTCTGGCCACTGCAGGCACCTGAACTAACAGGTTCCCACTCTCGCACAGACACAGGCGTGTATCACAGTTAAAAACAAAATAACACATCTTTAACTATAACTCACTTGATTTCTGCTCGCCTCACCTATCAATTACCGACAGAGATAGGCTGAGGAATTTTAACTGTAATGCGACTTAAGCTGTTTCTCCCTGGACTTCCATCAGCTTTCGCCTATGTAGTTGGATGCTCTGATATCAAGAGAGCAAGCAGCTACCGGGTCCTCAGTCTCTCCAGCATGCAGATGGCCATCGTTGGAATGCTCAGCTCTTGTCTTGTAGGCCGCTCGAATGTGCCAAAGGCAATCTAAAGCAGAGATTTATTTTTTGGCTTACCGTTCCAGAGGGACAAGAGCCCATCCTAGTGGGAAGGCATGGCAGCCGGAGGCAGGCACCACAGCAGGAGCGGAGAGATCACATCTTCAACTGCAAACGGGACGGACGCGGAGAGAGCAAACTGCAAGTGGGGTGAGGCTGTAAAGCCTCAAGGTCACCGCCAGGTGGCAGTGAACATCCCCAAGTGAGGCTTTTGCGGTACCTCATCAAATAGCGCCACCACCTGGGGACCAAGTGTTCCTACAGCTGAACTATGGGACATTCCTCGTTCCAACTACCGCATCATACACATTTGCAAATCAGTGTGTAATTCTTCTTCTTCCTGTCAATTTTATTTTAAAATTTATTTTATTTATTTTATTATATTTATTTTCTATTACGTGTGTGTGTGTGCGTGCACGTATGCGCGTACGTACGTACGTGCATGTACACATGTCACAGTGCACACATTGGATGTCAGAGGACAACTTGCAAGAGTCAGATCTCTCTGTCCACTATGTGGGTTTTAGAGAGCAAATTCAGGCTGTCAGATTTGGTGGCAAGTGTCTCTACCCACTGAGCCATCTTGCCAGCCCAAGTATTGACTTTTAAGAAGCAAAATACCCTGAAGCCTGGGTGAAGCGATGTTTGTTGATTCTTCTTAATGTCCTTGTGCTCAGATCCCATCAGCTGTCACTGCAGTCTGTTCCCAGTTGGCTTGGGGAGGTAGAGACAGGCGACAGTGTTTTCTTTCCAGGCAGATGGTGTCTAATTCTCAGCTCGTAGGCATATCGGGGTCCCTGAACCTCGGGAGTTCCCCAGTGGTCTGGCCTGTGCCTAGCGTCTGAGTAACTGGCTCGAAGGTGTTGGTAGAGGGATGCAGGCATCTGGGTAGAGAATAAGAGATGCAGCAGATGGAGGCAGAGGTGTTGTCTTTCCGGATGGCTGTCCCCAGGAGTCAGATGTCCTTTGTACATGTAGTTCTATGATCTCACAGGGGCAGGACAGGGTGCATGTAATGTTGGTCAGATCTCCTCTTCTTTGTTTAATTTCAACCAATCAATCAGTCAGTCAGTCAGTCAGTCAGTCAGTCAGTCTGTCTGTCTGTCTGTTTGTCTGCCTGTCTACCTATCTATCCATCTATCTGTCTACCTACCTATCTAGTGTATGTGTGGCCACACGCTTGCCATAATGCATGTGTGGAGGTTGACCAGGCCCTACTTCTCCAGCTTCCATGTGACCACCTCTAAACCAGGAACAATAATTCAGGCATTGTGGCAGACACCTGGAATCCCAGAACACAGGTTAGGTGAGGCAGAAGAATCATGAGTTCCAGGCCAGACTAGACTATGGAGTGAGTTTCTGTCTCAAAATAAGATAAAATAAAATAAGCCAATGAAATGGCTTAGTGGGTAAAGGTGTTTGCTGCCAAGCCTGAGTTTAATTCCTGGGACCCACATAGTATAGGGAGAAGAATGACTCCCACAAGTTGTCCTCTGATCTCCACACACATACCATGGCATGCTGGCGCACACACATGATAAATGAATAAACAAACAAACAAATAAATAAATGTAGCTTAAAATAAAACAATAAAAGGTGCTTGTCATCAAGCCTGATGACCTGAATTTGATCCCTGAGAAGGGACAGGAGTGTGCCACTGTACCCAGCTAAAGCAACTTGACTGCTCACAGTTCTGGACTGAAGGTCCAAGGTTGAGTCTTCAGCAGAGTGAGTGTTTGGACGGGGCCTGCTCATTCCTTATAGATAACACCAATAGTGGAAGAGGTGGCCAAGCTTCCCACGGTCTCATGTATTTATTTATTACGTGTGGTGGTTTGAATGAAAATGGTCCCAATGGATTCACAGGAAGTGGCTCAATTAGGAGGTGTGGCCTTTTTGGAGTAGGTGTGGCCTTGCTGGAGGAAGTGTGTCACTGGGGGAGGGATTCAAGATTTCAAGTGCTCAAGCCAAGCCCAGTGTCATTCTCTCTTCCTGCTGCCTGCCGGTCCACATGTAGACCTCCAACACCATCTCTGCCAGCATGCTACCACGCTTCCCCCCATGATGATAATGGACTAAACCTCTGAACCTGTGGGCAAGCCCCAACTAAATGCCTTCCTTTATGAGAGTTGCCATGGTCATGGAGTCTTTTCACAGCAATAGAAACCCTAACCGGGACATTACGTTCATTGATTTATTTTGTAGGTGTGTGGCTGCCTATGTGGAAGTCAGGGGACAGCTTGTGGGGGAGGGTTATCTTCCTCTGTCATGGAGTCCTTTATTTGTTGAGCCATCTTAATGTTCCAGTCTTCTTTTATAAGAGCACTAATTCCATGCATGAGGACACTTCATTATCTCCCCAAAGCCCTATTTCTTTTTTTTTTTTTTTTTTTTTTTTGGTTTTTGAGACAGGGTTTCCCTGTGTAGCTTTGCGCCTTTCCTGGAACTCACTTGGTAGTCCAGGCTGGCCTCGAACTCACAGAGATCCGCCTGGCTCTGCCTCCCAAGTGCTGGGATTAAAGGCGTGCGCCACCACCGCCCGGCTTATTTCTTAATATATTGCACCAGTGACTAAGTATCAAAATATAAATCTTGATGTACAGATATCCAGACCATAGAGTTCACATCTATATCTACTGTATTGGTCTCTTGCTCTATAGCTAACAGGGTCTGGGAAGAGGTGCTGTAGGAAACAAACATATAGGACAAGCCATTAATATTCTGTGGCTCATTGTTGCTGGGAAAGAAGGCATCAGAATCCTGGCATGGTAGTGCCTGCCTGTAATCCCAACCACTGGGAAGCTGAGGCAGGAGGATTGCTATGAGATTGAGGCCAGCTTGGGCTACATGGTGAGATCCAGCATAGGATGGGGTAGCAAAGTGAGTCTCTCTCTCTCTCTCTCTCTCTCTCTCTCTCTCTCTCTCTCAGAAATATAGATGTTTAGATGATATAGATAGGTAGAAGATTGCTATATTATAAATAATTGATATGTAGATGATAGATAGCTAATTGATATAGATGAAGGATTATAAATAGATGATAGATGGATTATAGATGATTGATATGGATTAATAGATGATAGATGATAGGTGGATTATAGATAGATGATTGCTTGACTTATAGATGATTGATAGGTGGTAGATAGATTATTATTAGATTGTAGGCAGATGATAGATAAGTGGTAGGTGATGGGTAAATTGATAATGGATAGGAGATAGATAGATGATAGATGTTATGTAGGTAAATAATTGATAATAGATTGATGATTAATGAATGATGCATGGTTGTTGTGGGATATTTGTACACTGTGTGAAAATATATTGTTATGATTGGTGTAACAAAAAGCTAAATGGCCAGTAGCTAGGCAGGAGGTACAGGTGGGACTTGTGGGCAGAGAGAGAACTCTGGGAAGAGGAAGGAGGGGTCACCAGCCAGATGTGGAGGAAGCAGCATGAGTGGTATGGAGAGATGAGGTAATGAGTCACGTGATAGAATGTAGATTAGTATAAGTGGGTTAACTTAAGTTATAGGAGCTAGTGGGACAAGCCTAAACTAAGGCTGAGTTTTCATCATTAATGATAAGTGTCTGTGTCGTTATTTGGGAGCTGGCTGTCAAGACAGAGAAAGACTTATTACAATAGGTGATTACTTGATGGTAGATAATGGATGATTGATAGGTGATGGGTATATAGATAGTTGACAGATGACAGTCTATGAATAGATAGATGGTAGATATAGATGGACAGACAGGTAGTTCATTTTAGCTTTATGGACCCGTGATATTATGTACTGGAGGAAGAAAAACCTGTTTGATTGGATTCAGGAAGAGAAAAACACCAGAGCAGGGTCACACCGCTCACCATGGCTGTCAGCTGTGGCTCTGAAACGAGGTACACAAGGCTGATGAATGCACAGTGGTCTGTGTGCATCACTTTCTGAAGGACGCAGTCTTGATGAGGGGAGACCGTGCTTCTGGGCCTCAGGTGCTGGGTCAGTGGTCTTACTCCATCATCTTTGGGGGAGAGCACCGGCAGGGTCAAGGTCTTTGACCTCTGTGTGAATAATCTGAACCTTCAGCTGGGAAAGGGGTCAGGTCAATGGCAGGCTCTGGCAGGCCTAATTGGAAGGTGGATGGGATAGGCCTGATGGCTGTGCCTTGACAGAAGGCATATTTATCACTTGGTCCACAGAGCAGGGTACCCTAGGGACGAGGGAGTTCATGAGGCCTTCAAGAAGCCAGCCCTGTGGAGGATAGGGGAAAAGAAGGGAGGGGAGGGAGAAAAGGAGGAGAGGAAAAAGGAGGGGAAGAGAGGGGAGGGAGGAGAAGGGAAGAGAAGGAAGAAGAGAGTGGAGTAGGTATCTAAGAAACCGGCTCCATGGAGAGGAAGGGAGAGCGGGCAGGGACTCAGAGGCACAGAGACTGGCAGGCTGCAGTCTACCACCATCTCCTGCCTGCTGGATAAAGCTTCCTCTCCTTCTCTTGTTTCCTTTGGTCTCAGACTCAGGCTTCCTGGTAAGAGCTGGGAGCTGGCCAGCTGGAATAGTGTCCTTTCTAAGCCCGAGCTGGCTCGGTCAGCCCTTAGCAGTCAGGGCTACATGGACTCCAGCTCCATGGTCACATCTTGGACTCTGTTCCTGGGCAGGGGAGCTTGCTGGCTAGGTTAGTAGGTGCATTCGTTTCTTATTGCTGATGTGAGGGGGGACCGTAGGCTGTGTGGCTTCAGGCAATGTGAATTAGGATGAGAGAGAAAACCTATTTTCCCTTTGCCAGTGGGTATCAATTGCAGATAACTTCTTGGTTAGGGGTGGCACCCCGTGCCCACTTTTCCCTCTCAGTGCTGGGACCCCATCTGACTTGAACCTGTGCAGGTCTGTGTGTACTAAACCTGTCCCTGAGTTCATATAGGCATCCATCCTGTCTTGGAGTCATCTCTCACCTCTGGCTCTTACAATCTTTCTGCTTCCTCTTCCACATAGATCCCTGAGCCTGGAGGGAAGGGGTTTGATAAAGACATCCCATTTAGCTGGGCAGTGGTGGTGCAGCCTTTAATCCCAGCACTCGGGAGGCAGAGCCAGGCAGATCTCTGTGAGTTCGAGGCCAGCCTGGTCAACAGAGTGAGATCCAGGATGGGTACCAAAACAACACAGAGAAACCCTGTCTTAAAAAAAAAAAGACATCCCATTTAGGACTGGGTGCTTCAAAGTCTCATACCCTGCACATTATGTAGCTTTGGGTCTCTGGGTTAATTCCCATCTACTGCAAGAAGCAGCTTCTCTGATGTGGGTTGAGCAAGGCATTGATCTATGGGTATAGCAGAATGTCATTAGGAGTCATTTTATTGCTATATTCCTTTAGCAGAATCATAGTATTAGGTTCCCCCTAGACCCATAACCTGGCGAGTCTCAGGGTCTTGAACAGTGTCAGGAATGGGTTCTATCTCATGGAATGGGACTTACATTCAATTAAAAAGTAGTTGGTCTGGTGGGGAAGGGATAAAATCGCATCAAAATATATTGTATGATTTTTTTTTCAATAAAAAAAAATTAAAAAAAATGAGGATTGAAAACGGTCCAGGTAATGCTGGGTAAAGTGGACAGGTCTGTAAACCTAGCATTTGAGGGGCTGTAGAAGGAGGAGCCTGAGTTCCAGGCTAGCTTGGACTACATAGCAAGTTTGAGACTAGCCTAGGCTATATGGAGACTTTGAGGACTGGACTCCACAGTGAGGTCCGGGCCACATGCCACAGTGCGATGCCTGATATCTTGCAGCTGAACGCTGATGGTTTGTGTTATGTTGAATGGGATTCCAGGTCTTCCTGGATTACAGAACTGAAAGTGGCCCCAGATAAACAATAAGTATTTGGAAGGACTGAGAGGGTACTTAATAAGAAGTGAGGATGACACTTAAGGATGTCCTCTGGTGTGTGTGTGCATGCACACACACACACACACTCTCTCACACACACACACACACACACAGAGAGAGAGAGAGAGAGAGAGAGAGAGAGAGAGAGAGAGAGAGAGAGAGAAACACATGCACATGCATACAGTTTTGTTTAGAATCCTTCAGTGAGGGACTGGAGACTTGTAGGCATGGCTCAGTAGAGAGTACTTTGTGGTAGAGCACCTGCCTAGAATCCCCCAGTGAGAGGCTGGGGTGTGGCTCAGTGGTAGAGCACCTGCCTAGAATCTCCCAGTGAGGGGCTGGAGTGTGGCTCAGTGGGAGAGCCCCTGCCTAGAATCCCCCAGTGAGGAGCTAGAGACCTGTAGGTATGGCTCACTGGAGAGTGGTTGCCTAGCATGTGCAATGCTCTGGGTAAAATCTCTAGTATTGTAAAAACTTGTTTATAAAGTGCCCACTCTGTGATATTTTGGGCTATGTCAATAAAATATTTAGACACACAGATAGATCCTTTCTGATGATGGTTTGACTTAGATTTTTTTTTTTAACCTTACAATGGTAAAACACTTATGTGCATTCAGTAGACACTTGCACAGTTACTTTTATATTGCTGTGGCCCCATTCTGGACAGAAGGAGCATAAAAGAGGAGAGGCTTGTGCTGGCTCATGTCTTCAGCATATTTGGTTCACCAGGAAAAGTGTATTAGTTACTTTTTTAATTGCTGTGATAAAATACCATGACCAAAAGCAACTTAAGGAAGAGAGGGCTTATTTTGGCTTACAGTTCCTGAGGGATAGAGTCCATCATGTTGGGGAAGGTGAGGGGGGGGGACGGGGGATGGGAGGGCAAGAGGGGAGGGGTGGGGGCGGGGGCGGGGACAGGAAGATTGGCTGATGACATTTTCATCTACACACAAGAAAAGAGAGGGAGAAAAAGAAATGGGGCGAGGCTGTAAACCCTCCAGTGAGGGTCCACCTCCTAAAATTTCCATAACCTCAAACAGCGCCACCTACTGGGGACCACGTGTTCAAATACATGCGCCTGTGGGGTGCATTTCTCATTCAAAGCTCCGGAGCAGGGAAGGCATGATGCCTGCATAGGCTTGGTCCAGGTTGTCTGGCATTTGCAATGTGGCTTGTTCACATCTCAGTAGATCAGGTGGCAGAGCAATCAGGCCAGAAGTTAAGCCAGGTGATAGCCTTCAAATGCTCACCCCTAGTGACCTACTTCATCCAGCCCTACCTCCTGATCCAAAGGTTCCACAACCATCCCAAAGAGTGCCACCAGCTGGGGACCAAGTGTTCAGACACATAAGCCGGACGGGGAGAAAAACCATAACAGAAGCACATTTCAGATTCTGAATTTTGATGGTTTGTCTGCACTGGCAATTTGCAGAATGATGTTCCTGTGATGTCAAGGAGCCCCCGTTCCCAGCCAGTCACACAATCACAAGGGAAAACAATTGATGCTTTACATCCTATTGTGTTGCTAAGCAACCATCTTTGGTGGGTTAGATATAGAAAAGCCATCTTTGACTTACAGTACTTCAAAATTTTGACAGGTCTCCTGGCTCATAGCTCCTTCATAAACCAAAGAAACAATGAGGTGTATCACAAGGAGGTGGCTTCTGTGACTTTGGAGGCTGGAGAGTTCCTTTACCTACTACATGTATGATAGAGACCCAAGAAGACCAATAGTAGACACTCCATTGTGAGTCCGGAGGACTGAGACCCTGCTGGTGTGTGTGTGTGTGGGGGGGCGAGGGAGGGTAAATCCCAGCTTAAGAGAAGGAGACAGGGTCCCAATTCCAAGAGGGGAAGGCAGGGAGAAAGGTGAGGAAGAAAGGAGGGGATGAGAGAGGAGAGAGCAGAGCAGAGAGGGTGGAGGAGGAGAGGAGAGAGAGGAGGGGTGAGATAGAGAGAGGAAAGGAGAGAAAGGAGAGGAAAAGAGAGAATAAGAAAGAAGGAGGGAGGGAGAGAACACGTATATGTACAGAGGCCAGAGGGCAAACTCGGGTGTACTTTCTCAAATGTTGACCACCTATTTTGAAAGACAGTTTCTCACTGGCCTCAAACTCTCCAAGTAGGCTGGGTTGAGTGGCCAGAGAGTCCGGGGATCTGTCTGTTTCCATATCTCAGTGCTGAGATTGCAAGCTCACACCGCGGCATCTGTTATTTTATTATTTATTTTGTTGACGTGTTTTGGGGATTGAACTCAGATCCTCATGCTTGTGAGGCAAAGACCATACTCATTGAACCCATCCCCTGAGCACAGGTTAATTTAAACTCTGCTGCTAAAGGTGTGTGTGGTCTATGACCAGGCACCAGGGCACAGTTTGGAGCTTTATAGACTCCAAAACATACCCCAGATCCCACAACCTGCCCAGTTTACTTGTTAGTTGAGTTCTCTTCTCTCATGGGTGAGTTGTTTACTTGAAGTCCCCTACTAGTCTACTACCCAATGCCCTTATACATGAAAACTGTAGGAGCACTTTAAGAAGTTTTAAAGAGATTTATTTATATGTATGTGTGTGTCTCTGTGTCTGTGTGTCTGTGTCTGAGTGCAGGTGCCCAAAGAGGCCAGCAGAGGGCGTCAGATCCCCTGGAACTGGAGTTGCAGGAAGTTGTGAGCCACCTGATATGGGCACTGCTTGGGAACTGAACTCCATTCCTCTGAAAGAGTAGCGAGGCCTCTTGGCTGCTGGGCCATCTCTCTAGTTCAACACCACATTTTCTTTTTCAGGCAGCTGGCCATGTTGTATATGCAGTCAGGAAGGAGAGAGAGAGATAGAGAGAGAGAGAGAGAGAGAGAGAGAGAGAGAGAGAGAGAGAGAGAGAGAGGGATGAATGACACTGTCCAGCTTGCTTCCTTCTTATTGAGCCTGGGATCCTCATTAGTTCATGGAATGGTGCCATCCATGTTCCACCTCAATTAACTCAGTTAACTTAATTCCTCACAGATACGCCCAGAGATTTGTCTCCTAGGCAATCCTAGATACTGTTAAACTGACAATCATCGTTAACCATCACGCCGATGAAAAAAACTAACCCAATTCTACAGCTCTCCTTAAGCCAGTCACGTTTTATGGGGTCGGGGGAGCAATACGAGTATATAGATTTGAGGTCTCACCTTAGCTTCCTCATTCAGCAGCTGTGGGGGAAGGTTACTTTCATTTCTCTGGCTGTTAGTTTCTTTTATTAGGATACAGATGCTCTCTCCACTCATCTGCATCCCTATGGCAACCGAAGGGGTGAATGCTGATAAACCCGGGGCAGTCTATCAGCAAAGACTCTTTGCTGGGACAGGGGAGGGGGAGGGACTGCTGCCGCTTTCTCATGCTAGAAGAGTTCACTGCTTTGTGGTTGTGCCAAAGTCCCTGACCAAAGCCGCTGGAGGAAGAAAGAGTTGACTTTGGTTGGTGGTTCCAGAGGATAAAGGTTGGGAAAGGCACAGCGGCAGGACCCTGGAGCGGCTGGTTGCATGGCATCTGTAGTCAGGAAGTAGAGGCATATGCTGGTGCCCAGCTCACTTTCTCCTTTTTGTTCAGTCTGGAACCCCAGCCCACGGGATGGTGCTGCCCACATTCAGGGTGGGTCGTCCCACTTCAGTTTACCTGGTCTAGAAACTCCTTGACTGATTTACCTAGGGGTTTGTTACCACGGTGACTCTAAATTCTATCAAGTGGACAATCAATCACTAACCGTCAAACATGCCTCATCCTTTATTTTGATTGTGATAGTTATCAATTTATTAATTATGCTAATTAATGGGTTTCACTGTTACATTTCCATGCATGTATCTTTTTCTGATTATCTCTTTCTTTCTTTCTTTCTTTCTTTCTTTCTTTCTTTCTTTCTTTCTTTCTTTCTTTCTTTCTTTCTTTCTTTTAGGGAACAGAGGTGTGTAACAGACCTAGCTGCCCTGGAACTCTCTTTGTAGACCAGGCTGGCCTCAAACTTACAGAGATCTGCATGCCTCTGCCTCTGGAATGCTGGGATTAAAGGCATGTGCTATCACACCTGACATATATTTATTATTCTATTCCTTTTTTTTCTCCTTTGTTGTCTGTCCCCCCAGCCCCCTTCTCCTACTTTAATATTTCTTCGATGTTTGGTCACCTGTTTTCAGTTTACACAGTGGCACTTGTCTTCTGGACTCTGGTTTATTTTACTTAGCGTGATGACTTCTGAGTTCCATACATTTTCTTACAAGAGCTTATTTTATTCTTCTTTATATCTGTATATTACTCTATTGTAGATACATACTGCATTGTCTTTTTTCGTGTGTGTGTGTGTGTGTGTGTGTGTGTGTGTGTGTGTGTGTGTTCTGCCTGCATGTATGTCTGTGCACCATGAGTGTGCCTGGTGCCCTCAGAGGCTGGAAGAAGGTATCAACTCCCCTGGAACTAGAATTACAGGTGTTTGTGTGTCATCATGTGGGTGCTGGGAATGGAATGCAGATCCTCTGTAAGAGCAGACTGTGTTCCTTCTGCTGAACCATCTCTCCAGCCCCATCCCACAGGTTCTTTATCCACTCATCTGTTGATGGACATACACCTAGGCTGATTCCATGACTTGGCTATTGTGAATTATGCTGTGATAAACATGAGTGTGTCTGTGGCATGCTGATTTAGATACCTTTGGTTATGTATCTGGGGATGGTATTGCTGGTTCATATAGCTGGTTTATATTCCATGTTTAGTTTTTTGAGGACCCTTCATACTGATGATCACAGTAATTTATATGCTCATCAATAGTATTAAGGTTTTCTTTATCCTCATATGTATATACTATATATCTATCAGCATGTACAGTCCCCTCCCCTCTTCTCCTTCCCCCAAGACAGGGTCTCTCACTGTTCTGAAATTAACCAAGTAGCCTATGTGGCTTGACAGCTAGCTCTCTGTATCCACGGTCTCTTTGACTCTCATGCTGGGTTATAGCTGCATACAGCCACGCCCAGCTTTTTACATAGGTGCTGTATATTCAAACTCAAGTCGTCAAGCTTACCAAGCAAGCGTTCTAGGCCACGGAGCCATCTCCCCAACCCCTTGTGCCAATGCCTTGAAGTATTTTCTTCTTTCCTTCTTTCTTTCTTTCATTTCGTTTTTTGAGACCGGGTCTCACTGTGTAGCCCAGGCTGGCCTGGAATTCACAGAATCTCTTATCTTCGTCTCCCAAGCACTGGAATTACAGGCATGCACCATCATGCCCCGGCTTCCTTCTTTAGTTTCAAAGTTTCAGGTCAGACCTATTCTTGATGGAGAGAAGTTAGGAGTTTGAATTCCTAGCCTGGAACATGGGTCATATCAAAGTAAATAGAGGCAACTCCAAATGTTTGTGCCATTAAGTAGCAGGACCCCTGCACATCTCTCATCATGGAGAAGGTGAGGCTTGCTCAGCAAAAGCTGTGGAAGAGCCAACTTTCCAGTAGCTCAGCAAAACACCAATCCTGCACCCAGACATCAGCTCCCTGGAAGAACAATTGCTTTCCATTGTCTTTCCAAAAGGCGGGTTTGGACAAGAACACAGAGGTCTCTGCTATGTGACTGTATTCCCAGGAAGATGTAAAATGTCTACATACCTTAGATAGGAAACTAATAATAGATCAAAGTAAAGATACCACAAAAGTCCGATTTGGTGGACCAATGAGGTTATTGGGGTTACTTACAGGAGAGTAAGAATGACATGTATCTTTTTTTTTTTTTTTTTTTTTTTTTTTTTTTTTTTTTGGTTTTTTGAGACAGGGTTTCTCTGTGTAGCTTTGCGCCTTTCCTGGATCTCGCTCTGTAGACCAGGCTGGCCTTGAACTCACAAAGATCTGCCTGCCTCTGCCTCCCGAGTGCTGGGATTAAAGGTGTGCACCACCACTGCCCGGTGACATGTATCTTTATGGTTATTCTAGTCATTGCTCATTTGAGTAACTTCATTTTAATTTTATTTCTCATTATTATTATTATTATTAGTTTTTGGAGACAGAGTCTCACTATTTATCCTTGGCTGGCCTAGAACTCCCACATAGATCAGGCCGCCCTCAGACATATCTCTGCTCCCAAGTGCTGGCATTAAAAGCATGTACCACTAGTCAATTTTTCAAAAATATTTATATATTCTTCGACAACTACACATATATGCATGTGATGCATTTTGATTATATTCACTCCATTACCCTCTCTTATTTCTCTCCCAATCCTTCTAAATTTCACATATATATGAATACACACACACACACACACACACACACACGCACACACACACATATGTGTGTGTGTATTTGTGTGTGTGGATGCCAAAAGCAGCCCCTTAGAAGATAGAAAGATAGACAGACAGAATAAATTGAAAAGGGTTTTTTTTTTTTATCCCACCATCAATGGAAGTTTTAAAAGAAAATTTACTTCATTTTTAATTATATGTATGCATATGTGCACATGAGTACTGTGCCCATGGAGGCCAGGAGAGGGTGTTATAACTCTCTGAAACTGGAGTTCCACGTGGTTGTGAGTTAATGAATATGAGTGCTGGGAGCCAAACATGGAGCAAGTTCTTGTTATTGCTGAACCATCTTCCAGTTCTCAATCAATGGAAATTTTGTGTCCTGGAAAATACCATCTGTGTGTGAATTTCATAGTGACAATCTGGGACAGTGGTTAGTGCATCACCAAATTCAAGTCTCCAAATCTTTTTTTTTTTTTTTTTTTTGGTTTTTCAAAACAAGGTTTCTCTGTGTAGTTTTGGTGCCTTTCCCGGATCTCACTCTGTAGACCAGGCTGGCCTCGAACTCACAGAGATCCGCCTGCCTCTGCCTCCTGAGTGCTGGGATAAAAGGCGTGTGCCACTGCCGCCTGGCTCTCAAGTCTCCAAATCTCTTAATTCAGCTTTAGGAATGAAAGCAGAGGAGATGACTTAGAGCTAGGTCTGCCAGCCTGTCAGGAGGATGGAGAAGACCCCAGTCAGAGAGTGGGCCAGAGACCGTTGCCCAGGAAACGCCTGCTTCATATAAAGTACTCTGGACAGAACATATCAGCCATCCTGTCCTTCATTGCCCTGATTCTTGCCTCCTAACATCACAAGCCTTCCATTCTTCCTCTTCCTCTGTCACTTATGAACAGAAGCTGCCCTGCAGATGTCTGACATGAAATTGGATTGGCAACCATGGGAGAGATGGGTTCATAACGGGCACAGGAGTAAGCCAGGAAGGCTGACAGAACAGATTTTTATAACCGTGCATTCCTCTGGGGTGAATTCAGCGTTGCTCCGTCCTACACACAGAGAGGGATGGTTGAGTCCAGTTCTGTCCAGGACCTTGGCTATGACAGCGAGGCCTCGGGGCTCAGTGCCAGCCTCCTGGGTGGGGAGCTTGGAGCAGCCTGTTAGCCACGAGCCACCCATCTGCCCATGCACCTGCTCTGAGAGCAGACCCCACTGAGCCCTGGCGGCCGGGTTTCCTGAGCTGGTGCCTGGCATTGCTCTCCTGGACCAAGCTCGCAACATCTTTCCACAATAAAACCAGGATGGAAGTTAATTGCCTCCATCACTCTGCGATGGAATGGCCCCATAAAATCTTTATGAGGTGCAACTGTGGGGACTTGAACGGGTGGCCGGTTGCTTGGCTAGAGGCTACAGCTAACATCTGGGGGAGGCCCCTGATAGGAGGTGTATGAAGATTTGCTGATGCTGAGCTTTCGGGTCTGATTTGTTTTGGAGATGTTCCAAGGCACTCAGGAGGCAGAGTTAACTGTTCACAGGGCTGCTTGCTGGTGGCTACTGCGTTTGCGAAATGTCCTCAGGTTCTCTCCTCTTTACTCCCTCCCACCCTCCCTCCCTTCTTTTCTCCCTCCCTCCCTTCCTCCCATCCCTCCCTCCCTCCCTCCTTCCCTTCTCCCATCCCTCCCTTCCTCCCATCCCTCCCTCCCTTCCTCCTTCCCTTCCTCCCATCCCTCCCTCCCTCCCATCCCTCCCTCCCTCCCTCCTTCCCTTCCTCCCATCCCTCCCTTCCTCCCATCCCTCCCTTCCTCCCAACATTGACCTTTGGCCTCCACACACCGGTGAACAAATGTATGTGTATGGATGCCCATGATGAACACGTGCATGCACACATACACACACATACACACACTCAGACGCAATACCATCTACTCCCCTCATCCCCGGCTCCACAAAGCTCTTCCCAACCCCTCCCCGCCCTCTGGAGCAGCAGCTTCTCAGTGGACATGGGTGTTGGGAACCGAACTCAAGTCCTCCGCAGGAGTAGTTCATGTTCTTAACCTCGGAGCCATTTCTACAGCCCCCTTACCTGGCTTTTTAAGGGCAGATCCCAGGGCTCGAACTCAGACCTTCTTGCTCGCTTCTCGGCAAGCAGTCTGTCGACTTAGCTATCTCCTTGGCCCCGTCAAAGAGTGAAACTTTTTGTCACTGTGACAAATACTTGAGAAAAAACAACTTAAAGGCATCTGGGACTGTTTGGGATCACGGCGTCTGATGTTTCGGTCCACAGTCAGCTGGTCCAGGTCTTTCTGGGCTTGTACCAAGGTAGGAAGGACATCATGGTGGCAGAGCTGTCATGGGGGGGGGCAAAACTGCTCACCTCATGACAGCAGGGAGCAGAGAGTTACAAATGGGATTAAGAAAAAAAAAATAGCCCCCAGGGACACCCTCAGTCACCTATATCCTCCAATTAGGCTCTGCTTTCCAAAGTCTCTATCACCTTCTAAAGGAGGGCCACCACTGGGGGACCAAGCCTTCAACACGATCCTGTGGGGAACATTTCTTTCTTTCTTTTTTCTTTTTTGGTGTGTGTGTGTGTGTGTGTGTGTGTGTGTGTGTGTGTGTGTGTGTGTTAAAGCCAGAGGATCAAGTTGGGTGTTTTCCTCTACAACCTCCATCTTATTTTTATTTTATTAAAAAAATGTACGGAGCTGGAGAGATAGCTCAGCTCCTGCTCTTCTGGAAGGTCAGAATTCAGGCCCAGCACCTATGCCAAGTGGCTGACAGCCTTCTGTAATGCCAGCTCCAGTAGGTTTGATACCATCTTCTGGACTCTCCAGGGACCCCTCCTACCCCCCCTCCCCGCCACACACACATCAGAGGATGACCTTTTGGATACCAGGCAGGGGCTTTCCCTGCTGCTGCAGCTACACTAGCTGGTCCTTCTCGATGCAGGAGTTCTGAGATTCCAGGTGTGCATCACCACATCTGGCTGTTGTGTGGGTTCTGGGCATCCAACTCTGGTCATCACGCTTGAGAGGCAGTTTCTTTTACCTGCTGGCTCCACCCCTTGCTATTTCTCTTACTGAACCTTTTCTGCTTGACTGGTTAACCAGCACACCCCGGGGATTCTCCTGTCTGTCCCCAGCGCTGGCTTACAAAGGTATGTTACCATGCTTGGCTACTGGGCTTTTACATACGCTTGGGATTTGAACTCCGGTCATTGTGCTTGCTTAGTAAGCACTGTACTCACCGAGCTACCTCCCCAGCCCAGGGAGGGACAGTCTTCATTCAAATCCTAACAGCTAGTGGGGAGAGTGTGTGCATCTCTTCTTACAAGTTACAATGGGAATCAATTCCGGGTCTTTTAAAAATGTAATCCAAGCAAATTTAGGTGTGGGAATCATCTAGGACTCAAATGGTTCAGTGGAGCACATTCTAGGAGAATGGAGGGTCACGGCTGATGCTGTTGACTGGGTAGATTCATTCACTTGCTGTGACAGGCTTTGGACAAGAGAAATAAAATCTCTGGTACTAAAAAAAAAAATCACAATATGAGCTTGTATTTAAAAACTCAGAAGAATACAATGAGAGCAAAATCAAAGAGCATTGTGCTGTTTGAAAGGCTTGAGCAGAGAGTTCATGGTATATGATTGGATTATATGGTTAAATTAAATTAGGTATGGCTGGGTGTGGTGGTATACACTTCTAGTCTTAGCACTCAGGGGTCAGAGGCAAGTGGATTTCTGTGGGTCTGAGGCTAGCCTGGTCTACACAGCAAGTTTTGGGTTAGCCAGGACAACACAGTGAGACTCTGTCTTAAAAGAAAAATTAGATGTAAAGATTCTCCCAGTCTTGAGTCCTTATGTGGCAAATTGCAGCCTAACTGGGAGTGTACATTAACTGAAAATGTAACTCTGGGGACAAGTGGCGGCCATCTGATTTAAGGCAAGATTCCAAAGCTGTTGCTGGTTGTTTTGTTTGTCTCTCTGTCTGACCACGTACACAGCCATTCCTGAGTTTTCTTCTGGTTCTGAGGTCTGCTTGATTCTAGATTTCTGAATCTAGAACCACAAAGTTGGTTGTGATTTTTGCCAATTTCTTAAGTACTGGGGATATAGGACTCAGAGTGATTGACTAGAATCACAGTGGGAGAGCCCCTGCCTAGAATCCCCCAGTGAGGGGCTGGGGTGTGGCTCAGTGGTAGAGCACCTGCCTAACAATCAGAAGGTCCTAGATTAAATCCTCAGCAGGAAGAAAAAAAATAAGTTCTAAAATAGGTACAACCAACATTTGGTGACAAGAATCAGATTATTTGAGGATTTTAGGGTATATTAACTGCTTTTCTTTTTGCTATGACCAAATATCCAACAAGGGACAACTCAAGGAAGGAGAGAAACTTATCTTGACTCAAGGTTCAGAGGCTATAGCTTGTCATGATGGGATGGAATGGCCGCGGGGCCAGTTCCTGTCTGTGATGTCATGGGCTGCTTGTTCTTATCTATGTGAATAAGTAAGCATTGATATGACGAAATACCTTCATATTATAAAGAAAAGGGGTTATGGGCTGGCAAGGTGGCTGAGCAGTGAAAGGGACTTGCTGCCAAGCCTGACGACCTGAGTTTGATCTCTGGAACCCATGTAACAGAAGGAAGGAAACTTTGACCTTCACATCTCTGCCCCCAGACACCTACCCTTACCCATATACACATACACAAATAAATAAACGTAAAAGAAAAGAGGTTGACCTAGCTCCAAGTTTGGAGGCTAGAAATCTGAACAGCTCATTGGTGGCTCTGGCAAGGGTCACATGGAAGGTGTTATAATGGCGGGACTGTGTGCAGGAGGGAGAGACTGCATAGGAAGATCAAAGCCACAGTGACTGAGGAAGGGAATAGGAGGATCTTGCACTAGGCTCTGCCTCTTAAGATACCAGCACCCTCATATCACCACACCAAGGACCAAGCGTCCATGAACTCTTGACAGACTGCTTAAGCCACACTTGAAACACAGATGCATCTTCTTGTCTGTGCCATCCTTATTAGTACCCCCCAAGACAGGAGAAAGGCTGAAGCTTGTGCCCTCCCAGTATGCCAGATTTTCCAGTTCAGTTGTCCTGATTTCAAAATTCCTTATCTTCACTCTGCATACCATAAAAATGTCCCTGAAGTTTGCTCTGTGTGTGTGTGTGAGTGAGAGAGAGAGACAGAGAGACAGAGACAGAGAGAGAGACAGCACACATACACACACACACACACACACACACACACTCATGCACGCGCTCGCATGCGCACACACACACACACAGAGCCAGAGAGAGAAAGAGAGAGAAAGGATCTCATGTAGCCCAGGATGGTCTCAGGCTCACTTATGTAGCTGAGGATGACCTTGGGTTCCTGAGCCTCCTGCCTCTGCCTCCTGAGTGCTAAGATTACAGGCATGCACTACCATACGTGGTTTATGGGTGCTGGGGATCCAACTCAGGACCTCACACATGCTGGACAGTTGCTCTACCCACTGAGATACATCCTCAATCTCCAGAGGTTTTTAATAGTTTGGAAAATTCGTACTTACAGGGGTAAAGCGAGTAAACATCCTAAGTAAAATCAGTGCTCACAGAAAAATGGAGACACATGATGTACATGTGACTTACAGAACCTCATATCTGGTTATGGGAACATGAGATACACTTTTGAATTGTAATCATAGGGACCCAGATGTATAGACAAGCCTAGCAGTTGCATCTCAAGGCTCAGTGCCTACTAGTTGGTTCTTGTGTAACTTTTCTTGTGGAGGAGTGAGCAGACACCTATTGACTGGCACTGATGATGGACCAGAGATTCCCTCCAAATTTAGCTTAGTGAAGTGATAGATTTGTTAATGTTTCTTTCTTTTTGTTAATGTTTCTTATGGAAGTGTGGGTGAGAGGTTACTTACAGGAGCATGGATGATGCAAAGGCAGCTGCACCACCAAAGAGCCCACCTCAGTAGAGGTGACTCACAAAAACTGTAACCTTGTAGTTTTCTGCACAACTGGCAGGCAGCTCAGAGAGCGGTTTTCCCTCAGTAATTGTTACTATTTATATATCCTTGGTGGTGGAGGTGGGGCTTGTGAGTCTTGTAGAGACTGTGAGTTTTCTGAGCCTTGTGAGTTTTGTTTACTTCCTGAGCCTTGTGAATTTCATTTCCTTCCTGAGCCTTGTGAGTTTCCTTTACTTCCTGAGCTTTGTGAGTTTTGTTTACTGCCAGAGCCTTGTGAGTTTCATTTACCTCTTGAGTTTTATTTTTTTTTAACTTTGTAAGTTTTATTTGTTTCCTGTATTTAAAGCTCCCCTCCAGGTGGGGATATTTTAATTCAGAGAAAATACCTACATTTCAGTGACCCTTTTTAAAAATTAAAAAAAATTTTTTTTGAGAGGGCTGAATGACTCAGTAGTTAAGAGCACTGACTGCTCTTCCAGAGGACCTGGGTTCAATTCCCAGCACCCACATGGTGGCTCACAGCTGTCTGTAATTCCAGTTCCAGGGTACCTGACATCCTCACCTAGACATACACAAAGGCAAAACACCAATGCACATAAAATAAAAATAAAATAAAAGTTTTTGAGGTTATAATTTTTTTAAAGGTTTATTTATTTATTTATTTATTTATTTATTTATTTATTTATTTATTTATTATGTATACAGTATTCTGCCTGCATATGTCCCTGCAGGCCAGAATAGGGCACCAGATCTCATTACAAGTGGTTGTGAGCCACCATGTGGTTGCTGGGAATTGAACTCAGGACCTCTGGAAGAGCATTCGGTGCTCTTAAACACTGAGCCATCTCTCCAGCCCCTTGAGGTTATAATTTAATTACAACATTTCTCCCTTCCTTTTCCTCCCATACCCCCTGCTCTCCTTCAAATTCATTGCTTCTTTTTAAAACTAATTGTTAATTACATGTATATATATATATATTTATATATACAAATAGATTCCTAAATATAACCTGTCCAGACCATATAGTACTACCTGTATGCACATTTTCAGGACTGACTATTTGGGACTAGACAACTAATTAGTGTGCTCTTCTCTGGGGACGGCCACCTCTCCTATTCTCAGCTTTTCATAAATCTTTGTACAGGCTTGAGGCCTTATGGGCTTTTCTTTGTCCAGTTTGGCAGGTCCATTGGTGTTGTCCTTGGTTTTTTAAATTTATTTTTTTTATATACATTGGTGTTTTGCCTGCAGGTATGTCTATGTGAGGGTATCAGATCCCCTGGAACCGGAGTTATAGACAGTTGTGAGCTGCCATGTGGGTGCTGGGAATTGAACCCGGCTCCTCTGGAAGAGCAGCCAGTGCTCTTAACTGCTGAGCCATCTCCACTTACAAAACAAAGAGGTTAATTTTGGTTCATGGCTCTGGAGGTTCTTCAGTCCGAGGTCTTGCGTCCTCATAGATTTAAACCTCTGTTGAAGGCAGCTCATCACGGTGGGTCCTTAGAGCAGCAGGAGGGAAAGGGTGTGGCTTTCGTGTCCCCAGCAGATGGATGACAGAAGGGACAGGGGAACCACATTTGCTGCCTTCAGACAGATTCCTGGAATCCTGTCTTTCCTGGTGTGTAGTTCCGTTTAGTGGTCTATTGCATCTAAACTCGGCTTTATTTCTCATTTTTGCAGGTGTGACTCTCCATGGCCATTTCAAGTTCTAATGATAAGATTTTTATCAACATCTTGTAAGAAATGGAGCACTGTTGATTTGGGGGCGATTTCCCTGGCTTGCTGTGTACAAAGATTTTCCCAGCTGCTTTCCCAGTTCCTCCTGTTCCGTACTCTAACACTAGGTGGCAGTGGTTCCCTATTAATAACCCAGTGACGGCTGCGGATGCAGACACCTGGAAGCTAAGGAGATAGGCTGAGGAAGGACAGTATGAACCCCCAATGGGAGCAGCCTACCCCACTGTCTGTCACAGTCCTCAGGGGACACAGACAGCACTCCACATACAAACCCACTGCTTTTCTGAGAAAGAGAAGTGACTCTGGTCCCCAAACATTATATAGCAGGCTGAACAATGGCACCCCAAGATGTCCTCAGGGAAACCCCAGAGCCCGTGGATAGGAGCTTACATGGTAGCAGGAACTCTGTAGAGGTGATGACGCTGAGGATTGTGGGATGGGTATCTTATCTTTGGCTATCCAGAAGGGCTCAAAGGAAAGAAGGGACAGAGGGACCAGACAGATGTGATGACGTGTGGTTTTTGGAGGGTGCGCCGCTTATACTTAAGCCTCTGCACTTGGAAGAGACAGTGGAACAGAGGAGAGGAGAGAGGCAGTGGGGGAGGGGGAGAGAGAGGGAATAAGGAAGGAAGGGGGCAGGAGAGGAGGAGGAGGAAGAAGAGACAGAGGGGATGATTTGAAGACACTGTCCTGCTGGCTCTGATGGAAAGATCAGAATCCTAGAAGGAGTAGGGGGAGGAGGGAGAGGAGGAGGGAGAAGAGGAGGAGGAGGGGGAGGAGGAGGAGGGGAGGAGAAGATTTGAAGATCCTGCTGGCTCTGACAATGGAGGAAAAGCCATGAGCCTAGGGTTGCAGGCATCTTCTAGGACCCAGAAAAGACAGAGAAATAGATTCACCCTCAGAGTCCCCAGAAAGGAGGCCAGCCCCAATGACACCTCATCCTAGAACTTCCAACCCCCAAAATCATTCGAAAATTGACTTGTGTTGTTTCAAGCTGTGGGATTGGGGATTGTTTATTACAGCAGCCGTGAGAAGTCAATACCTCTCCTGTCCCTTTCTCTTCCTGCTCCTTCATTCAACACTTGGTCCTTTTGTGTAGGTCTCAGGGAACATGGGACTTCCCTAAGAGAGCCTCCTTATTCCTGATAGACCCTTGTAGATCCTTGATTAGTTTGTAAGAATTAGAGTGCAGTAAAATTATTTCCATGTCTGCACAGGATGTTTGATGTCATACCCCTGGTTATGACATCAGCCCCAAGAGCACGTAGTTGAATCATTCAGTTTCCGGTACCCACTACAGATCTGGACTTGGCAGGGGCTGAAAGGGTGTTTAGTTTTATTGAATTTTTTGAGATAACAACTCCTGCATCCCCAGCAAGCCTTGACTTGCTAACTAGTCGAGGCTGAGCTTGCTCCCCTGGTCCTCCAGCCTCTCTGCCCCTAACATACTGGGAGTACAGGCGTGTGCGACTGCACTTGGTTTTCAAGGAGTGCTTGTAAAATGCATAACTAGTCCAGCTTTCGTCTGGTCCCTTCTCAGAGGGCAGTAGAACACTTTCCTGGAAGTGAGAGGCTGGGGGGCTTAGCTGTAGCATGCTTACCTAGTCTCGAAGTGAGGGGCCAGGGTTGTGGCTTAGTGGTAGAGTGCTTACTTAATATACAAAGGCCCTGGGTTCAACCCCTCATACATATACACACAGAAACAAAGTCACACACACACACACACACACACACACACACACACACACACAAACTCTCTCTCTCTCTCTCTCTCTCTCTCTCTCTCTCTCTCTCTCTCTCTCTGTCTTCTATAGATGTTATAGTTTGGATCTTCAATACCCCCAAAGACACAGTGTTGGAGATTTTGTTCTGAAGGAGCTGCTGTGGGAGGTAGGAGAACCTTCGAGAGATGGAGCCCAGTGGGAGATCTTTACGTCACTGGGCTGTGCTCTTAAAGGGGAGCGTGGACCCTTTCCCCTCTCTTTTGCCTCTTGGCCTCAAGGTGAATAATTCTACTTTGCCGTATGCTCCCCCACTGCCCTATATCACCCTCATTGGTGGCCTAAACACGACAGCTCTGTCCAGGTATGGACAGAACCCCTGTGGTTGGGAACCTAAATAAACCTCTTTAGAAACGAATAATCCTGCTTCTATGGCAGGAACGAGGGTGTTCTAAAGAGACCCCCCCCCCCCGGCCTATCAGACCACTGAAACAACGGACCCCCCCCCCAAAAAAAAAATGGGAATTTCTCCAGGAGTCTCACGCTAGGAGAAGGCCTAGTGTCAGCCTAAGGGGAGCTTGTCTCCAGGGAGAGATTTCTCACTGTCCTGACAACTTGTCAACCACTTTGCCAGAGAGTACGGAGCCGAGGCAATGATGGGTCGTGGATGGGTGGGACCGCACCTTGAGCAGGACTGCACGTGTGCGCATGCTCTCAAATGCATGTGAGTGCCGGTGCCTCCTGATGCCAGAAGAGGGCGTCAGATCTCCTGCAGCTGGAGTTACAGGTGGTTGTGAGCTCCCTGACACGGTGAGGAGAACTGAACTTTGGTCCTCTGGAAGAGCAGCAAGTGCTCTTAACTGTGGGGCGATTTCTCCAGCCCCATTACATTTCTCTCGGCTCTTTAAACCTACACGTCACGTCAGGACCCTGAAGATGGACTTGGGGTCGTATCACGGAACCTCTTTGTTTGGTCCTTGTCCCAGTGTGGCCACATTGAGCAAATCTCTCTTTTCTGCTTTATTATTATTAGTTTGTCTCTTTAATTGTCTTATTTAAAAAAAAAATTGGGGCGGTGGTGGCGCACGCCTTTAATCCCAGCACTCAGGAGGCAGAGCCAGGCGGATCTCTGTGAGTTCGAGGCCAGCCTGGGCTACCAAGTGAGTTCCAGGAAAGGCGCAAAGCTACAGAGAAACCGTCTCGAAAAACCAAAAAAACAAAAACAAAAACAAAAAAAACAAAAAAAAATTGACTTATGGATTTGTGTGCGCGCACACACGTGTGGTTGGTCAGAGGCTAACACGAGGTAGTCAGTTCTCTACTTCCAACTTGTGTGTCCTGGGGATTGAACTCATATCATCAGGCTTGGCTGCAAGCTCCTCTCTCTCTATCAAACCCTAATTGGCTGATTGAGCATAGGAGGCTGGGCTTAGCTTGCTAGAGCAGGCAGGGGCCCATGCTCTGACCCCAACAGTGCCAGTAACGGTAACGATCTCAGGTGTTTTTGTCATCAGTGTTAGCAGCTGGTAACCAAAGGGGCTCACTAGGGACCAAGATCCTAGCCTGACAGGACTCCTCAAAGTGCTTGGGAAGATAGCGGGGTGGAGGGTGGGGGGTGGGGGAGGTGGGGGGGTGTCTGTGCGACGCCCCAGGGCTAGTCACTAAGGCTGAGCTACTCATCAGTGGGAACATAGTGGAGATGACCACTAGGGGGCGCTCCCAATCCATGAAAAAGTCGGCAGAGCAGCCCAACAGCTTGGAAATATCCTGGAACATACAGACTGTTCTGGTGGGCTGGGAGGAGCGGGGGTGGGGGACGGAAAGGGGAAGGAGAGGGGCTCCGGGAGGCGGGGGGGGGGGGTGTCTTGGGTTCGGGCTCGGGCTCGGTGGCCTGCTCACCTGGGTAGCAGTACCCCGGCCATGGTTCAGCCTGTAGCTCATGAGCAGGGGCGTCCTATTAGCCCATCAGTCCAGCTGCACCTCTTGTTTTAGGGCAGGATTGGGTGGGTGGGTGGGGGGTGGTCTTTCGTGTTAGCATAGTTCTGGCTCATGATCCAGGCTCCCCTCACAGTAGCTGGTGGAACAATGGTTGTCTGCAGGTCCGAAGACACACATTCCCAGGTTCATCAAGGAGCGTGAACCTTGAAAACCAGGGGTCTCTCTGGCCCCTGCGGCCCCAAAAGAACAAATGACAGACTGTAGAGGGGGTGAAGAGACCATAGTTCTTCAGTCTCAATTTCTCCCTTTCTTCTCTTCCCTTCTTTTCCCTCCCCTTCCCTCTCCTCCCTTTCTCTCCTCTCCCCTCCTCTCCCCTCCCCTCTCCTGCTCCCCTCCCTCCCTCCCTCCCTTTCTTTCTGGTAAGATCTCATGTAGCCCAGGCTGGCCTTGAACTTGTCCTGTAGCTGAGGGTGATCTTGAACTCCTGATCTTCCTGCCTCCACATCTCAAGTGTGCCATGTTCAGCCCTCTCTCTTCCTCATGAATGGGTGTGGTGCACCTCTTTGCACGCGTGCGTGCGCCTGTGTGTGTGTGTGTGTGTGTGTGTGTGTGTGTGTGTATGCACATGGAGGCCAGAGGGGGTCTTCTTTGATTGACTGAGCCTGGGTCTCTCGCTGAACCCAGAGCTCATTGTATCAGTGTATTAGTATCACTAGCCAGCTTGCCCCTTTAATCCCGTCTCTGTCTCCTGAGTGCTAGGATCCTATGTACCCTCCACTTCCACCCAACTTTTCTGCGGGTCCCTGGGGCCTGTGCTCTGGTTCTCACGCTTGTGGGACAAATGCCTTATCCACTGAGCTGTCTGTCTCCTTAGCTCTCTCTCACTTGCTTCCTAAAAAGGCTTCAGGCTGGAGAGATGGCTCGGTGGTTGAGAGCACTGGCTGCTCTTCCAAAGGGCTGGGGTTTGTTTCCTGGTATCCCCATGGCTGCTCACATCTGTAACTCCAGTTCCGGGGGGAATCCAACATCCTCTTCTGACCTCTTTGGGCACTGCAAACACATGGTGCATGGATATACGTGCAGGTGAAACATTAACACACTTAAAATAAAAATAAAGGTTAGATAAATAAGAAGTCAAGTCTTGCTATCAATCCACGTTGGCCTGGAATTCGAAATCCTCCTGCCTCAGCCTTCTGAAGACTAGGATGACAAATGTGCCCAAGCACACTTGGCTCATATTTCATCCCCCTCCCTCCAGGAAAGTCCTGGATCTAGCTCTGTAGACCAGGCTGGCCTCGAACTCACAGAGTTCCACCTGTCTCTGCCTCCCGAGTGCTGGGATTAAAAGTTTGCGCCACGCCGGGTAGTGGTGGCGCATGCCTTTAATTCCAGCACTCGGGAGGCAGAGCCAGGCGGATCTCTGTGAGTTCGAGGCCAGCCTGGGCTACAAAGTGAGTTCCAGGAAAGGCGCAAAGCTACACAGAGAAACCCTGTCTCGAAAAACCAAAAAAAAAAAAAAAAAAAAAAAAAAAAAAAAAAAAAAAAAGTGTGCGCCACTGCTGCCACCCGGCCCAATGGTAATTTTCTAACCCATTTCATAGACTAGGGCACCAAGACCCTGCTCGACAAACTCTCTAGTTGCCCAATACTCAAAAGTATTGCACTTGTAAATGGGCAAGCTGTTTTGGGAGGGTGAGCCTCAATGATATGATATGATATGATATGAGTTTTGTGAGCCCCTAAATCCTCAGCCCTGTGTGTATCGGGAGCTTGGGCAGGAAGGAAAATGAGCCGGGGTCTGAGTAGACCTAGGCTCTTAGCCTCTTCCCTTCCCAGCTGAACATCTTCAGTGGACTTTCTCTTTCAGATGAAAATCGTAGCAGAAAGGGATTTATTTGTACAACTGGCTTCTCTTTAAATATCTCCCTGCGTGTTGAGTCTACAATCTACCTGTCAGCCCTTGGCGGGCAGGAGCTGTGTGCTATTGATCCAGACGTGTGGCTGTACCCAGCATGGTACTTGTGTAGAGCAAGCATTCAATCAATGTCTTCTGAATGTAGAGATAATGGGGAGAAAATGGAGGATCTTATCTGGGGGCTCCCTGGAAGAGAGACTGCAGCATGTGGGAAGAAGAGGGCTCCTGGGGGCTGCTGATGGAGGGACAAGATCAGCAAGGGGTGGAGGAAGGGACTGAGCTGGCTCTTGGGAGGTGGCAAGCAGGGTGATAATTGCTTCACACCTGGAGGTCCATGGGGGAGGGGCGGTGGTTCCTGTGGCCATCATCTGTTGTTACTCGGAACAGGAAGAAGAGGGAAAAAAGGAGAGTGACCATTTGCCCCAGGCTCCTATTGGTCAGAGAGCTTCCACTTCAGATGTTAACTACCCCTTTCTTGGACTGAGATGGGGTTCAAGAATCCAACAGTGACTCAGTGGTAGAACACCTGCCTAGAATCCCCCAGTGAGGGGCTGGGGTGTGACTCAGTGGTAGAGCACCTACCTAGAATCCCCCAGTGAGGTGTTGGGGGTGTGGTTCAGTGGTAGAGCACTTGCATAGCATTCTGAAGGCCTTGGGTTTGATTATCGGCAATAAATAAATGAACTGTAGTTGGAATTTTCTTTGGGCTGCCAACCAGCTCCCAAATAAAGATATAGAGACTTATTATTCAGCCTTAGCTTGGGTTTGTCCCATTAGCTCTTTTAACTTAATTTAACCTGTTTCTATTCATCTACATTTTGCCTCGGGGCTTTTTACCCTTCTTTCATTCTGTATGTTCTATTTTTCCTGCTTCCTCTGTGTCTGGCTGGCCAGCTCCCCACTCCCCCCAACCCCCGACTCTCCCTGGCATCTCTTTTTCTTTCTTCCCTGAGCCTAAATCCCTCATCCTACTTGCTCTCCATGCCTAGAAGTCCCACCTATACCTCCTTCCTCACTATTGGCCATTCAGTTTTTTTTTTTTTTTAAAGATTTTATTTATTTATCATGTATACAGTGAGTGTTCAGTCTGCAGGCCAGAAGAGGGCGCCAGATCTCATTACAGATGGTTGTGAGCCACCATGTGGTTGCTGGGAATTGAACTCAGGACCTCTGGAAGAGCAGCCAGTGCTCTTAACCTCTGAGCCATCTCTCCAGCCCTGGTCATTCGGTTTTTATTAGACCAATCAGGTGCCTTAGGCAGGCAAGGTGAAACAGCAACACATCTTTACATAATTAGACAAATCCAACCATCTTTACATAGTTAAACAGTGAATGAATAAAACTAAATAAAAAAAAACTAACTTCTCATTCCAGGTGGTTCATGTTTTGGGCGTTTGTGGCCCCACAATCAACCTAGTTCAGGAATCCCAGGACACTTCCAACTCTGATACTCTGTGTTTCTCTGTCAGCATCCCAGGCCACACTTGGGGGGCAAGAGACCCAGTTTTCTGTCAGCTGGGCTGCTGCTCACATGTGCGCAACTTACTGGAGCCTTAGAGGGATGATAGGTCAGCTCCTGGAATTGGGTCAAGGGGAAGGCCTGTGTGCCTGCATATATGTGCATGGTATACTTTCATGTGCACATCTGTGCATACACATGCGTAGCACGTGAACGGTACATACAGGTGACACACTACATGCATTCATGTTTATCATAGTGCATGAGTTATGTATGTATAGGCATGCATGTGTCTTGTGAGCAGTATGTGCACAGGATATTTACTATGCATTCATGTATACATGTGGCGCACACACTGTGCTTGTCTGTACACATGTACGTTCTGTGTGCATGCATGTGGCACATAAGAAGTACACACACATGGTACATGGTAGATGTTTTGTGTGCATGCAAGTGTGCATGCACGCCCATGGAACTTGGTTTGTGCCTGTGTCTATTCATATGTTGTGTGTGCATGCATGCAAGTGCCATGTGAGCATTATATATCCATGCTCCGTGCTATGTGTTCAGGTATAAATGTGGTATTCAGTGCACACTTGCATGCATGTATATGCATGCACATGGCATCATGCAATATGTGCATGTGATACATGGTGTGCATGCATATGTGTATCTGCTTGTGTATATAAGCATATGTCCATCTCTACAGGTGTTGTATAGGTATGCTTGTGTATTTATGCTGTGCATGTCAGGTATGCAGTTGGCATTTTGGCAGTTTGCATATGTGACCCTTGCTGTGTGTGCATGTATACATGCAGTGCTGCATAGTGTGTTCACTTATGCTATGCCTGTCAGGGATGTAGAAGGCGTAGGAGTATTTTGTGCAAGTGCCGCTTTTGTGTGTGCATGTATAAGTGTGGTATGCAGTGTGTGCGTGTATGCATGTGGATGTCAGCTGCGGATGAATGTGGTACGACTGTGTGTGCAGGCATGTGTTCTTGTATACATGGGGTGCCTAGCAGGCGCCTGATGTCTGCTGTTCTCCGTGTGCCAGATGTGTGTGAGATGGAGGTGAATGAATCTCTTGGAAGAGCATGGAGAGCCCCGGCCGCCCCACACTCGATCCAGCTCCCCAGGACTTTCTCCAGACCGATTCTATTACTCGCAGGCAGGCCCTGGACGGCCTCAATTTGGAAGCCACGGCTGCCTTCTGTTTCTCCCTGTCAGCAAGATGGAGATCGGCCTTTGAAACCAGACACTCTGAAGGCCCTTTACATTTTCTCAGGGGCCGAGGAGCATCTGCATAGGAGGATGCGGGGTGGACAGCAAAATGTGACTGATGGTCTTGCTTCCAGAAGCTCCCCAGTCCAGGGTCCCAGCTCTTCCCTGACATCTGCTATGGAGGCTGTCCTAGAAGGCTCTGGCGCAGTGACGGGAAGGGGCCTCAGGACAGAGGTGACTGAAATAGGGAGGCAGCCAACGTCACTCCACATCAGGAGACAAGCAGAACTTGGGGCTGCCACGGAGTGCAGGCAGGGCCATATGGAAATCAGATACAGCTACAGCACTTTTCTGCAGACTTGACTCGCAGTCCACTGTGAGAGCCAAGGCTAGCGTGCAGTCAAGGCGGTTTTTCCTGCAGCATGAGTGTTACAAACATGGTTCCAGCTAGCTAATGGGACACGGATCATGGCCAGCCTTCATTAGTAACTGCTCATCCCAGGACCTGCTCTCAACACTTAGCAAAGGATCTCTTCTTCTCCTCCCCCTCTTCCTCTTTCTCCTTCCCCCCTCCTCCTCTTCCTTCTCCTCCTCCTCCTTCTCCTCCTCCTTCTGTTCTTCCTCCTCCCCTTCTTCCTCCTCCTCCTCTTCCTCCTCTTCCTCCTCCCCCTTCCTCCTCCTCCTCCTCTTCTTCCTCCTCCTCCTCTCCCTCCTTCTCCTCCTCCCCCTTTCCTCCCCGTTTCCCTGCTTTGTAGTCCTGGAAGACCTGGCACTTACTACAGAGCCCAGGCTAGCTTCAAACTAGAGGCAACCCTCTTGTCTAGACTTCTTGAATGCTGGGATTACAGGCACACTCAAACAACCTCTGCTTCCCTCCCTCCCTCCCTCCCTCCCTCCCTCCCTCCCTTCCTTTCTTCCTTCCTTCCTTTCCCTCCTCTCCCCTCCCCTTTCCTCCCTTTTCGATATAGGGTGTGTCGCTATGTAGCCCAGGCTGTGCTCACATTCTTGGTCCTTCTGCCTCAGTTTCCAGAGCACTGAGATTATAGCCATGGGCTACCACGCCCAGCCTGGTGGAGTTTCTCTGGAGCCATCTGAAGGAGCGGTGGAAGGCTGGGCACGGCAGAGGCTTGTCCAGCATGTGCGAAGCCCTGGGTTCCATCCCCAGCACTGCACAAGCCAGGTTCAGTGGCTCACACCTGTGATCTCAGCACTTGGGAGGCGGAGGCAGGAGGATCAGTCCAAAGGCAGCCTTGGATACCTGCATGGGAAATTTGAAGCCGGCCTGTGTTATATGAGACCCTGTGTGTATACACACACACACACACACACACACACACACACACACACACACACACGCTCAAGAGGCAGGAATTTAAGGAGTGCTATCCACACTCCTGTGTTCTGGGGATGATGGTGGTGTCTGGGAGTTAATTAGGAACTGTCTGTTTGTACTGAACTGTTCCAAGTCATAGCGTTCAACAGCCTCACCCCACTAACTCCTTAAAAAAAAATGTGTGTGTGTGTGTGTGTGTGTGTGTGTGTGTGTGTGTGTGTGCGTGTGTGGTGTGCAGGTGCCTATGGAAGCCAGAAGAGGGAGTCAGATCCCCTGGAGCTGGAGTTACAGGTGATTGTGAGCTGTCTGGTGTGGGTACTGGGACTTGAACTCAGGTCCTCTACAAGAGCAAGCACAGGGCTCTTAGCTGCTGAGCCACCTGTCCAGCCCCTATGCTGGTGTCTTGATCTATGAAATCGACTTAATCACAGATCGATGCCATGTCTGCTACACATGACTTGTGACAATCGGGTGAGTTACTTCGGGAAAGGGCTCTGAGCGCGTTCCCGTCCATGTAGAAAAGGGCTCCGCGAAGCCTTGCTCTTATTATTAGCTCTACATAATAGCTTCCCAAGTTTATTTATTCTTCATCACGTTCCACGAATAGCGGAAGCAGCTTATGCTGAAACAACACACCAAGAGAGAAGGGTGATGGGGGTGCAGGGCCCAGAGGGAGCTCAAGATACAGGGAGGATAAAAGTGGACTAGAAAGATGAAGAGGGCCGTGTACACAGGGGTGTGACAGAAGCAGGCTGACACAGGTTCTGTGAATTCAGGATGGTACAAAAATGACAGGCGTCCAATAGAAACTGACCTCCGAGTCTTGAAATGACCAATTGTCTGATTTGCATTTATTTACGTTTTTCGTTGCTGGGGATGAAACCTCAGGCCTTATGTGTGTCAGGCTCAGGCTAGTGCTCTACCACTGAGCCACACCCCAGCCCCTCACTGGGGATTCTAGGCAGGTGCTCTACCACTGAGCCACACCCCAGCCCCTCACTGGGGATTCTAGGCAGGTGCTCTACCACTGAGCCACACCCCAGCCCCTCACTGGGGGATTCTAGGCAGGTGCTCTGTCACTGAGCCACACCCCAGCCCCTCACTGGGGATTCTAGGCAGGTGCTCTGTCACTGAGCCACACCCCAGCCCCTCACTGGGGGATTCTAGGCAGGTGCTCTGTCACTGAGCCACACCCCAGCCCCTCACTGGGGATTCTAGGCAGGTGCTCTACCACTGAGCCACACCCCAGCCCCTCACTGGGGATTCTAGGCAGGTGCTCTACCACTGAGCCACACCCCAGCCCCTCACTGGGGGATTCTAGGCAGGTGCTCTACCACTGAGCCACACCCCAGCCCCTCACTGGGGGATTCTAGGCAGGTGCTCTGTCACTGAGCCACACCCCAGCCCCTCACTGGGGATTCTAGGCAGGTGCTCTACCACTGAGCCACACCCCAGCCCCTCACTGGGGATTCTAGGCAGGTGCTCTACCACTGAGCCACACCCCAGCCCCTCACTGGGGATTCTAGGCAGGTGCTCTACCACTGAGCCACACCCCAGCCCCTCACTGGGGGATTCTAGGCAGGTGCTCTGTCACTGAGCCACACCCCAGCCCCTCACTGGGGATTCTAGGCAGGTGCTCTACCACTGAGCCACACCCCAGCCCCTCACTGGGGATTCTAGGCAGGTGCTCTACCACTGAGCCACACCCCAGCCCCTCACTGGGGGAGTCTAGGCAGGAGCTCTACCACTGAGCCACACATCCAGTTCTCCCTTCCTTACCTCTGCCCTCCTCCCTCCCTCTCTCCCTCCCTCCCTCCCTCCCTCCCTCCCTCTCTCCCTCTCTCTCTCTCTCTTTCTTTCTTTCTTTCTTTCTTTCTTTCTTTCTTTCTTTCTTTCTTTCTTTCTTTCTTTCTTTCTTTAGTTTCGGCAGGATCTCACTAGGTAGCCCAGGCTGGCCTCAAACTTGGGATCCTCCTGTCTCAGCCTCCAGGGTCACAGATGTGCACCACCATGCCTGGCCCACATCTTCACAGGTCCTTTATTTTTCTGGAGGAGAAAAAAAATATTTCCTTAAGAGCCAATAAAAAAATTGCATTGATTTAACTGTGCAAGTATGTGTGTGTGTGTGTGTGTGTGTGTGTGTGTGTGTGTGTGTCTGTATGATATGCCACAGCCCTCATGTGGAGGTCAGAGGACAATTTAGAGAGACTTATTTTCTCCTTCTACTGTGTGGGTGCCAAGAACTCAAGTCACCCTGCTTGTTGGCCAGAGTCTTTACCTGCTGAGCCATCATGGAACCTACAATTTTTTTTTTTTTGTGTGTGTGTATGTGTGTGTGTGTGTGTGTGTGTGTGTGTGTGTGTGTGTGTGTTTGAAAGTCTGGTATGGAACTTGATATATAGCTGAGGATGACCTTGAACTCTTAATCCTCCTACCTACACCTTCTGGGCGAGGGGATGACAGGTGTGTACCATATGCCTGGCTGTCAGTAGGGTTTTTCAACTGGAGGTTGCCCTACAAAGACATGTTTGTTTCTCTCAGACTCAGAGAAGCATCTAGGAGAAAGTTTGTCAACATGTGGATCACAACCCCCCAGTGGTCACCTAAGACCATAGGGAAACACAGATACTTACATTCTGATTCGTAACAGTGGCAAAGTTACAGTTATGAAGTAGCAATGAAAATAATGTTATGGTTTTCCTATCTACGCCAGAATTTTGACTCGCTCCATCTTGTGCAGGTCTTGGGCAGATGACCATAGCTGTTGTGAGTCCATGATTTCTATAGCCGAGTCAAGTCTAGAAGTTTGCATCTCATATCAGTACATCCTCTGGCTCTTACATCCCCGCCCCCTCCTCTTCCCTGAGCCTTGCTGGGGTGAGGGGCATTGATAAAGACCAAGGTTGGGAGCAGCCTGAGTCTATATGGGTATACACATAAATTGTTAGAAGGCACTTTGAAAGTTTGACATCTTAGCAAAATAACAAATCAGGAGGGCCTATGGCCTCTCCAGCCATGAGTGTTTGAACAGGATTACACTACAAGGCATGGAATTTCCTCTTGTGGATCAGGTCTCAAATCCAATCAGAAGGTGGTTAGTCACCCCATAACAGTCATGCCAACCATTTTACCAGTGGACACATCTTGTCTGGTAGGTTGATATTGCAGCATGCAGGGTCTAGCATTGGCTAAGACCAATGGTGGCTTTTCTTCCCAGAAGCCTACATAGTCCCTTCTGGCACTATGAAAGCTGGATGATGTCACCCAATTTTTCATGCAGCATGTCTTTCCTGTTACCACATTTCTTACAAACTATTTCTTCATTAGGCTTGGCTGACAAGGGCAGTGGCTCAGCTTGGTCTCTCTGCTCTTAGACAGTTCAGAACCCTCTGTCTAGGGAATGGTGCCGCCCATAGTGTGCTGGGTCTCCCCCTATCAATGAACTGTCAAGACAATGCCCCAAAGGCCAACCCAATGTAGCCAATCCCTTGTTGAGACTTATTCCAGGTGACTCTAGGTTGTGTCAAGTTGACAAAGCTCACCTTGTGAGCATGGGAACTTGAGTTTGATCTCTACAGACCTTGCAAAAAAAAAAAAAATCCAGGTGTGGTGGCACTTGCTGTAATCCCAGCTCTGAGGGTGGCTTGGGGGCAGAGTTGGAGCAGCAATTTGTGTGTCAAGGGTGAAAAGGAAGGTGCTCATGCATCTCTGTTGCAAACAAGAGGTGGGAGACTGATAGATGGCCTGGACTGATTCTCCACTGCAGCCTCCTTGCGGGTCTGAGGCTCTTCCCTGCTGGCTCCTTCTGTCTGATGTGACATCTCACTGAAGACACACAGAGTAACAGCTGGCGCTGTCAGCAGGATAACTGCCTCTCTGCTTGCTCTCCATGGTACCTGTCAATGCCGATGACATGTGAGCCCTGGCGGTGACATTGATCCCTCTTCCATTGAGAAGGGGACAGGAGCTTGAGGGTCCTGGTGATACTTTCTCTTTCCTGAGTGGAGCTGCAGGATTTCGTATGGGGCTCATTTTAATTTAATCAGCAACAGCCAGGAAAAAAAAAAAAAAAACAAAATTTCAGAATAAGCTTATCCGAGGAGCTACAATGTCATTAACATGTCAGATGTCAGCGTTATTCATTTTCTTTCTCGTTTGTCTTCTCCTCCTTGATCTCCTCCTCCTCCTCTTTTCCCTCCACCTCCCTTTCCTCACCTATCCATTCTCTCTTCTCCTCTTCTTCTTCCCTTCTCCCCACCTCTTCCCTACCTCTTTCTTCTTTCCTCTCCTTTCTCTCCTTCTTTCCTCTTCTTCTTGAGACAAGATTTCCTATGTACAAGGATAGGAAACTATCCTCAAACTCACTATGTAGCCCAGGCCAAGGATGAACTTGAACTAATCCTTCTGTCTCCGTCTCCTGAGTGCTGGGATTACAGGCGTGCACCACCATGCCTGAGTTGTGTGGTGCTGAGGATGGAGACTAACCCCTCATGTCTGTTAGGCAAGTGCTCTACCTACATCTTTATCCATCTACTCTCTCTCTCTCTCTCTCTCTCTCTCTCTCTTTCTCTCTCTCTCTCTCTCTCTCTCTCTCTCTCTCTCTCTCTCTCTCTCTCTCTCTCACACACACACACACACACACACACACGGTTTCTCTATGTAGCCCTGGCTGTCCTGGAACTCACTTTGTAGATCAGGCTGGCCTTGAACTCAGAGATCTATCTGCCTCTGCCTCCCAAGTGCTGGCACTAAAGGTGTGTATGCCATCAGGTCCAGCTCCTCTAGTCTCTTTCTTAGAAGAGAAGTTGTTGGGCTGTATGTGATGGTGCACATACCTTTAATCCCAGCCTTTGAGAGGCAGAGGCAGATGATCTCTGTGAGTTCCTGGCCAACTAGAGCTACGCTGTGACAAAAGCTACTTAAAATAGGAAGAGTTTGTTTAGCTCATTGGCCAAGGTACTGTCCACCATGCCAGGGAAGTCTAAACAGCAGGAGCATGGGGCACTGGCCTCATGACATACAAAGCCAGTATAGCAATGAATGCATGCAGGCTTGCGCTCCACTCCCTTTTTCCATTTGTATGGTTCAGGATGCCTCTTCCAGGAATGGCCCTGCCCACAATTAAGATCAGTGCTCCTTTGGGCTGGAGAGATGGCTCAGGGGTTAAGAGCACTCTCTGTTCTTTCAGAGGACCTGAGTTTGGTTCCCAGCACCTGCTTCATGTGACTCACAACTGCCTCTTCTGGCCTCTGTGGGCACTGCACTCACATGCACATACACTGCCCTCTTGCATAATTAAAACAATAAAAGTAAATTTAAAAAGGGTCTTTTCACATCAATCAAGATAGTACCCTATAGTTGGGCATGGTTGCAAATGCCTTTAGTTCTGGCACTCAGGAGGTGGAGCCAGGCGGATCTCTGAGTTTGAGGCTAGCCTGGTCTACAGAGTGAGTTCTAGGACAGTTAGGGCTACACAGAGAGACCCTGTTTTGAAAACCAAATGAACAGAGGCCTATCTCCCAGGTGACTGTAGATCCTGTTAAGTTTAACAACTGACACTAAACATCACAATGACTGAATGGACTTGTTGTGAGCAGACTCACCAAGCACAGAACTAAGCCCAGCTAGCTCTCTACTGTGGCTCTGTGATTGGGCCTTGGAAAATATTCAATGGCCAGAATACATGTTTCTCTATGAGGGGCTCAGGGGGCTCATTTGTGGGCTAGAGTGGGCTGAGGTTCTGTAAGGACTCAGGCAAGGGGGTGCATGGTTCAGGAGAACAGAAAGAGGAGGTGGGCCATCGAGCCTGCAGTTCTGGCCACATACATGATCTAACTGTACGCGGAATGCCCTGCCTCCCATTGGCTTCATTGCATTTCCTTCTCACAGCATCTGTATTCCAGGCCAGCCTAGAACTCACAGCCATTCAACAGCCTCCTGAGTACTGGAGTTATGGGCATGAGGCACCCACTACTCCCAGGAGTTCTCAGACCTCCTCTCCTCCCTTTCTTTCCCCTTCCATTTCTTTTCTTTTCTTTTCTTTTTTTAAAGATTTAGCTATTTATTATAAGCGCCAGATCTCATTACAGATGGTTGAGAGCCACCATGTGGTTGCTGGGAGTTGAACTCAGGACCTCTGGAAGAACAGTCAGTGCTCTTAACCACTGAGCCATCTCTCCAGCCCCCGTTTCTTTTATTTTTAAAGATTTATTTTTAAGATTTAAAAAATATGTCTTTGTGTTTATAAGAGCATGTGTATGTGTGAGTAGATGTATACAGGTACTAGCAGAGGCCAGAAAAGGGTGTTGGGCTCCCTGGAGCTAGAGTTACAGGCAATTTATAGCCACCCAAGTGTGGGTGCTGGGAACCAAACTTGGGTCCTCTGCATGAGTATTAAGAGCTCTTAACCACTGAACCATCTCTTTAGTCTGCCTTTCTTTCTTTCTTTCTTTCTTTCCTTCTTTCTTTCTTTCTTTCTTTCTTTCTTTCTTTCATTCATTCTTTCTTTCTTTTCTTTCCTGTGTGTGTATGTGTGTGTGTATGTATGTATGTGTGTGTGTCTGTGTATGTGTGTGTACGTGTACCTGTACATGTTGTGTATGTATGGTGTGGCAGTTTGAATGAAAATGACCCCATAGCTTCATAGGCTTGAACGCTTGGTCTCCAGTTGGTGGGACTATTTGGGGAGGATAAGGAGGTGTGGCCTTGTTGGAAGGGTGTGTCACTGGGGGCCAGCTTTGAGGTTTCAGATAAGATTTGTGCCATCCACAGTGTGCCCTTCTCTGCCTCCTACTTAAGAATCAAGATGTGACTTCTCAGCTGTTTCTGCTGCCACGCCTTTGTCCCACCATCATGGACTCGATAACTCTGAAACCATAAGCCCAATTAACTATTTTCTTTTATAAGTGGCATTGGTCATTGCCTTAGTTAAGGTTTTATTGCCATGAAGAGACACCATGACCACGGCAACTCTCATAAAGGAAAACATTTAATTGGGGCCTGGCTTACAGTTCCAGAGGTTTAGTCCATTATCATCATGGTAGGAAGATTAGTGGCATGCAGGTAGACATGGTGCTGGAGAGGTAGCTGGGAGTTCTACAGCTGGATCCGCAGGCAGCAGGAAGTGATAGCTTGAGCTACTGAGACCTCAGAGCCTACCCCCTAGTGACACACTTCCTCCAACCAAGTCACACCTATTCCAATAAGGCCACACCTCCTAACAGTGCTGTTGTCTCTGGACCAAGCGTTCAAACACATGAGTCTCTGGGGGCCATTCCTGTTCAGACCACCACAGTCATGGTGTTTCATCACAGGAATAGAAAAGTAACTGACACATACGGGCATGTGTGTGCCACCGCATGCACACATAGAGGTCAAGGACAACTTTGGGCAGTCTGCTCTCTCCGTCCAACTTTCAGTGGGTCCCGGGGATTGAACTCTGGTGGTCAGGCTTTTGTGACAAGCCCCTTCACCACGGGGCCATCTCACTGGCTCTCTCACAGCTTCTTATTTTGAGGAATTTAACTCCTTTCTGTAAATGTTTCTCTCCTCAACTTCTTAGACCTCGTTTTGACCCCATCTAGTCTCTTACAAAGAGATTTACTACTATGTTCTTTTAAGCAGGGTAAGCCAGAGGCAGCGAGGTGAGGAGAGGCAGAAAAAAAAAACAACACAACTCACCTATTAATACATCTCACTCACTCCCGTCTCATTGTTATCCAGGGCAAAGCTTGATGAGGGCCTCAAGAGGAATGTGAGCGCTGTGCTCCGGGGGTCTTGGGGTGAGCAGGTTCCATGGGACTCACTCAGAGGCGTGTTCTCACTGCTAATCCATCTGCCTGGTTCAGCCTCAGCGCAGAGACCTACAGCTGTGCACACCATGCCGGGGGTCAGCTTACAGATGCTCCCTCAGATGACTTTGATCCGTGAACAAATCTGTTACAAGCTGGTTAGACCTGCAGCCATTGTTGGGTGATTTAGTGCCCGGAAGACTGTGAAGATAACAGAAATCTGTGAAGACAGGCAGGGTTCCTTCCTGGTCCTGGGTGAAAGGTCACTTCTGGGTGGGCAGGGTTAATCGGGGGGTCACAGGCTACCTGGGGTGGGTTAGGCTTATTAAATGCATCTCTCTTTGGCTGACTGGCTGCATGGATAGTCTGGGGTCCTATGTTAGGATCAGCATCATGGGGCAGCTCAGAGAATCTTGCTTGATTATCAGTCAAAGCTCTGGATGCCTGCACCCTGTGATTGTATATATATATAATCACACACACACACACACACACACACACACACATATATATACATACATACACACAAATATATAATCATAATATATAATACTATATTAAAACAAGTCTCAATATGTATACACATATATATTAAGATTTATTTTTATTTATATATATATGCCTGTGTGTCTGAGTGTATACTCTGTGTGTGTGTGTGTGTGTGTGTGTGTGTGTGCCTGCAGAGGCCAGAGAGCATCAGAACCCTTGGAACTGGAGTTACAGGCAGTGTGAGTGCTGATGTGGGTTCTGGGAACCAAACTGGGGTCCTCTGGAAGAGCCGTATGCGCTCTCAACAGCTGAACCATCTCTCCAGCCACCCTGCCTCTTTTTAGACAGGACCTGTTACAGTTTGAATGTACCTCATCTGCTCATGTACTTGAACACTGGATTCCCAGCAGGTGGCGCTATTTAGGAAGGGTGCTGAACCCTTAGAAGTGGAGCCTCGCTGAAGGACGTATGTCATTGGGGGTGTGCTTGGAGGGTTTATCGTTTGTCCTTATGTCTTGTTCAATCTCTGCTTCCTGATTTTGGGTACAATGTGACAATCTGGTCTCTGCCTTCAGCCATAGGCCTTCCCTGCCAGCTGCCTTGTCTTCCCTAATCTCTCTGGAGGTATAAGCCAAAACAAACCCTCTCTCCCATAAGTTCTTCAGTCAGAGTATTTTATCATAGCAACAGAAGAGAAACCCAGACGGTCCCCCATAGACATGTCCACAGGCTAATCCGATGTAGACCATCCCTCACTGAGACTCTCTTCCTGGGTGATTCTAGGTTGTGCCAAGTTGAGAGTGAGAGTTTATCATCATACTCCCAGAATTCCATTAAAGCTATAATGCTATCAATGGATAAATTCATTGATGTGATCAGATACTTCATGACCCAATCACCCTTCCCCACAAGACCTCACTTCTGGACCATGCTCCCTTGGGGGGGACTATGATGGGTTGGATCTGAAACATTGCCCATAGTCTTGTGTTTGAACAGCTGGTCTCTGGCTATTGATATCGTTGGTAGGTTGTAGGATCTGGTTGATAGAGGTGAGTCACTGGGGTCCAGATATCCAAGGGTGATCATTGCTTCTGGTCCCATTGTCTTTCTGTTTAATATCATGGTCCCACCACCAGGGACTGACCCTCCCTAGCTGCCATGTCTTCCCTGCCATGATGGATTAAAATTTCCCGAAACAGTGAGCCAAGACATGCTCCAGACACCGTGGTGTGGGATCTGTAACCCATGTAATGGCAAGCAGAAGGTGGGGGTTCTGTAACCCCTGTAATGCACTGATTCTAGAATCCCTTCCATGCACTAATCACAAGCAGCCACTCTCTCTAGGCATTGCTCTCTGGTGAAGCGAGGTCTATTTGGACATCTCCACATTCATGGCTGTGCAGCTGTTCTCTCCTTGAGACCTTCCTGGATGCGTATATTAATGCTCTCCTTTTTTGCTGTAGATTCCCTCTTGGGTTGCAGATCACAAGGACGGAGTTTCATAGCCCAGCACAAGGGAAGCCATTCCTCTCCATTTGAGGGCTGCGATGATGCTTTATGAGGGTGCCCTTCACTCGCTGAGATATTCAAATGACAGTATATCAGCATTCAAGATCATGGCCGAGCTGCAGCTGCACCAACGTTTAGAGAATCCCTGAAGGTTTCCTAGTGAGTTGTCCCTCATCCTCTCTATTCCAAAGGTACTTAGATGCCCTGGGAGTGTTGGAGAGAGCAGAGGGGAGGGGAGGGGAGGAAAGAAGGGAGGTAGGGAAGAGAGAAACAGAGCAGGGCAAAGAGAGAGAGACACACACACACACAGAGGAGAGAGAGAGGGGAGAGAGAGAGAGAAGGGATCGAGAAAAAAAGAGAAGAGGAAGAGAAAGGAGAGAGGATGCAGGAAGTTTTGAGATGCAGAAGTTCCCAACTTGGGTGCTGGGAATTGAACTCTGGTACTATGCAAGAATAGTAGGTACTCTTAAATGCTGAGCCGTCTCTCTAGCCCCTTGACGAGGTTTATGATAAGACTTTCCTCCTTTCTGCTCTGCCACCCAGCCTCCTACAGAGCTGTGTGCTCAACACTGGGGCAGCTTAGCCACTGTTAAAATGATGGCTTATGTTCCCCCATAGGGCAGCTGTCTGAGAGTGTAAATCTCAAGTCATCTACTGTGCGGGAGCCTCTACAGTAGGACTTGGTGTCTTAGTCACTGTTCTATTGCTGAGACAAAACACCATGACCGAGGCAACTTATAGAGAAAAGCATTTAATTGGGAGCTTGCTGACAGTTTCAGAGGGTTAGTCCATGATCATCGTGATGAGGAGCATGGCGGCAGGCAGGGAGGCATGGTGCTGGAGCAGTAGCTGAGAGCTCACATCTGATCAGTAAGTTGTAGGCAGAGTGGGAGAGACTGGGCCTGGTGTGAGCTTTTGGGACCTCAAAGGCCACCCTTAGTGACGCATCGCCTCCAACACGGCCACACCTCCAAATTCTTCCTAAATAGTTCCACCAAACTGGAAACCAAGAATTCAAATATATGAACCTAACTATGGGACCATTCTCTTTCAATTCACCATACTTGGGTTCACTGTGGAATGTGGAAGCTGGTGTAGAACCTGGCATGGAAGACTTGATAATGTTTGTAAAAGAATAAAGTAAAAGAAGGGGATAGCTGGAACAGACTATGGTAGGTAGAACCCTGGGGTGTTGGTCCATGAGCAGACTGTTAACCATAATTCTGTTATGGGGTCCTGTTGTCAGTGGCAAAGGGCAGACACACAGGTCCAAGCCGTGGCCAGTTGCCTGAGGAGTTTCTTTAGTCTTTTAGAACTCAGGTAAAGCAAAATTCTTGACTTTGTGTGTGTGGGGGAAGCATCTCAGGACGAGCCAGTTTGAAGTAGTTCTCTAGAGAGAACTGATAGAATGAATTTGTATATATTAACAAAAGGGATTTATTAGAGCAGCTTACGGGCTGTGATCCAGCTAGTTCAACCCTGGCTGTCTCCTGATGGAAAGACCAGAGGTCCAGTCATCGTTCAGCCACTGAGACTCTATGTTTCTGCAGTCCCAAGCTGGTGCTGGAGTCCCAGAGGATTCCTGGAGAGCTGCTGGTCTTTGGTCTATGTTGGAGTCTTGTAGAAATAGGTTCTAATATCAGTGAAGGACTGCCTCAGCAGCAGGCTAGCTGAACTTGCCAGCGAGAGGGAGGCAAGCAGGCAAAAAAGCACAAAAGCTTCCTTCTCCAGGTCCTTTTATGTAAGCTGTTACCAGAAGGTATGACCCAGATTTATTGTGAGTCTTTAGACATCAAAGGATCTGGATTTAAGGTGAGTCTTTCTACCTCAAAGGATCCAGTCAAGAAAATCTCTCACAGGATTGCCCAGATCTTTGGGTTTTAGTTGAATCCAGACAACCAACAGCAGCAGTTTTATGTGTGTGTGTGTGTGTGTGTGTGTGTGTGTGTGTATGTGTGTGCATGTGCATATGTTTGTGTGTCTTCAAATACATGTGTGTGCATGTGTGTGGAAGCCAGAGCACAATCTTAGGTGTCATTCATCCACATTATTTATTTATTTAAACTTTTTTTTTTCTTGAAGACCGAGTGGGAGATGAAGATCCACATGCCTGCCCAGGGCTCTCCACCCTGGTCTGGGAGGAGACAATATAGGCCCACCCAGTGCCTGCAGCAGATAGGAAAGTTGGAGCCCCTAGGTCATGAGAGTGGAAAAACTGGCACTGTCCCTCACCAGCGGCAGCACTTGGGAGAGCAGGCCCTGCACCTCACCTGGGCAGCACAGTAACCCTGATCCTGCTGGCGGGTGAGCTGGTGAGTCTGCCCTGAGCTGTGAGCGTGCGAGAGCTGGCCCCTCACTGCTCATCTGCCATGTCATGCTGAGGGCGAGATGCCCTCCTCCCCTCATCCTTTGCCATCTGGCAGGTGAGAGAGCTGACCCTGCCCCTCACCAGCTACAGTACTTGGGAGAGCAGGCCCTGCACTTCACCTGGGCAGCACAGTAGAGCTAATCCTGTTAACAGGGGCGTGGGTAAGCTGGCCCTGAGAATGTGAGCATGAGAGATCTGGTCAGTGGCATGGGTGAGGGAGAGAAGGCCCCCTCTCCCCCCAACCTGTGGCAGGTAGGAGAGCTGTCCTTGAGGTCACAAGACCAGGAGAGCTAGCCCTGCCTCTCACTAGCTGCAGTACTCAGGAGACTGGCCCTTGCACCTCGCCTGGACAACACAGTAGAACTGGCCCTGGTGGTGTAGGTGTGTGTGAGCTGAGGGCATGAGAGCAAGAGAATCGGCCCTGCCCCTTCCTGCTTACTGTGTAGGGTGAGCTAGATAGGGCAGTGCTGGAGAGCTCACCCTGGTGTTGAGGATGAGGGAGAATGGCAGGCTGACCAACCCAGTAACTACCCAGATCCAGAACCAGGGCTATGAGTTGGCCCATCCACCCCATCTATGATCTGCTGGAGCATGTGAAGGGGTCAGTCCTAAAGTTGCAGGAAATCCATGACACAGGACAGCAGGATATCTAAGAGGAGTCCCAGTGAGGGCCCAGTATTGATAGTGTAGCAGATGCTTCAAACCAGATCAATGACTCATTGCAATGACCTCTTGCAAGTAAGATGTATGGACTAAAGGGTGTACTGTGTGACTCACTGGGCTACACTACAGCTTCCATGATGAGATTTTTCTTTTCTTTTCTTTTTTCTTTTCTCTTAAATTTTATTTTGTTTTATCTCGGGGGTTGGGGGTGCATTGCAAGGGCAGAGGGCAGATATGAAGGGATGGGGAGATGAGTGGGACCGAGATGCACGATGTGAAATCCACAAAGAATTAATAAAAAGCTAAATTAAATTTTTTTCTTACAGTTTTGTTACTTATTTTGTGTGTATGTACGTGGGCATGTGCATGCATTGGAGTGAGTGTGTAGGTCAGGGGACAACTTCCAGAGATCCTTTTTCCCTTGCTATCAGGTAGATCCTGGGGATCCAACTCTGGTTGTCAGACTTAGTGGCAACTGTCTTTATCTGGCTGGTGCCTATCGTTTTTTTTTTTTTTTTTTCCCCTTGAGATAGATCTGTAGCTAACCAAGTAAGCAAGGTTGTCTGGTCAGTGGGCCTCATGGCTCCTCTTGTTTCCACCTCCCCAGTGCTGAGATTACAAGTGTGTACCATCACTCTGGCCTTTTTTTTTTTTTTTTTTTGAATGTGAGTTCTGGGAATTGAACTCAGATCCTTGTGCTTGCACAACAAACACTTTACCAAGAAAGCCATCTCCCATCCTCAACTCCCTGTGCTTTCTCTCACTGTTCCCTGAAGCCCAGCCAACCCTCTTCCTGTGCATGCAACCGTCATCCAACACAGACTGCTTATCGCTCGCAGAGCTGTGCTTGGAGCTGAGAGTGCTGAATCAGGACAGCATCTTCATCATCAGACACTCCCAGCAGCTGCCCGTGGATGCCAGCAGATGCGTCTATTTCCTGCCAGTGGGAGCCTTTCTATCACTGCTAGGAACAGTATATAATGAAAGCCAGGAGAGATGGCCAGGAGAAAGCTGTGGGATGAAAACCCACAGCTTTGACCAGCGCTCTCGGCATCGAGAGGCCGGAGATCATGGAGGGTTTTACTCCAAGAAAGTCGGCTCTAATTCTTTCAAAAGTAGCCCTCGGCTAAGAGGGCTCAGAACAGAACCCTATTGAGCTCACAGAGCTGTTTGTTGTTGAACCACAGAATTGCGTCCCTCCGAGGGGCCTCAGGGTCATCTTAGCACAATGGAGTGGAAAACGCAGAGCGACACTGGAGGATAAAACCTGCTTGAAGTGGGATCCTTTCAGTCATCTGAGAGAATTAGAAAAAGGGCACCCCTTTTCAGGCAGACACAGCCCTGTGCTAAGGGGCATGAGGTCGGGAGCCGAACACAGGCTGGATGTCAACCCCCCACTTGCCCGCTCAGATGGGTAATGTTCAGCAGTAAATAACCTGCCTGGCTACGCATGGCAACAATGACGTCATCGTCTTACCGCCGCTGACCTGGGATCAGAGACCACGTTTGCATCTCTCTTCTCTTGTAGGGAGCTGAGATAGAAAGGCAACCTCTCCACAAGCTGTTCAGAGAAGTGAGGATGTCAGCCTTGGGGCCATCCATGCCCTGCCTTTTGTTGTTGGTCGGTGTGTTTGTTTTAATTTAACAAATAGACATTTTCACTTACTTGTTCTCTCTCTGTCTCTGTCTCTGTCTCTGTCTCTGTCTCTCTCTCTCTCTCTCTCTGTATGGACATTTCATGATGCATGTATGTAGATCAGAGGACAACTTGTGGGAGTCAGTACTCTCCATCCACATGTGGGTCTTGGGAATCGAACTCAGATCACCAGGCTTGGCAGCAAGCTCCATTACCGGCTGAGCCATCATCACTGGCCCTCATTTCCTTGTTTTGGAGATGGCTATACTTGCCACACAGCCCCAGGGTGCCCTAGAAATCATGTTTCTGCCTCCATCTCTATACTTCATTTTGTATATTACTAATTTCTACTTATTACTATTTCATTAAGGATTTTTTACCCATGGGGATATGCGTGCTTGTCTAGGGACACCTCAGGTTGATGTCTGGGCTTATTCCTAGATCACTATTCACTCACTCTATCTATCTATCTATCTATCTATCTATCTATCTATCTATCTATCTATCTATCTATCTATCTATTATTTATGGTTTTTTTAGTTTCTTTTTTATTTAATATTTATGTGTAGCTTTGAGGCCTGTCCTGGAACTCACTCTGTAGACCAGGCTGACCTTGAACTCACAGATATCCACCTGTCTTTGCCTCCTGAGTGCAGGGATTAAAGGTGTGTGCCACCACTGCCTGGCTACTCTCCACTTTATTGAGGGGTGTGGTTCTCAATTGAATGGGAAGCTGGCTTATACAACCCAGGCTACCTAGCCAGCTTGCTCCGGGGATCCCATTTCTGCTTCCTGAGTGCTGGGATTCAGGACAGTTGGGCCACAACCTTGTCACAGCATTTATGTGGACTATGGGGATCCAAACATTGCTCCTCACATGTGTACAGCGGAACAGTTTACCTGTGGATCCCTCTTCTAGTGTATTTTTTCTTAAAACTTAGTAGCTGTATTCAGTTTGTACAATAGCAGAATTATGTCTACTTCATCTTATCAAGAATTGTAAGTACTTAGAAAACTTAAAAAAACCCAGCTCAATATGCAAGTATATTAATTATTTTTACTATTGCTGACCTTGTAGAGTTGGATAGGAACCATGTTTCAATTGATGATGGGTCTTGCGATGTGATAGAGTACTTACGCAGCCCGAGCAAAGCTTTGAATTTAATACCCCAGGGCCACTAAAGGAAAGGAAGGGAGTAAGGAAGAAATAAATAATCAAATTGCATTTTTCACAGTTCTGGAGATAGAGGAGGCTAATATTAAGGTGCTGGCTCAGCAGTAGAGTGATCACCTAGAATCTGCCAGTAAGAGTTTTAGGGGTGTGGCTCAGTGGTAGAGCACCTATCTTGAATCCCCCAGTGAAGGGTTGGAGGTGTGGCTCAGTGGTAGAGCATCTGCCTAGAATCCCCCAGTGAGGGGCTGGGGCTGGATACTATGTGTAAGTCAACACCTGGTTCTCCTCAGGGTTAGGAATTTCAATACGCATCATTTTATTTACCCCTCAATAACCCCACTTCCCATTTCTTAAAATCACAATAACCAGTAGACCACAGATTAGGGTTCTTTTTGTATTTCTGTATGTTTGTGCTCATATGGTGCATGCATGTGTGCGCATGTACATGGAAGCCAGGGGTCAGTCTCAGATGTCATTCCTCACATGCCATCCACATGTATTATTTAAGACAGAATCTCTTCATTGGCTTGGAGCTTACCAACAGCCCAGAAGGTCCTCCTGTCTTTGTCTCTTCTGCTCTGGGATTCTAATTGTACTTCCTAATTGTACTTCTACTAACCTGTTTTTTTGTTTGTTTTTTTTTTTTAAATAAGGTTTTTAGGGATTGAACTCAGGTCCACAAGCTTTCCTGGCAAGCATATTTTTTTTAATTTTAATTTTTAATTTTTAAATTTTAATTTTTTACCAACTGATCTATCTGTCTCCTCAGTCCTAGTTTACGGTCTTGAATCCAGGTCTCTCACATCCACGTTGCGCGGCTTTCTGTCAGCTCCTGTTATCCATTTCCCTTTCTCCCCTACCGCTTGCCTGGCTGAAAGATGCTTGTCAGGTTCTGTTAAACTCGGGCCCTCTGCTCTGTTGAAACAAGCAATTGGTGGGAAGACAGCCTTCCTCAGAGGGTCGTAACTACACGCAGCGAGAAGCAAAGTGGCCCCTCAGGAATACGCTCCGTGCATGGGAACCTTTTTTCTTATGGATTCTGCTATTAACACTTACTGGGAGTTTACTCTGGAGGGGAATTTGTCAGGGAACAGATCTTTCTTGGAACAGATCTTGCTGAACGCTGTCACATTCCTGGGTGGGTGCCTGTCACTCCTAGTTGGGCATTTTTCTTTCCTTGGCTCAGCTGTCCTCGTCTATCTGGGGCCCTATACCTCTCTCCCATGGAGTCACAAGTCTGCTGATCAGACATAGGATGGCTGATGACAGTATAAGAAAGTGAATCAGAGTGTCCCTAATTAAGATGGCAAAAGGGGCTTGTCCTCTCCTCTTCCTTCTCTTCCCCTCCTCCCCTCCCCTCCCCTCCCCTCCCCTCCCTTCTCCTCTCCTCTCCCCTCCTCTCTCCTCTTCTCTTCCTCCTCCTCCTCTCTCTTTCTGCTGTGATAAAACACCATGACCAAAAGCAACGTAGAAGAGTAAAGGGTGTATATTTGGTTTACGACTCCCAGTTACTGTCCATCATTGAGGGGAAATTAAGGCAGAAACTGAAGCAACTACTCAAACATCACATCTGCAGTCAAGAGCAAGAGAGAAATGAATGAATTGTTGCCTGCTTGGTACTTAGCTTTCTTTACCCTCTTAAATTGTTTAGCACCCCCTGCCTAGGGAATTGTTCTGCCCACAGTGGGCTGAATCAATGAACAGTTTAGACAGTTCCCCCACAGACATAACCATAGGCCAAACTTACCTGTATAATTCCTCAACTGAGGCTCTATTCTCCCATGATTCTATGTCAAGTCGACATATATTATTTATTTATTTGTTTTTGTTTTTTGAGACAGGGTTTCTCTGTGTAGTTTTGGTGCCTGTCCTGGATCTCGCTCTGTAGACCAGGCTGGCCTTGAACTCACAGAGATCTGCCTGCCTTTGCTTCCCAAGTGCTGGGATTAAGGGTGTGCGCCCCCACCTCTTGCTGCCGCCGAAAGTTGACATTTAAAACTAATCAGCACAGGGCATGAGATACTCCTTTTAGATGACACCTGGCCATAGCCACATCTCTTTCAACTCATCTCTATTCCCTATTGGTCTCATCATTGTGACCACACACCTGACATGAAGCTACTTAAGGGAAGAAGGGCTTATTTGATCTTACAATTTGAAGGTTTGAGGGGATACAGTCCATCCTAGCAGATAAGGCATGGCAGTAGGCACTCAGGTGGCTTGGACTTCTCACATTTCAGTGGAACTGGAAACAGAGAACAGACAGGAAATGGGGTCTTCAGACTTCCTCCGAGTAGACTCTGCTACCTAAAGAGTTTATAACAGTGCTAAAAGCTAGAGAACAAGTGTTTAATTTTTAATTTACTTTTGCAGTAGTGGAGAATGAACCCAGGGCCTCATTCACTCTAGGTAGTTGTTCTATATTGAACCACACCCCCAATTCCTCATGGAGATTCTAGGTAGGTGTTCTAGCACTGAGCCACACTCCCAGCCCCTCAGTGGGGGATTCTAGGCAGGTGTTCTACCACTGAGCCATACTCCCAGCCCCTCACTGGGAGATTCTGGGCAGGTGCTCTACCACTGAGCCACATCCTCAGCCCCTCAACTGGGGGATTCTAGGCAGGTGCTCTACCACTGAACCACACCCCCAGCCCCTCACTGGGGGATTCTAGGCAGGTGCTCTACCACTGAGCCACACTCCCAGTCCCCTCACTGGGGGATTCTAGGCAGGTGCTCTATCAGTGAAACACACCCTAGTCCAGAAATTTATGTATAATTACAGTTTCATTCTAGGGCAGATAGCTTAGAAGATGCACGGGATGATGTGTGTCCGGCAGGCTCATTACTGTCCTCTTTTGGGGTGTCACTATCCCATCTTAAGGACCAACTTTGGAAGCTCCTTGAATTTTAGTGCTTGCAGAATTTAAAAATCTGGGGTCTCATTACACAGGCCTAAGTGATGCCTTTCATGGTAGACCGCATGGTTGAACACAGTCCCTGGTTTCTCTACCCTGTCTGGAGCTTGGCATGAGATGAAAAGTTCCATACTGCAATCTAATTGGCTTTTCTGGAATCACAATCCTGAAGCTGCCTAGAAGCTCTTCCGCCGTGGGTTTCCAAAGATTCATTTTGAACAGTAGGAGACTGTTCTGTCACTCAAGGAATCCTAAGGGTTGCTAGGGGTGATGGGTCCTGATGAGACAACTTAGTCAGTAAAGTGCTTGCCATTGGAGAATAAGGACCCGAGTTTGATCCCCAGAACCCACACGAAAAAGCCAAGTGTACCAGGGAGAGACTGTGATCCCAGTGCTGGGGGTATGGAGACAGGAGCATCCCTGGGGCTCACTGGCCCACCAGTATAGTGATTGAGGAAGACACCAGAGGTTGACCACACACACACACACACACACACACACACACACACACACGCACACACACTACCTGGGCATGGTGTTACATGTCTGGTGGTACATGCCTGGGATCTCAGTGCTTGGTGGACTGAAGCAGGAAGACTGTGAGTTCAAGGTAGTCTGGGCTCCATAGTAAGACTCTCTTAAAGGGCTGGGGACAGCTCAGTGGTAGAGTGACGATGGCCTCATGCATGTCAGGCCTGGGCTCCATTTGCTAAAACACCAGAAAGAAAATCCCATATATTTATTGAGACTCTGGACTGATTCCCACCCATGCAAGAGGCTGTCAATCCAGGCTTTAGCTCTGGGAGAAAGGAACCATAAGGCTGACTTCTCAACCTCTGCTCTCAAGTCCAAGGGCGAGAAGAATGGGTCTTGGATTTATTTATTTTTTTTTATTAAAGTAACTAGCACCCAATGGGGCTACAATAAGCATCCCATGAAGTCCTGGGGTGAGCACCTGTTATCCCTGTTATCAGTTAAATCTGAAATGTCACCCCACAAAAACTGAAGTGTTGAAATCATGGTCCCCAATGAAGCAGTGCTTGGAGTCAGGGCCTTGGACCTCATGAGGGCTCTGAGCTTATCAGTAGATTCATCTATTGATGGAATCATAACTTAATGGCTATTGGGATATGCAGCCTGGTTGGTGGATATGGATCTCGGAGGCTGAGGCCTTGAGGGGTACACACACACACACACACACACACACACACACACACACACACACACATTTATTTCAAGACAGGGTTTCTCTGTGTAGCTTTATGCCTTTCCTGGAACTCTCTTTGTAGTCCAGGCTGGCCTCAAACTCACAGAGATCCACCTGCCTCTGCCTCCCGAGTGCTGGGATTAAAGGCGGGTGCCACCACTGCCCCACTGAAGGGTATAATTTGTTCATCGTCTCTCTCCCTCCCCGCCTCCTCCTTCCCTTCTCTTTCCTGTCTACCGTAAGGTGAACAAGTTAGGCTCCACTACTTCCCGTCCGCCATGATGTTCTGTCTCACATAGGACCAGAGACACGGAGTCAAACGACCATGGACAGAAAATGTGAGCCAAATTAAACGTCTCCTAAGCTGATCTGCCTCAAGTACCTTGTCACAGCAACAGAAAGTTAACACAAACTTTTGCCTGCCAAGATCTGTCGACAAGTCTTCTTCTTTTTTATTTCACTTTCCTCTAAACTTTGCAGTGTTATTTTTTTTCTGGAAAAAGCGCTATGTGATCTGATTTTTTTAAAAGTTAAAATGTATTAAAGATTCATGCTGTTTCGAAGAGTATTTTTGAGAATTTCCCAACATCCCTGGGAGATAATTGGTGTCTCTCCAGGGAATCGTTGGGGAGAAGGCTGGAAGTGATCTCGTAAATCACTTGCGCGCCAACAGCAGTTTTAATTAAGTTTTTTTCCCCTCTCTCTATTTCCAGAATCAGATGTTTATTTCACTAAAATGCATGGAGGTTTGTTGACAAGTGACACATACCATTTTATTCTGCAGGGCTTTTTTTCTTTTGTCATTAGAAAATATTATCATGGAGACCTGGTTCCCATGTTAATTAACTGATCAAGTCAATTCGGGGTCTGAGAATCAGCCTGTGGGGGAAGCCACCGAGGTTAAGGGCTGATCTTGGCCTCCAGGAGAGGTGCAAAGCCATGGCTCCCATCTCTCTCTCTCTCTCTCTCTCTCTCTCTCTCTCTCTCTCTCTCTCTCTCTCTCTCTCTCTCTCTCTCTGTTGGTTTTTTGAGGCAGGGTTTCTCTGTGTAGTTTTGGTGTCTGTCCTGGGTCTCACTCTGTAGACAAGGCTGCTCTTGAACTCACAGAGATCTGCCTGGCTCTGCCTCCCGAGTGCTGGGATTAAAGGCGTGTGCCACCGCTGCCCGGCTCCCCTTCTCTTTTAGGCTGCTGGTGTCTTGTGTCTTTTTATTTCCTTGCTTCTCATCTTCCATCCTGGGAGGTGCCATCAATTCCAACTCTCCTAAGTGTGATGCTTAATCTTTGCTGTCAACTGGGATGGATCTAAGTCACCTAGGAGACACATCTCTGGGTGTCTGTGAAACATTTATAGAGAGTTCTCACTGAACTGGGAAGACCCACCCTGAATGTGGGTGGCACATCCTATGGTTGGAGTCCCAGAGTGAATAAAAGGGAGAAAGTGAGCCGAGCACCAGCATGCCTCTCTCTCTGCTTCCTGATTGTAGATGCCATGTGACCAGCCGCCTCATGCTCCTGTTGCCATGCCTCCCCCACCATGATAGACTGTACCCTCCATCTGTGAGTCACAATGAACCCTTCCTTCCTTAAGTTAGTTAAATTCTCTCATGTATTTTCCCTACACAATGGGAAAAGTACCTAACACGCTAAGATTATAGATCTCAGGACTGGAGAGATGGCTCAGAGGTTAAGGGCACTGGCTGCTCTTCCAGAGGTCTTGAGTTCAATTCCCAGCAACCACATGGTGGCTCACAACTATCTGTAATGAGATCTGGTGCCCTCTTTTGGCCTGCAGGCGCACATGCAGGCAGAACACTGTGTACGAAATAAATAAATAAATCTTAAAATAAAAAGGTTATAGATCTCCAGCAACTAGAATCCCCTTAAATAGCCTGTAAATCACCACAGCATGTGGACAAACCCCACTTTCCCCACAGCTCCACTGTGGAACCCATAAGCAGTTCCCAATCTAATCTGGGATGTCAGATTCTGTTACGGTTCAAATCCGGAGTGTCCCTCACAGGATCCTGTTTGAACACTTGGTCCCATCCGGTGACGCTGTGTTCAGAGGCTGTAGCCTAGCTAGCAACAGAGGCTAGCTGGGGATGGGGCCTGGAAGACTATACAGCCTAGGCCTGATCTAGTCTAGACTTTGCCTTTTTTGTTCTTTATGAAGACTTCGTTTATTTAAAATCATGTATGTGTGTGTATGTGTGTGGGCATGTGTGCATGAGTGCAGATGCTTGAAAAAAAACAGGAGGGGGAATTGGATTCTCCTAGAGTTGGAATCACTGGTCTTTCTGATCTGCTGAGATTTGAGCCATGATGTACTATGAATGCCTGCTGCTGTGATGGAGTGGCCGCCTTTTGGAGTTGCCACAGCCGGGGTGGGGCGCCTTTCCTGCTGCTCTGGACTCTGAAGCTGCGAGCCTGAATAAATCCTTTCCCCTTCAAATTGCTGCTGTCAGGAATTTTGCCACTGTGGCAAGAAATGGTAAATAATACAGATCCTGACGTGGCAGCAACTGGTAGAAATGGGTCCAGGCCGCATGATTCAAAGAGCTGTACGTGGGGCACCCCACCCCCACCCTCCGCTTCTGTTCCCAGCCCGCTATGCTATGAATAGCTTCTACCACACCTTCAGCTGCGGTCAGCTAAGCCATAGCTAAGCCACGCCCCAGGCTTTCCCTGCCAGGATGGACTGGACCCCTCTAAAACCATGAGCCGAAAAAAATCTTTCGTCTCTTGTTTCTGTCAGGTATTGAAATGGCGGTGATCCAGAAGTAACTACCATGGCCCCTGTCCCATCTTTTAACCTTCTGCCATGTGGCATGGGATGATCGACAAGACCTTTGACCTTGGATTTCCTAGCACCCATAGCTACGAGAATTAAATATCTTTTCTCTTTCCTTGTATCTCCTTCTCCCTCTTCCCGCTTTCTCCCTTAGTTCTAATCATCCTCTCTTCATCATTTTTTTTCATTTTCATGTGATGTATGTGTGTGTCTCTGTATGTGCCTGTGGTGTGTGTGTGTGTGTGTGTGTGTGTGTGTGTGTGTGTGTCTATGGTGCACTTGCCACAGTGTGCATGTGGAGGTCATAGGACAACTTGTGGGAGTGTGTTCTTTCTTGCTACTGTACAGGTTGTGGGGATCAAACTCAGGTCATCTGACTTCGCAGCAAGTGCCTTTACCTGCTGAGCCATCTCGCTGGCCCAGTGTCCTTTCTGGGCCAGTGAGATGATTTCTTAGGCATTTCAGGCTGGCCTCAAATATGCCTTGTAGCTGGGGCTGACTTTGAACCCCTGACCCTCCTACCTCCACCTCCAGAGGGCTAGGATTCCAGATGTGTACTACCATGCCTGCTTTAAGCCTCCGATTTCATAAACTCCCATTCTGAGATTTTTCTGTTACAGTAGCACAAAGTAAAAGTGGACTCCCCAATGTTCATTACAAAAGCACTTATAACACCACAGCGTTGTGGGAGAATCCAGCGCCTTTGTCTCCCAAGAAGGTCTGGGGAGGGCTACAGGAGGCCAATTGTTTTTGCGCTCCCTCCGCAGAACCCAGTCTGAGCTTTGAAGAGTCATCCGCCCGCCCTGGTGGTGCTTGGCTGAGTCGGAGGATCTTCCAGCTGGGCTGCCTTCCAGGCAGGCAGGTTGGATCCAAGTCACTTTTGCTTTTCATTTTCGCCCTTGGACCCAGGTGCCTGATGGATTGAGGGCTCGGCGGCTCCCTCCTCCAGGAACTCTGCCTAGCACAGCCGGGGCCTGTACTGTTGTCATTAGGAGGTATAAAATCCTAATTTATATTGCTGGGAGGGTAATTTATACACTAATGTAAATTTCTTTTACTGCTGATTTTTTGAGCAATTGATGTGCGATTATTCCCAGCTCCCTTCCAAGGCAATTCTAAAGCCGTGGCTGCTAATACCTTAATATTCTCCGTGATTGCCAGCCATGATATTTTTCCCGGATCAAATGGATCCAGTGGGGTTTGACATAATTGGGTTAAAGATTTTTTTTTTTTTTTTTTTTTTTTGCTTTCTGAGGCTTTAGACTTGTTAGGCTGAGCAGGGAGGATGGGCAGGCTTTTTGTTTGTGTTGTACTTTACTGAGTTGTGGAACTCTTTTGTCATTTGCGTGTGTGTGTGTGTGTGTGTGTGTGTGTGTGTGCGCGCGTGCACGTGCACTGTGTCTTGGTATGTGAATGCACACATCCTGTGGCCTGTGAAGTCGCTGGTGATTCTTCTATCTCTCCCGCCCATCTCTCTACAGGAGTTTCAGAACTGTAGATGTATGCTGCTGCATCTGGCTTTTCTTATTCGGGTTTTAAGGGTTGGGTTCAAGTTGTCAGGATGGCACAGCATGTGCTTTATCTTCTGAACCTCCTCACTAGCCTGAGACATGTTTTGAATAGTCACTTGTTTTGACAGAAATGATAGTCATGTTTTAGATCAAACCAGAATCCTTTTCCCTGCTGGGTCCTATCCAACCTGCCCAGTTAGTTGGTAATGCCTGTCTGAACTGACCTTCTTCTCTCTCTGTCCTTGTTTAGTGGATTCTGAATATCTGATGTTACTCATGACGGTCATATCAGCTGTCATTCCTCAGGACACCACATATGTTGTTTTAAAAAATTGTATCTATTTTTTATTTTAAATTATTTACTTACTATTTGTGTGTGTGTGTGTGTGTGTGTGTGTGTGTGTGTGTGTGTGCGCCATAGCACATGGGCTCATGCATCATAACAAGTTTATGGAGTAGGGTCTTTCCTACCTTTTATGGGTTCTGGGGATGGAACTTCGATTGCCAAGTTTGTGCAGCAAGCACCTTTAACAGCTGAGCCACCTCACTGACCCTTCACCTTGTCTTCTGAGACAAGGTCTCTCATTGAACCTGGATCTCACTAATTAGGCTAGGCTGGCTGGCCAGTGAGCACAGGGATCCTCCTGTCTCTACCTCCCCAAAAGGGATTACAAATGTGCATCACTATGCTTGGATTAAAGAAAAAAATATTTCTCTGTCTGCCTACCTCCCTATGTATCTGTCTGTCTGTCTATTTATATGTATATGTGTTTGTGTGAGTATATGCGGTATATGTGTAATGTGTGTGTGGGTATATATATATGTGTGTGTGTGTGTGTGTGTGTGTGTGTGTACATGAGCTCATTGTGTGCAGTGGCCAGAGGAGGATGCTGAGTGTCCTGCTGTATTATTCTCCACATTATTCCTTTGAGACAGTATCTCCCACTGAACCTGGAGCTAAGCTGGCAAATTCAAAGAGCCTACGATGACTAACCTTGGTTGTTAACTTGATACCCCTGGAAAGAGAGAATCTCAGTTGAGGAACTGCTTCATCAGATTATATGTTTGTGGGGGAATTTTCTTCATTTCTGATTGATGTAGGAGGGCCCAGTCCATTGTGGGCCTGGGCTACATGAGAAAGATAGCTGAGTATGAGCCAGAGCAAACAAGCCAGTGAGCACTATCCCTCTGTGGTTTCTTCCTTAAGCTCCTGCCCTGGTTTCTTGATGGACTGTAACCTGTAAACTAGAATAAATCCTTGCCTCCCCCAAGTTGCTTTTGGTCACGGTATTTATCACAGTAACAGAAAGCAAACCAGAACAGAGCCTCAGTGGTCCTCCTGTTCTCATGCTCCCATAGGACTGGGGTTCCAGGTGCACATAGCCACATCTGACTTCTGTGTAGGTGCCTGAGATTCAAACTCAGGCCCTCCTGCTTACAGAGCAAGCACTTTATCGACTGATAGATCCCCCCAGTTCCTGAATTCTGCATTTCTAAAGGACACAGGGAGTGGACTAGTGACAGAAGAGGTTCACCCTAGAGGTTTCCCAGACTCTGTGGTGCATTTTGATTGTGAACTTGATTGAATTTGAGAGACACCGAGGAGATTTGTAAAGCATACTTCTGGGTATGTCTTTGAGGGCAATTCCTGGGGGAGTTTGCAATTAGTTCTAATTTCCCTGTCATCATTATGTACTGACATCGAAAGCCTTCAAGTCCCTGTAAGCAGTTGGCAGTAGCTGGCCTCATCAATCTTGCCCATTCCTGCCGACTGAAGATTCCTGTTTGCTTTAGAGACGAGGCGTGCACCTCCCCCACTCCATCCTCGTGTATCTCAGTTCTATAATACAAATGTGACCAAGAGTCTATCAGCACCCCCCTTCTGTCCCCTTGCCCAAGTCCTGGCCTGGGACAAAGTGGTCACTGTCTGATGGAAGGTTGGGAGGGCTATGTCTGTGTTCCATGGTACTATGTTCTTGGGGATGAGGGTACAGAGTTATCTTGACCTCCAAGCCCCTGTGAGGAATCCTTCATTTCCTGGAAGGATTAGTTGAGAAGAAAAGACTCTTCCTCAGATTAGGCAGTAACTTCTGGCAGCCCAGGAATAAGGGGTTCTGAGGGGAAAGCAGGGCTGCCTTGCCTACCTGCTGTCCCTTCTCCCTGGTGAGCGCATCTACCCTCTGCTGACATGACATTCCAGCTTCTGCCGCCTTTTGATGTGGACTGAAGACACCAGCAGCTCTTCAGGAGTCCTGCAGTCCTTCAGGGGGTTGTGTTTTCAACGTCTTTTTAAAGCTTTTCTTTCTTTCGAGACAGACTCTCATGAGCCCAGGCTGGCCTTGAACAGGCTGTGTAGCCAAAGATGACTTTGAACTGCTGATCCTCCTGCCTCTGCCTCCTCCCTATGGCAGTTTATGCGTGGCTGGGGTGCTGAGGTAGAACCCATGGCTTCATGCTTCCCGAAGAAGCTGGGTTCTCGTGGTGACGGTGTGGTTACTTTTTCTGTGGCTGTGATAAAACACGCGGCCTAAAGCAGCTTGCAGGAGGGTGAGTTCATTGGGCTTATGGTTCCAGAAGAATGAGAGTCCATCATGGTGGGGAAGCATGGCAGCAGGCAGGCGTACTGGCGGAAGCAAGTGGGTGAGAGTTTATGTCTTCAGCTGCAAGTGTGAAGCAGAGAGAACACACTAGAAGCAGGGAGTGGCCAACAACACTCAAAGTGTTGCCCTGCCCCCTCTCCAAACAGTCTCACCAACTGGGACCAAGTGTTCAAATGCCCGATCCTATGGGGTCATTTCTCATTCAAACCACCCTTGCATCCTCTTCTCCTCCTCTTCTCCATCACTTCCTACTCTTTCAACCTTCTTCTCCCCCACCACATGTTTTACCCTTCCCTCCTCCCATCACTCCCCATTTCCTCCTCCTCTTCCTTCCTCTCCTCCCTCTTCTTCCTCCTTCTTATCCACCCCATCCCCTCTCCTCCTCCTGCTCCTCATCCCTCTCCTCTTCCCCTCCTTCTTTCTCCTTCTCCCCCTTTACCCCTCCTCCTCTTTTTTTCTTGTCCTCTCCCAGCTTTCCCTCCTGGATGTACCCTTCAGATGGACAGTCCTTGCTGAGACTAGAGGAAAAAAAAAACCAGCCAAATGTTGTCTTTCAGGGTATGGGGGCTATTCTTGCTTGTCAGCTTGACTACATGTGGAATGAACTAAAATCCAAAAATGGAGGGCACACTTGTAAGGGATTTTTTTTTTTTTCTTAATTTGAAGTAGGTAGATCCACTTCCAATCCAGACCTTGCAGGTAGGAAACACATGCCTTTAATCTGGATCTTGAGTCAGGAAGATATACCACTAATCTGGGCCACACATGCTGGAAGCCTGTATAAGGGCATGGAAGATGGAAGGTTTTTTGCTCTTTGCCTGCTTTTTTTCACCTTTTTAGCAAGTCCATTTCTTTTCTTTTTTTTTTTTTTTTTCCTGGAACTCGCTTTGGAGACCAGGCTGGCCTCGAACTCACAGAGATCTGCCTGGCTCTGCCTCCCGAGTGCTGGGACTAAAGGCGTGCGCCACCACCGCCCAGCGCAAGTCCATTTCTTTACTGGCATTAGAGTCTATCGCATGGTGATTCCAGCACATACTGAAGATCAGCTGAGACATCCTGTCTCATGGACTGAATAAATACTGGATTGTTGGACCTTCTGTTCACATCCAGCCGTTGTTGGGTTAGCAGGACCACAGCCTATAAGTCATTCTAATAAATCCCCTTTCTATATATGGGGAGACATTCATTCTAACCCTGGCTAATACACAGGGTAAACTGATATTTTTTCTTGTTGGTTGTTAGTTTTTTGATATGAAATCTGGAGATGTAACCCAGACTGACCCGGAACTCCCAATGTTCCTGCTTCACTCCCCCACCCTCCCGAGTGCTGGGATGATAGGTGTGCACCACTATCCTCATCAAATTGGTGCCTCCTTGATTCCTAGGCATGCATCCTGCTTTGTTGGTGATGCCCACAAATAAGGAGACCCAGGTTCTGCCTCTGGGAAGGAGAACTCTGGGCTGGGGCCCGCCTGGGCTCAGAGGCATCCATTCCAGAGTCCTTTGCTTGGCATTCCTTGTCTCCCTTGCTTCTGGATTCCCCTCCAGCTGCCTTTGGTGGCTCAGCCCAGCTGCTGACAGAGGTGATTACAGCCTGTGAATGATAACATAATTCAGTGCTCCTCAAGGAGAGTCACTATCAGAAAGACTTTTTTTTTAAGAGGGGAAAAATATATAATATAGTGGTTGAAAGGGGCTATCTTTCTTCCTAGAAGAACAGTTATTAATCTCTTCCTAGTACATTTTCATATCATTCTAGACATTTATTTCCAGGCTGTGATATTATAAAACCAGGCTTCTGTGTCAGTTTTGATGCGGTGTAACACGCCGGAACATGAAAAGGCGTAATTACCGCCGTGGCCATCGGAATTGCTAACGAGAGCCTGACATTTTCAAATCAGCCCTAGTTTTCAGTGATCAGGAAGCGGGGGGCCTCAGCTACAACTGCTGCATGTCAATGAGGCAGGTCAGGCTCTGAGCACAGCAGAGGGATGGGCCTGGGTGGGCACATTTAGATTCTGTGAGTTGAATTTACTGACCAGCCCTGAGGGACCAGTGAGAGGGGAAGAATATTTGTTTCAACACAGCCTTTGGCTGTCTGTCCAAGGGATAAGGTGAGTGTGTGTAGGGAGTGTGTGTGTGTGTGTGTGTGTGTGTGTGTGTGTATGTGTGTGTGTGTGTGTTTATGTGTGTTAGTATACTCTGTAGAAGCTGGAGGTTAACTCCTTAGATGTCTTTTCTCATGAGCCATCCACATTTAAAAAATTAATTTAAAAGTAGTTATTTTATTTTCAAATATGTGTATGTGTGTGAGTCAGAGAGAGAGAGAGAGAGAGAGAGAGAGAGAGAGAGAGAGAGAGAGAGAGAGAAAGGGAGAGAGAAAGGGAGAGAGAAAGGGAGAGAGACAGAGACAAAGAGAGAATGTGAATGCTAGTGTCTACAGAGGCCAGAAGAAAACATTGGATTCTCTGGAGCTATGGTTCCAGGCCATTGTGAGCCAAACAGTGTGGGTGCCAGGAACTGTAGTTAGCAAGAGCAGTAAGTGCTCTTAACTATCACTCCAGTCTTATATGTAAACATATATGAATATATATATACATATATATCTATATTTAACATTTATACACACACACATTTGTATGTGTGTGCCCACCACAACACACTTATGGAAGCCAGAGAACAACTTTCAGGGGCCAGTTCTCTTTGTTCACTATTATGGGTTCAGGGGATAAAACTCAATTCTTAGGCTTGGTAGCAAGGTCTTTATCCAATGAGCTGTCTCACTGGCTCCACTTTGTTATTTGAGGTAGAGCCTCTTAGTAGAACCTGGAATTCACCAAAGGAAAGAATGGCCAACCATCAAACCCCAGGGTTCTGTATCTGTCCTCTAGTGCTGGGATTGTACATCATCATAGCTGTTTTTTTTTTTTTTTTTTTTTTTTTTTTTTTTTTTTTTAACATAGGTTCTGGAACTCACACTCAGATCCTGATGTTTGAACCATCTGGGTTATCTCCAAGCCCTGGTATACCTGCATTTTTTGAGTTGAAGCCAGCAAAAAGTATGGAGAAAGCAAAGGTGTTTCTTTACCATCATACTGCCTGTTCTGTTAGCTTTAACTGTCAACTTGACACAGCTTAGAGTTACCTGTGAAAGGAGTCTCAGCTGAGGGGTTTCTCAGATCAGATTGGCCCATGGACATGCCTTTTAGGGATTGCCTTGATTATTAATTGATGTAGGAGAGCTCAGTCCACTGTGGGTGGCACCATTCCCTGGGCAAGTGGTACTGGGCTGTATAAAAAAGCTAGCTGATTGTGAATTGGTGAGCAAGCCAAAAGCAGCATTCCTCCATGGTTTCTGCTTCAAATTCCTGCCCTGACTTCCCTCAATGATGTGTTATAATGTGAATTAGACTGTTTCCTCTTCTAAGTTGCTTTTGGTCAGAGTATTTTATGACAGCAAAGAAAGAAAACTAGAACCCCAAATGACAGGAGGTTTGTCTTATACTCTTTGACTTTAGTTCTTGCTTCTGCACTACGGAGATGATTCAAGACACCTAGTGGTTGCCCAAAGTCTGGAATGTTACTGAGTCCTCTCTCTATATATATACATTTTTTTCCAATACATAACATGTTTTGACTTGATGGTGAAATGGCCCTCACAGGCTCTTGTATTTAAACTCTTAGTCCCTAGCTGGGTGCTCTATTTTGGAAGACAACGGAAACTTTGAGGCAGGGAGCATGGCTGGCAAGAGAAGGTCACCAAGGGACTTTGGGAGTTATAGCCAAGCCCCACTTCTGTCCCTCTTCCTGTTTCCACCACTGTGTGAAGAGCCCCCCTCAGACACTCCAGTGTGTGAAGAGCCCCCCTCAGACACTCTAATGTGTGAAGAGCCTCCCTCAGACACTCCAATGTGTGAAGAGCCTCCCTCAGATACTCCAGTGTGTGAAGAGCCTCCCTCAGACACTCTAATGTGTGAAGAGCCTCCCTCAGACACTCCCACTGCCTCCCAATGTGTGAAGAGCCTCCCTCAGACACTCCAGTGTGTGAAGAGCCTCCCTCAGACACTCTAATGTGTGAAGAGCCTCCCTCAGACACCTCTCCCATACCTTCCCTCCATTTTGGACTGAAGCTGTGAAGCCAAGAGAAATCTTTTCTCCCTTAAGTTGCTCCTGTCAGGTATTTTGTCACAGTGACCCAAAGACAAGTTGATATAACTGTGCTAGGTAACTTCTGCCACTGTGAGAAAATGTCTGGGCAAAAGAAGATTGCAGAAGAGCACTGTACTGTGGAATAAAGAAACATGCTGTTATTTACAACCCACAACCCAGCCCCTCACTGAGGGATTCTAGGCAGGTGCTCTACTACTGAGCCACACCCCAGCCCCTCACTGGGGGATTCTAGGCAGGTGCTCTACCACTGAGCCACACCCTAGCCCCTCACTGGGGGATTCTAGGCAGGTGCTCTACCACTGAGCCACACCCTAGCCCCTCACTGGGGGATTCTAGGCAGGTGCTCTACCACTGAGCCACACCCCCAGCCTCACTGGGGGATTCTAGGCAGGTGCTCTACCACTGAGCCATATCCCCAGCCTCTTACTGGGGGATTCTAGGCAGGAGCTCTACAGCTGAGCCATATTCTCATCCTCAGCTATTTATTTGTTTGTTTGTTTATTTATTTATTTATTTATTTATTTATTTATTTTGATATAGGTCTTACTCAGTTGCCCAGATTGGCTTTGAACTCACTCCATAGTCTTGGCAGGCCTTGAACTTGTGATCCTCCTGTGTCCATGCTCCTAAGTAGTTGTAATGCAACCTCCAAAGTCAGCAGATTGACAAGGAAAGATCTTAAAAAAAAACCAAACTTAATTTTACATCCTGACTTAAGTTTTCCCTCCCTCTTCTCCCAGCCTCCCCAACTTCCCCTCTGCCCTCCCCCATCCATTACTCCTCTGTTTCTGTTCAGAAAGGGGCAGACCTTTCATGGGTATCAACAAAATATGACATATCAAGTTGCAGTAAGACTAAGCTCCTTCCCTTGCTGGGCAAGGCAACCCTGTATGATGAATAGGGTACCCAAAGCCAGCCACAGTACTAGGGACAGCCTCTGCTCCTATTGTTAGGAGTCCCACAAGTAGACCAAGATACACAACTGTCACATATATGTAGAAGGTCTAGGTTGGTCCCGTGCAGGCTCCCTGGTTGTCTATTCAGATTCTATGAGCTCTTAAGAGCCAGTTAGTTTTTTTCTGTGGGTTTTCTTTTGGTGTCCTTGACCTTTTCCTCCATCTCTTCAGCAGGATTCCCTGAGCTCAGCCTAGTGTTTAGCTGTGGGTCTTTGCATCTGTAGGAAAGCTCTTACTTAATGGGTTTTACTTAGGCGATTCCTATGCATAGTGAGGTATAGTGAGAGTCCTGTTCCATGTCCCCTGTGGCTCAGGGATGTGGCCAGTGGTGGCAGACCAATCTGGGTTTTTCTATTATCTTTGGCCTGGTGACAGGTGAAAGAAACACAGTATAGGTCATTCAGGGCCTTGAAAACACTCTTCATAGGTCAAAGGTGAGAAAGAAAGTGCCCTGTTATGCCTGTATACATATTATTTTTCTTCATTTACCCTTCCCCCAAGTTGTGGAATATTGTTTTAAGGTATATTACTTTTGTTTTTGTTGCATTTGTTTAACTACATGAAGCTGTGTTACTGTGCCTGTCTAAAACACCCGATGGTCTAATAAGTAGCTGACTGGCTAATAGTGAGGCAGGAGAAAGAATAGGCAGGGCTGGCAGGTAGAGAGAATATATACAAGGAGAAATCAAGGAGTAGAGAAGAAGGAATGAGAGAGAAGGAGGAGGACAACAGGGGCTAGTCATGAAGCTACACAGCAAGCCACAGAGTAAGAAACAAAGAAAGGTATACGGGAATAGAGAAAGATGAAAGCCCAGAGACAAAAGATATATGGGATAATTTAAGGTTAAGAAAAGCTGGCAAGAAACAAGCCAAGCTAAGGCTGGGTGTTTATAACTGAGAATAAGACTCTGTGTGTGATTTATTTGGGAGCTGGGTGGCCGGCCCTCCAAAGAGCAAAACCAAAAAACAACATGCCCTCTTCAGAGACATCCTTCTTCCATTACTATTTCGTTCCATCTATCTTTTGCTCTCTCAATTTTTCTATCTCCATCCACTCACCCATCCACCCATGAGTCCATCTCTCTGTTATCCATTTATACATCTATCATCTTTCCATTCCCCCATCCACTCATTCATCTGTCCCTCTATTCACATATGCATCTGCCTGTCCACTTGCCTCTGGCTTGCTACAGAGGGGATTTAGGATGAAGACAAATCTCACTGGGAGCTGAGTTTTCTCAACATGGTACTGGAGGTGGTCACTGCCCTCTCCTTAAAGCTGCTTCTCTCCACCAGGGCTCAGTTTCCTTGTCCATAAAAAGTGGAGTTGGGGGCTGGAGAGTTAGCCAGTGCTTAAGGGCATTTGTTATTCTTGTAGAGGACCTGGGTTTGTCACAATGGTCTGTAATTCCAGCTCCAGGAGATCCAATGCCCTCCTTTGACTTCCATGGACACCAGGCACACATGTGTGCCCATACATACATACATACATACATACAGGCAAAACACTCATATACATAAAACTAGATAAATAAATCTTAGGAAAAACAAAAGGCCAGAGTTAAACCAGATGTTCGCAAGTGTCCCTACGAGTACGTGGAGCTTGGGAACTGCCTCGATCCTCTCTAGCTGAGGATCCAGGCTCCCTTTCCAGCTTGAAAACAGTTTTGCAGCCACAACTGGGTCTCTGGGGCAGTGGGGAAGCCAAGAAGCCATGAGTCCACCTGGCACGGGTGAGCAGTGAGAACTGGGATGATTTGTGAGGCCATAGCGGAGGGTGGTAGGACTGGGGTTTCCCGGGGGCGGCTGGCATAGTCTGACATCTGCTATTTTTCACTCCAGTGTGACTGATTGGCTCCAGATGGGCCCCCGTAGACTGCTTTCAGCTGTGCTTGGACGCATGCCAACTGGCTGCGTTTTATCTTAGAGACCTCTCGGCCGCAGAGGACTTCATCCTAAACTGCTAGAGCCAAGAGGCCAGTGGATGCTCCAAGAGGACCCTGATTCCAAAGGACCCCTTATTCCCCTGAGCAGTTATCCTCGGTTCAAAGACACGCTTGCCCTAGGTTTTACAGAGGGAGGGCTGCTGCTGTGCTCGGTAAGGCTGGATTATGGCAAAGCTCCCAGCTTCAGGGAGGCTCTTGCGTTAGGTCAGCCAGTTCTCTGGGCTAATGCCCGTGTTTCTTCTGCAGCACATAGGAAATCTGACCTCACTGAAGGGACTTGGGCAGAGTTCCTAGTCTCTAACATTTTTTTTTCCCCCACAGATCCCTTTAGACTCTATTGGCTCATAACCTTGGGGACAAAACCATTTGCTTTCTGAGTCTTTCACAGAGCAGCTTGGCGGAGGGAGAAAGACCCCTGGCCAGAAGTCAGGACACTGAGTGGAAACAGGAATCAGTAGTTTCCAGGCCAAATGACTTGGGACTCTCTAGGACTGCAATTTCCTCTATGGTGACTGAAGACACGTTTCTGTTCCTTCGTATATGCACGTGGACGTGCATGTGTGTGCATGTGGAGGCCAGAGGATAAGGCCTAGGGTGTCATTTCGTGGGTGCTATCTATCTTGATTTTGAGACATGCTCTTTTGCTGGCCTAGAACTCCCTGATCAGGCTGGGCTGGCTGCCGGTGATCCCAGTGATCTACCTGTTTCTGCCTTTCCAACCTGGAAAACCAGTGTGTGCCCCTATGCCTCTCTGGCCTCCCTCCCTTCTCTCTCTCTCTCTCTCTCTCTCTCTCTCTCTCTCTCTCTCTCTCTCTCTCTCTTTCCTCTCTCTGTCTCTGTATCTCTGTCTTTGTCTCTGTCTCTCTGTCTCTCTGTCTCTCTCTGTGTATGTGTGTGCACCATAGTCTGTGTGTGGAGGTCAGAGGACAGCTTTGTAGAACTGTTCCTCTCTCTCCACTTTTTCTTTGGGTTCTAGAGTCTGAACTCAGGTCGTCTGGCCTATGCAGCCAGTCTTTACCCACTAAGCCATTTTGCGGGCCCACATCTGGCTTTTTCACATGGCCTCTGGGCATGGAACTCAGGTCCTCCTGCTTGCAAGGCAAGCACCCTACTGACAGAGCCATCCCCTCAGGCCGCTGTTACCTTTTCAAAATGGATGATCAGATTCCTGAAGAGATGAGCACCCCTGCACCCAGTGTCTTCAACTTCCTAAGGCGGAAACACAAGTAGAGAAGGGGGAAATGCTATGGAAATGCCATTTCAGGGACAGTGTCTCCGCAGTGGTGGACTGAAGTGTAAGGGTTTGATGTGGAATGTCCTCCATAGGTTCACACACTATTCACCTGGTTTCCAGATGGTGGCGCTGTTTTGGAAGGTTGTGGGAACTTCAGGAGATGGAGCCTCACTGGAAGAAGTAGCCCTCTGGGTGAGGAGTAGCCGGAGAGTCCTAGGGGTAATTTTATCCTTGTCTGTTTCCTATTTAACACTCTGCTCCCTAATCAGCCATGATGAGAACATTTCTTTCATCCCATCTGCTCAACATTTATGGACTGAAATCTTTGAAACATGCACCCAGATAAACCCTTTCTCTTTAAGTTAGGTGTTGAGTCACACTGATATAAATAAGGAAACCACCTTCTGTATGGGGATTTGCCAAGTGTATTTTCCCTAGATATACTTACTGGGCCCTGACCTGGCAGGGCTTGGGTGAGGAAGCCAACAGGGGGGTAGGTCACTGTGATCCCTGTAACATTTTCAGCACGGATAATAGAGTTAGCGACCTGGTTTTCACCTCTTCATTTTACTACATAGCTCCCCCCTCCAGGCTCCCCACCTGAGTCTACTTGGGTTACTATAACAACAATACTATATGCTGGTTGACTTAAACAGCAAACAGGTATACTTGAAGTTCTGGAGGTTGGAAAACTCCATGTCTGGTGAGTATCCAGTTCCTGGTTCATAAATGGATGTCCTTCTATGACACAGAACCATGAACTCTCTAGGGTCTTCACCCAAGGGCTAAGGCCACTTGTTAGAAGTCCACCCTCATGACCTTGTGACCTCTCCAAGGTTCCACCTCCTAAAATCAGCATACTGGGGATTAGAAAGTCCACATGTGAATTTCAGTGGGGACACAAACATTCAGTACATAATGATGCCTTCCATGATTGTAGGACAAAGTTGACCACTCACTGATTCCATTGTTACATCTTCCTCTTCCTCCTCCTCCTCTCTTGTCTCTGGACTCTTTTTAATGCCATACATTTCTATACACAGCACCGGGCTTCATAAGAACATTTTCACTCAAGGAAATACCAAACTTTAACCCTGTTGTTCTGGCTCATACTCCTTCCCCCACCCACTTTCTACTCCCCCATGTGCCTTTTTAAGTATTTCTTCTTTTCTTTTTATTATACTTATGTTTTTTTTATTTTATGTGTGTTTATGTGTATATGTGTTCATGTGTGCATGGGCATGCCACAGCATTTGTGTGGAGGTCAGAGACAACTTGAAGGAGTCAGTTCTCTCCTTCTACCAGATGGGTTCTTGGGATCAAACTCAGGTCATTAGGCTTGGCAAGTGCCTTTACACAGTGGGCCATTTCACTTGCTCCAACTTTTCTGGGCCTTCTTGTTTTTTTTTTTTCTTAATTTATTTTTTATTTTATGTGCATTGGTGTTTTGCCTGCATACATGTCTGTGTGAGGGTGTGGGATCCCCTGGAACTGGAGTGACAGACAACCATGAGCCACCATGTGGATGCTGGGAACCGAACCCAGGTCCTCTGGAAGGGCAGCCAGTGCTCTTAACTGCTGAGCCATCTCTCCATCCCTCTTTTTTTCTAAATAATATTTTTATTGATTATTTGGAAATTTCACATAATGCACCCCAGTCACATCTACTTCCCAGTCCTCCCAGCTCCACCACCCACCCTTGTGACCTCCCCTGAAACAGAAGAAGAAAGAGAAAAGAAAACCAAAAAAAAAAAAAAACAAACAAAAAACCCCAAAAAACAAGTCAATTGGTGTTGCCAATATACTCACTGGTGCATGTTCAAACTCCCATGGGGCAGCCCCTTAAAGAACACTGAGTCTTAGCTGGGCGGTGGTGGTACACGCCTTTAATCCCAGCACTCGGGAGGCAGAGCCAGGCGGATCTCTGTGAGTTCGAGGCCAGCCTGGGCTACAGAGTGAGTTCCAGGAAAGGCGCAAAGCTACACAGAGAAACCCTGTCTCGAAAAACCAAAAAACCAAAAAACAAAAACAAAAACAAACAAAACCCAAAACCAAAATCACTGAGTCCTTCCCCACCTGCACCCCCACCAGAAGCCATCAACTGTGAAGAGCTACACTTCAGCATCCCTATCACAGTTTTTAAGAGTTCTCCTCCTTGGCTTCCTATCTAGACTGTCTCCCTTTTTTGCGGGGGTGGGAGGGATGAAAAAGGTTGTCACAGAAGCCTTCTCTGTCTCATCCTCAGCTGTGTAGTGGGAGCACAGATCACAGAAATACCCATGACCTTTTGTGGTAACATGGACCACGGACATTAATTAACATGGCCCTCAGCTTCAGCACAGGCCAAGGATGCCATCATGGCCCTCAGTGGCAGTACAGATCATGGATATCAACATGGATTCAGGTGGCCTTACAGACCCCAGAAGTCCATTTGGCCTTCAGTGGTAACACTCGCCATAGACATCCACACAGCGCTCAGCTGAAGCTAGAACATAGAGACCAATGTGGCCCTTGGCGGCAGCATGGACCGTGGATATCAACATGGCTTCAGGTGGCATTGTGGACCACAGACATATCCATGGCCTTCGGTGGCACCATGGGCCACAGACATCAACGCGGCCCCCCGCCATGGCACCAACGGACCACGGACACCAACATGGCCTCGGGTTTTCTGAGTGTTCTTAAAGAAACGTTATTCGAATTGCTTGAGGGTTCAAATATTTAGAAATTTTTAAGAGTGTATGTACTTGAGACCAAGTTCTTGTTAAAGATAAAAGTATGGTCCTGTCTAGTTCTCCACCCCCTATTATTTGTGTGTGTGTGTGTGTGTGTGTGTGTGTGTGTGTGTGTGTGTGTTTGTCTGTCTGTCTGTCTTGTACAACAAGTACTTTACCTGCTGAACTATCCTCGGCCCTATGGTGATTCCTTCTAACCTCCCTTTGTCAACCGGGGAGGAAACCATGATCACACCTTAGCATCCAGGATTTCTGGAAGTCTAATACTGGCTTTCTCAGCAGATATCTGAAACTTCTCCTCCAGGGATGGCCCTGCTCTGTGATTTACAACTGGCCTAAGCAAACTTGGTTGCCTCCATGCTACCATCACAGGTCACTCAGCAAGCAGAATGAAACTGCCCGGATCACTTACAGTAAGTAACTCCTGATAATTCCAAAGGAACAAGGTGTTTGAATTATACCTCAAAATGCTTTGGACAAGTCTTTCTGTTCCCTGTCTATGCAGCCTGGACTTTGATTGACTCTTATCTTTCCTGAAATGTACTGGCTCCCAACCCCAAGCAATGACAGAGGGGGTATGTTCATTCAGTGACCAGTGTCCAAAGAATGCAGCCCTTGTGCCTTGCTCTACCCAGATCATGGCTTTCTGATCTGAGGGCCAGACAAGCTTTAACTGGGACTGTGCCACGAGCCCCTCTCCATTACTGAAAAAAAAAGACGCATGGAATGGACTGGGGTGTGTGGCTTAGTCAGTTGATGCTTGCTTGGGTTCCTTCCCAGCATTGCATAAACCAGATGTGGGGGCTCACACTTGTAATCACAGGACTTGTGTGTGGGTATAAGAAGGAGGATTGGGATTTCAAATTCATCCCCAGCTTCATATAGAGTTTGAGGCTAGCCTGGGATACATGAGACACTGTCTCCAATGATGCATGGGATGTCAAAATGAGACTTGCTGCTTAGTCTAGCCCAGGGTAGAGAAAGGTAGGATGACTTTAGTGTCGGTCAAGTGCAAATCATCCTACATCCATCATGTCCAGGTTCTAGGACGATTAGTCTGCTCCCAGTGCATAAAGGCCACACACTGTCTTCGAACTTGCTATGTAGTCACATCTTCATCCTCAGTATCTTTTCTTCATCATATGAGTGCTGGGATTTCAGGCATACACAACAATGCTCAGCTCTTTTTTTGGTTTTTTATTTTTAGGATGAAAATGCATAGAGATTTCAGGGTAGACTGTCTGTCCCCAAACTCATGTTATGGCTTTAGTTCCTCAGTGCAACCAAATCAGAAGTAGAGGGCACTGAGTATTGATAAGGTCCTGAGGATATTGCTCTCATGAGTGGGTCTTTCTCAAGGGACTGAATTAAGTCTCCAAAGCATCGGTTCTCAACCTGTGGGTCGCGACGCCTTTGGGTGTCCAACATCCCTTTTACAAGGGTTGTCTAAGACCACTGGAAAACACAGATATTGATATTGTAATTCATAACAGTAGCAAAATTACAGTTATGAAATAGTAACAAAAATAATTTATAGTTGGGGGTCACCACAACCTGAGAAACTATATTAAAGCATTAGGAAGACTGAGAACCACTGCTCGAAAGACTGGATTAGGTCAAATGCTCTACCACTGAGCCACATCCCTTAACACCTCACTGGGGGATTCTAGTTAAGTGCTTTACAACAGAGCCACGCCCCAGCCCCTCACTGGGGGATTCTAGGCAAGGGCTCTCCCACTGAGCCACACCCCAGCCCCTCACTGGGGGATTCTAGGCAGGTGCTCTCCCACTGAGCCACACCCCAGCCCCTCACTGGGGGATTCTAGGCAGGTGCTCTACCACTGAGCCACACCCCAGCCCCTCACTGGGGGATTCTAGGTCAGGGCTCCAACCATTGAACCACATGCCCAGCCCCTCACTGGGGATCCCAGGCAGACACTCTGCAACCGAACCATGTCCCCACCCATCACCGAGAGATGCTAGGCAGGTGCTCTACTACTAAGCTGCACCCTGAGCCTATTGCTTTTGTTTTTAGCATTCACAAAGTGTCTCCGCTGTCATTCGATTCCATCAATATGCAGCTCGATTTCTGTTTTTAATCATGACCGCAGGAACAGAAATGCATCTTGTTGTGGAAGTGTTACCTCCATCAAACAAATGCCGAACTCCGCCGCGCCGCCATCGTGCTGTGATCTTTCCATTTATTAAAAACAGCACTGAATGCTGCGATTTATTAGTGGTCGCCTGGAGAGGAGGAGGAGGAGATCAAGAGGAAAATCAAAAAAATATGCAGACAGTCGGCTTCCAGACGGGCAGAGAGCGTAAGTGGAAAGATTTTGTGTTATTTTATTTTCTTTGATTAGCATGTAAGGATTGGCCCTATTAGCGGAGCGTGATGTGTTATTTCAACACACGCACACAGCTTTCTCCTCTCTCTCTTCTCTCTCCTCACCACCCTCCTTGCCCATGTGTGTGTGCGCACACAGGCGTGCCAGAGGTTGACATTAGGTGTTTTTCTCAACTGTTCTCCACTTTATATATTAAGGCAGGGTTTCCTACTTGAATCCAAAGCTCACAGATTTGCCCCAGGGATTCTCCTGTCTCTACCTCCCCTGCATTGAGACCAGAGGAAGGATGCCACACCCACCTGATATTTACGTGGGTGCTGGGTGTCCAAGCTACAGTCCTCATGTTATTATGGCAACTGCTTTACACGTGGAACCATCTCCACAATCCCATTTGTTTTGAGACAGGGTCTCCCTAGGAAGCCCAGGCTGGCCTCAAACTCACAATCCTGGCTCAGCCTCTCAAATGCTGGGATTAGACATGCACCTTTTCCCTCCCTTTCTTTTATTGTCTCCTTCCTTCCCTCCCCCATCCTTCCTTACTCCCTCTCTCTCCCTTGAAGTTTTGCTGTTTTTGACACAGGATCTCATACAGCCCCAGTTGGTTTCATACTTGTGTAACCCAGGCTGGCTTTGAACTCCCGGTGCTCCCATCTCAGCCTCTCCAGGGCTGGGGTTACAGGTGTGCACCATCATGCCTCACTTCCTTTTCTCTTCTGCATGGCTGGAACCTTTGAACGTCTATCTTTTTGGTCTTTGTAGAGTCTATCACAGCCTATTGCGAACTACAGTTGTGTCTGTGGCCTTGAACACGGGAATGTATTTCTTCTGTCCAGCTGCATTCCCACATTCCCTCAGCCTCTAGAAATCACCACTGTAATCCTTGCCATGCTGGGGTGTGCTTTCTGGTGACGTCACTATCACTAGGTCACTCCCGCTCCTGGTTAGTAACCCCTCCCTTGCACCACCCCCGCCCCGAAGAGTTGCGCAATGTCCTCCTAGCTTCCTCTCCTGCTACCCTTGAATCTACTGAGGTCTCACAGCCTCTCCATCAGAACTGGAGCTCTGGCAAGAATGGCTGCTTCCTTCAGCTGTTGCAGCCGCCTCCCTGAGACGCTTCAGGCCTGTGTAATCCCTGCTAGCGTGTTTTGCAGGTCTGAAATGGAGGGGTGGTGGCCTAATCCCATGGGCACATGAGAGTTAATGTGTCAGTGGTTGCAGATTGTATGTGTGTGTGTGTGTGTGTGTGTGTGTGTGTGTGTGTGAGTGTATATGTACATGTTCATGTGTGTGCCAGTATGCACGTGGAGGCCAGAGGCCAGCATTGACTGTCTCTCCTCAAGTGCTATCCACCTTGTTTTTTTTGAGACAGGGTCTCTCATTGGCCTGGAATTCCCCAAGTAGGCTAGGATGGCTGGCCAGCAAGCCCCAGGGATCCACCTATCTCGACCTCTCAAGCATGCAAATTATTAGGACATGTTATCATGCCCAGCTTCTTTCCCTGTGCTCTGGGAATTGACTCAGGTCCTCAGGCTTGTGTGGCAAGCCCTTAGCCTACTCAGTCGTCTCCCCAGCTCCTCTATTGACGTCTAACCCCTCAACCCGCCATTCCGTCTTCATCCCGAAACCTCTTCCTTCTGCGGTGCTTCTCATTTCCTTAAGAAAAGGTTGAACCTGGCTGTGCCTCTGTCTGAGAACCTTGGAGGCTGTCTCAGGAGCCCCATTTGCTCAGCGCATCACAGTCAGGATATCAGCACAAGGTGGCTACAACCATGGCCACATATCAACATCTGGAGAGCGGCCACCTGGCCCGGACCTCGCCTCTCTTTGTCTGGACCATTTCACCATCCCTCCTATTTAATGCTTGTCCCTCTGCCTGCCTGCTTCATTTTATATTTTAATTTTTGTGATGCTGGGATGGAACCCAGGGCCACAGGTATGCTAGTCAAGGACTCTTAACACTGAGCTCCACAGGATCCCAGAGTTACACCCTCAGCACAGAGCTCCGCCCCCAGCCTAGTGCTCTGCCTCTGCCCATACCTCCACCTCAGGCCACAGCTTCATTACTAGCCTCGTGCTCCACCCCCAGATTAGTGCTCCACCCCCATATTAGTGCTCCACCCCCAGCCAGGTCCTCCATCTCTTCCCATGGCTCCACCTCAGCCCATAGTCCACCCCCAGATTAGTGCTCCATCCCCAGATTAGTGCTTCACCCCAAGTTTAGTGCTCCACCCCCAGTCCATAGCTCTGTCTCTACCTAGAGCTCCACCCCTAGCTCAGAGCTTCAACCCCAGCCTAAGGCTCCACCCCCAGGCTAGTCCACTACCTCTGCTGGAGCTCCAGAGTCACTTCCAGCTCAGTGCTCTACTTCCAAGTTAATGTTCCTCCGCCAGCCTAGTCTACCACCTCTGCCCAGAGCTCCAACCCTATCCAGAGCTCCACTCCATTCCCAGTCCAGATTTCTGCTGCCAGCTCTTGGCTCGGAGAGACTTCAGCCCGCTGGAGCCTTAGCAGAGGGTGAGTTCTCTGTTGAAAAGTGAGTCCACAGAACTTAATTCTCACATCCTAGGCCCCAAGCAACCTTCATTCCTTTTTCCTTTGAGAGTCCAGGCTCCTGATTGCCTCCTCGGGGGGTTCCGAGAATTCCCACGTAGGAAGCAGGACCACTCAACATGACTCCTGCTGCTCATGTAGCTAGCGAGGCCACCACACTCAAGGGTGGGCAGTTACTGGCTGGGATCCCCAAGTCTTAGTGTAGCCCGAGATAATACACACCTTTTACCAGTAGATGGCACTGTGGTTGTTTCCAAGAGGCAGCTGAGGCTTTGGAGAAAGAAAATGTCCAAATGGCTGTAACAGCTGCACTCGGAACCTGCAGGGAGCATTCAAAAGCGTTAACCCCTGAGTGGTAGGGAAGCAGGGGCTGGAGGCAGTGGGGATCTTAACCGTGGGAGGCCAGGCCAGAGGAGCGAGGGCTAGCTGGCAGAAGGAGAAGGCGAACTGCAGGGGGCCCTTTCTTAGGGACAGCCAAGGGCTCCACTAGCCAGGGGCTTTTGAGTCCGCCACTCCGCCACTCCGTTGGGGGTGGTTTTCTAGAGAGGAAGGCAGCAGGGAGCCCTGTGCTGACTGTGTGAGACTGCCCTGCGTCTCCTTTTAGTACCCACTTTGGGCCACTAATTTAAATCGTGGCTTGTCTACCCATCTACAAGTGAAGGCCCGGGAACATTTCTTGCTTGGTTTTTGTTGTTTTTCAGAACACCGGAGGAGCATCACACGCCTTAAAATTGTTGTTGAGCCAATGCATAATCAGTCGATTGGATGGATAAATGAGTTTTGGATTTGGTGGAGAAAATTCTCCCTGTGCTGAGAATCGAACCCCGGACCTCATGTGTGTCAGGCAAGCGCTGCATCCCTGAGTTTCAGTCCTGAGAATCAGTGCCCCTCTCCTCCACAGAAGCCATAGGGTTAAGGCTTAATTGGTAGGTGTTTGCTGACAGTGTAGGAAGCCCTGGGTTCCATCTCCAGCACTGTATAAATGTATACATGTGGTGGCTCGCATCTATCACCCCAGAAGTAGGAGGTTCAGAAGTTCAAGGTCATCCTCCACTACTCCCGGAGTTCAAGGCTAGCCTGGAATTCATGAGACCTTGTCTCGTACATAGATAAATAAGTATATTTTCCCGATGAGAAAAATAGGGCTGGGGAGATGGATCAGTGGTTAAAACGCTTGTCGTGCAAGACAGAGGACCAGAGTTTGGATTCCAAGGACTAAATGCCCGGTGAGTGTAGCAGCCTGCCTGTGATGGCAGCTTGCTTATAATCTCAGCCTTTGAATTTAGAGACAGAGGAACCAGGCAGCAAACCGGTTAGAGAGGAAAGCGGCTACATCAGTGAGCCCCGGGTCTGACTGATTAGGTCTCAAGAAGAATAAGGCGAAAGAAGGATTGAGGAATATTTCAGATATCAGTCTTGGGCTCCACATGCACACAGGTGAGCTCTCACACACATGAGCATGCATGCCCACCCTACGTAGACATGAAAAGAAAACAACAGCAATAACAACAGTAATAATAATGACAAACAGAAGGGGCCGGCTGGGTGTGATGGCACGTGCCTATAATCCCTGTAGGATGGGAAGCAGAGGCAGGAGGATGGCAGGTTCTAGGCCACTGCGGCCCACCTAACGATAGGTCTCAACAACAGGACAGGAGACAGAGCCAGGAATTTCAAATGTCTGCCTTCACTTCTCTCTGGCGGCGCTGACCCTCTTCACTGCTTCCCTTGCAGTATCAAGAGCTAGCCAGCGCGCCTTCCCCGCATCCCCTCTCCATCCATCTGTTCAGATCTGTGCCTCCTAATTCCCTCAGATCCGTATTTATCCCTCTTTAGCGATTTATCTCGAGCACATCCTCCCTTGAATTACAAGGATTTAGTGGCTTGTTCCATCTTCCAGCTAGCCGGGGGTGTGTGAGGGCATCAGTTCAGGTCACCCAAGCAATGTGACAGCTGTTCTGGGCCAACTCCTCAAAGGTCTTTAAAGAAAATACGATTAAGGCTGACAGTATTTTCCAAAGAGGGCGTACCTAGGTCTGCACCCCTTGGCATCTTTTTCCTTTTCTTCTTGTGCTCGGGATGGAACCTAGGGCCTTGTGCAAGTTAGGCAAGAGCTTTATCGCTAAGCTAGCTCCTCACTGGGGGATTCTAGGCAGGTGCTCTACCACTGAGACACACCCCAGCCCCTCACTGGGGGATTCTAGGCAGGTGCTCTACCCCTGAGCCACATCCCCAGCCCCTCACTGGGGGATTCTAGGCAGGGGCTCTACCACTGAGCCACACCCCCAGCCCCTCACTGGGGGATGCTAGGCAGGGGCTCTACCACTGAGCCACACCCCCAGCCCCTCACTGGGGGATTCTAGGCAGGAGCTCTACTGCTGTGGGATGTCTTTCTATATGCTGTGAATATATATGTTGCTCCCATTGGCTAATAGAATAAAGCAGCTTTGGCCTATGGCAAGGCAGCTTAGAGGCAGGTGGAAAATCCAAGCAGAGATACAGAGAGAAGAAGGGTGGAGTCAGGGAGATGCCAGCCCACTGTCCAAGGAGCAACATGTAATGGGACACAGGTAAAGCCACAGAACATGTGGCAATCCACAGATTAATAGCAATGGGTTGAGTTAAGCTATAAGAGCTAGCTAGCAAGAAGCTTGTGTCGTAGGCCATACAGTTTGTAATTAATATTAAGCCTCTGAGTGATTATTTTATAAGTTGCTGTAGGACTGTGGGTGGGAGAGATTTGTCAGGACTGCGGGGTGGGAGGGACTGGAGAAACATCCAGCTACACTCTACCACTTAACTACACCCCAAGACAACCATTAGTGAATTTTAGGTAAATGCTTTACCATTGAATTATACCTTTCAGGGATTTTGTTCAGTTTGGCAGAAAGGAATGTGGACTTGGAATCTGTGCTGGATTTTCTCATTGCTGAGAAAAAATACCTGAGAGAAACAGCTGAAGAGGAGAGAGTTTGATATTGGCTCATGGTTTCAGGTGACGTCACTCCATCGTGGAGAAAGTATGGTGGCTGGCTGGGGGATGGGAGCTGGGTTTGGGCAGCTGCTGCTTTTCACATCTACAGATCAGAAAGTAGAGAGAATGAACTGGAAGTGACACTAGGCTGTAACCCTCATGGCTCCTCCCCCAACATCTTGGGGAGGGGTTGTGTGTATCTTGTAAATTTCAGGAACTTCTTGAGACTTTTGTGTTGTTTACTTCCTGAGTCTTCACCATCCTCCCTGCTCCTTCCTGGAAAGAAGGAAAGTGAAAGCAATTTCCACTCTGAGGAAACTGCAATACAGTAGGCGGTCTGGAAGGAGTGTTGCTTGTAGTTAAAATAAAATTAACCATAATTAAGATTGGTGTCTAGAAACTCATAGAAACAAAGACACCAAGATGAGAAAGACCTTGGAGACCACCGGATTTGTGTTCCCAATTTACAGCTGGGGAAAATTGAGCCTTAGCCAAAATAAGGCAACTACAGTAGGTCCTACTTGTTCCCCAGCTCTGAAGCTGGGTGTCTGTATATTTCTATCATTGTGTTTGGCCTCTACACTGCTGTATGCAAGAGCTGGGGAGAAAAGGCCGGCACTGGAGTTGCTGTTGCAACTGCCATATGCAGAGTAGAAGGATCCTTCTCAGGAATAAGACAGGACTGCTGATTGCCTGTTCTTCCCAGCCTCCAAAGAAGGTACCTCTACTTGATATATTGAGCCTTCTCGTGGTGTTTTGAATGTGAAAGTTGTCCCTTAAGGGTTTATGTGTTTGAACACTTGGTCCGCAGCTCACAGCACAAGTATCCATGAGTGCACACATGTGTGTACACACTCACACAACCGAATGAATAGAAAGTATAGAACAGGAGCCAGAGAGATGGCTCCATGGGAAAGACAACTTGTTGTGCAAGAATAAGGATCTGGGTTCTAATCCCTAGCGCCCATGTGAAAAGCTAGGTGTGGTTACACACATGCCTGCAATACCAGTGTTATCAGGGGGAGGTTGTAGAGACAATCGTTGAGGCTTGTGGGCCACTAGCTTAGCTCCAGGTTCAACAAGAGACCCTGTTTCAAGGCGATAACCTGGAGAAGGATGGAGCAGAAAGCTAGTCTCCTCCCCTGGCCTCCAAGTATGCATGCATATAACATACATACACAGGCACATGCGTATTTTTAAAAAAATGATTTATGTTATGCATTTTGCCTGCATGTATGTCTGTGCACCACTTGTGTGCTTGATGCCTGTAGGAGCCAGAAGAGGGCACTGGGTTCTCTGGAACTGGAGTAACAGGCAGTTGTGAGCCACCATGTGGGTGCTGGGAATTGGACCTGGGTTCTTTGGAAGAGCAACAAGTGCTCTTAAACACTGAGACTTCTTTCTAGCCCCCCATATGTATGTATATGTGTGTGTGTGTGTGTGTGTGTGTGTGTGTGTGTGGTGTGCATGTGGAGAGCACAGCAAGACTTAATGTGTCTTCCTCTTGCTCTTCACCTTATTATTTTTAAGGCAGGGTCTCCCACTGACCTGAAAGTTCATCATTTTTAGAAGCTGGGATGGCCATTGAGCTCTCAAGGTATACTTGTCTCTACCTCTCCATGCTGGGTGACAAGCATTTGCAGCCGTATGTAGCTTTTGATGTAGGTGTTGGGGATTTGAACGCACGTCTCCAGATCCTTGCGCTTCTCAGCCCCTATTTCCATTTTTTAAATAGCTTTTACGACAACCTCCTGGTTAGGTTTTTGTCAAGGTGACACAAACCTAGAATTTCAATCGAGAAAGCGCCCCCAACAGATGGATTGCTGCGTCTTTCCTTCCTTGCTTTTTTTTTTTCTTTTCGAGATTTTCTATTTATTTTTATTTTGTGTGTATGGGTATTTTACCTACACGTAGGTCTGTGCACCCTATGTGTGCATTGTCTGCAGAGACCAGAAGAGGGCATTGGATCCTCTGAAATTAGAGTTACAGACAGTTGTTAGCCGTGATGTGGTTGCTGAGAACAGAACCCAGGTCCTCTGGAAGAACCACCAGTGCTGTTGACTACTGGGCCATCTTTTCAGTCCCCTTAACTTGCTTAAAAAAAAGCTTAATTTTTTTTAGTTTATATATTTAATTTTTTATTTATATGTGTGTCTGTGTGTGGGGGGGGGAGGGGGAGTATGTGCACATGTGTACAGATACCCACAGAGGTCAGAAGGGGACATTGGATTTCCTGGGGGCTGTTGTGAGCTGCCCCACATGGGTGCTGGGAACCAAATTCAGGTTCTCTGCAGAAGTGGCAGCTTCTCTTCTTTAACTTCTCAGCCCTCTCTTGAGCCCTTACTTTCTTCTTTCTTTCTCCTCACTACCATGGGGCTCATCCTATGTCTGGTCCAACTAAACTGTCCTCATTAGGAAAGTGATGCTCGCAACCAATGGGAAGAGGTCAAGGGAAGAGACTTGGAAGAAAAGCATGGGATGCTCTCTACTTGTCAGGCTCTATTACAAAAGAACAAGGGGAGCTGGGTGTGATGGAGCTGGCCTCTTCGTACCATCTGCTCTGGAGGTTGAGTCAGGAGGATCATAAGCTGAAGATCTGCCTGGGTTGCACAGTGAATTTTGACCATCCTGGGCAACTTTGTAAGACCCTGTCCCCAAATTAAGAATAAAAGGAAAGGCTGGCAGTGTAGTTTAGTGGTTGAGCACCTGCCTAGAATCCCCCAGGGAGGGGCTGTGTGTGACATGAGCAATGAAGAACATGCTTAGGCATAATGCCTAGGGTACCAGTCTCCAAATGTATGTTGTGTGCATGTACACACACACACACACACACACACACACACACACACACACACAGGTCAGGATCAGGGTTACAGTTAAGCGTGTGCACAGAGGGAACAATCCTTCAGTAGCTGCATCTTGAGCGCTCTTTCCAGGTGTGTCCAGCCTTCCAGCATCTCTCAATCACATTGTCATCTACGAAGTTAACACTTGAGAACTGTACACTGGAGTTAAAAACTAAATCACACACACACACACACACACACACACACAGTGGCGTTTTAAGTGAGCATATGATTTTAGGTGGGGACACATTGCTATCTATTCTGGGCCCCATGTGGCCCATGGGCTGCAGGTTGGACACCTCTTTAGGTGACAATGAAATGCTTGTCCCTGTGCCACGCACGGAGTCTCATATGTGTCCTCTTTTCATTTTCATTCTCATTGTTCCCTCTTCCAAAAGGCATCAGCTGTGATTAAGTACCAGAGGCGGGATTTGAACTCAGGTCTGTCTGATTCTCACATCAACTTCAATGGCAGAGGAAGCCCTTTGACTGACTCTGGACAAGACGAGCCAAGCAGATGCATGAGTTCGTGAACCCTGAGATGTAAAGGGGCAGGGACTGAGGGTAGGGGCCTCTCTGGGTGAGTTTAGCAGGGAGCCAAGAGAGTCAGACCATTTGGGAAGGATGCAGTGGGCCGTAGAGAGCTCAGAAATTTCTGGAAAAGGGGCATGGTAGGGTGCTGGGGAGATGGCTCAGTTGATAAAGTGTTCGTTGCTCAGGCATGAGGGCTTGAGTTCAGATCCCCAGCCCCTGGGTAAAAGGCAGGTGTGGTTGCACACATCTTAATCCCAGAGTTTTGTGGGGCAGGAGGAGGAGAGGGGAAGGGAGGGGAGAAGAGGGAAGGGGAGGGGAGGGGAGAAAAGAGGAGGGGATGGGAGGGGAGGGGAGGAGAGAGGAAATAGAATGATCCTCAGGGCTTACAGGTCAGCCAGCCTAGTTGAACAGAGGAGTTTGGATTCAGTGAGAAAATCCATCTCAAAAAATAAGTTGGAATGTGCGGATGGACTTTCTCATCACCTCACAAATAAATGACACAGAGACTTTTTTTTTTTTTTTTTTTTTTTCGAGACAGGGTTTCTCTATGTAGTTTTGGAGCCTGTCTGGAACTCGCTGTGTAGACCAGGCTGGCCTCGAACTCACAGAGATCCACCTGGCTCTGCCTCTCGAGTGCTGGGATTAAAGGTGTGCGCCACTGCCGCCACCCGACGACACAGAGACTTATTATTGATTACGAAAGCTTGGCCTTAGCTTAGGCTTGTTCCTAACTGGCTCTTATAACTTAAATTCACCCCTATTTTTTCATCTATGTTCTTTTACGTGGCTCAATTACCTTACTTGGTACCGTCCATCCTGCTTCCTCTGTGTCTGGCTGGTGACTCGCCTTTCTTCTTCCCAGAGTCCTCTCTGTCCCCAGAAGTCTGGCCTAACCTCCTCCTGCCTAGCTAACGACCATGAAGCTCTTTATTAAACCAATCACAGTGACACATCTTCACACAGTGTAAAGGAATATTCCGCAACAGGAGAGGAAGACCCCAGCATGTCAGCCTTTGGGCTCCCTACGAACACATACATGTTATCGTGCTTTGGCGTTCACGTACACACTTTCACACCTACCCACAGCCCTTCACTCCTCCCCCACCCACCATACTAGGCTCTAGGTCAGATAAAGCACGTGGGAAGGATTGTCAGTGCCTTTGAATGCGGGACAGTGCTTTGAGCATAGGGGGGCGGTGGGGAGATCAGCTCAGTTTTCCATGCCCTCTTGGTTTTCCGATGAATCAGGCTTTTCTGTCACTGGAAGAGTGGCTTTGTCCTTAGTTTGACAAAAGGGCCATGGGGGCTGCAACGCCCACCTGGATCTCTGCTTTGATTTTTTTTTTTTCCTTCCAAACAGGGCAAAGCCCTGAAGGTCTGGCTACCGCTTCTGCACAAATATTTATGAGCTGTGAAACTGAAGCTCAGAAGGCTCTTATAGTTTGCTTTTAAAAAAAAAAATAAAACAGGCCAATAACTTAAGAAAACGTTTTTGCCATCAGAGGAACTTCAAAGATTTTGGACCATAACACACTGAGCATTATTGAAAGGCGGCCTTGCACACATCTTGAATTTTGGCACAAAGGAATGCGTGGAAGGCAGGCAGGCCCCTTCAGAGAGCTTTGTTTTTCTTCCTTGCTGGCCATCAAATGCAGAACTCAGGCTGTTTTGCATCTGACCCTGGCCATCTGCGGGGCAGACTCTCCAACCAGATTCCTTTTCATCCAGAGGAGGGGGCTATTGAAAACATATCTTCAGTGTTTGTAAAAAGTCGGAACCAGCAGTCTCTCGGCTGCCGCCCAGGGGCCTGGGATGATGCTCTTTACAGAAGACAGTTGTGCTGGAAGCAGGGAGAGTGGCCATCTAGAGAGAGCTGGGGCCTGTGGACCATAGCTGGGCTGACTTTGGGTTTGAGTGACTTGAGGATGCTCAGCCTCCAGGATTAAGAAGACGGGTCAATGGATAAAGCATCTACCGTACAAGTGTGAGGACTTCAGAGACACAGAACTCATATAAAGCCAGAAGCGATGGCGTGGGTCTGTCATCCTAGTACTTCTATGGGGAAACGGGAGCTGGAGACAGGAGAATGCCTGTGTGTTTGTGGGGCAGCTAGCCTGGTGTATACAGTAGTGAATGTGTCTCAAACATGGTGGAGGGTGAAGACCAACACCCAAGGTTGTCTTCTGACCTTCACATGTGTGTCATTGCATGTCTATGCTCTCACTCACATACCTGAACAGTCATGTATACACACACACACACACACACACACACACACACACACACACACACACACAGAGAGAAGAGAGAGAGAGAGAGAGAGAGAGAGAGAGAGAGAGAGAGAGAGAGAGAGAGAGAGATGTTTTAGAAAGGTACTAAGCCTCAGGCTTTCCACCCATTGTCTATGTTATTTTTTTCTGTGGCTGTGACAAATACCAGATAAAAGCAATTTAAGAAAAGAAAGGTTGGGGCTAGAGAGGTGGCTCAGTGGTTAACAGCACCCGCTGTTCTTCCAGAAGACCAGGGTTCGATTCCCACCACTCACACAGTGGCTTATTATCATCACCTGTAAATCTAGTTCCAGGGGATCTGACACCCTCTTCTGGCCTCTGTAGGCACCAGGTACAGAAGTGGTACACAGACATACACGTGGCAAAACACCTGTAGACATAAAAATCGAAGTTAAAAAAAAGGAAGAAAAAGTTCACTGTGGCTCACAGTCTCAGGGCACAGTTCATCGTGATGGAGAGATACCATGGTGTCAGGGACTTGCACTTACCATGCATCTCTAGTTAGGGAGCAGGGGACAGACAGGAAGTGGGGCAGGGATATGGAACCTGAAGACTCGCCCTCAGTGACCCACTTCCCCCGGTGACCCTCCCCCCATCAAGGTTCCATCTGAAGATCAATGTTTCCAGGTACCTGAGCCTTTTGGTACATCTTACATCTAAAGGGTAACAGTGTGAGTGTGTGAAAATCCATCTGGTGTGTTTATTTTCAAATGTGTATTCCTGTAGTGATCATGACCATGACAATCATTTTATAGCATGTGCCTGTGGTACTCAGAATTCTCTAGAATAGTTCTCACAGGGAAGCTCATTAGAACCATCAAGACTGGTGAGGTATGGTGTTAGAGGGCGTGGTTCTGTGATCCAAACGGCTGCCATCTTCATTGGATCAGCTGTTCCTGCTTGCAAGAGGCCATCCAGATCTCATCTGATGACAGTTGAGAGGCTATAGAACGCTGGTTCTCAACCTGTGGGTCACAACCCCATGATGAGTCAAATGACCCTTTCACAGGGGTCGCGTAAGACCATTGGAAAACACAGATGTTCACATTACAATTCATAACAGTAGCAGAATGACAGTTATGAAGTAGCAACAAAATGATTTTGTGGTTGGGAGTTACGACATGAGGAACTGTATTAAAGGGTTGCAGCATTAGGAAGGTGGAGAATCGCTACTCTAGGAGAAGGGTGTGGGGAGGGTCACCGGACTTTCGTCTGAGACTCCAGGGGCATCCTCCAGCTATTTATATGTAATTCTGCCCTAACTGTAATTAGCCTTGAATCTCACGAGGTGCTAGAATATAGTTTGGGGAAAATTAACCCAAGATGAAGCTATCCATGCTAGGAGAAGACTTTCCATTGTGGCTGCTTTGGAGGCCTCCGTATTCCTACCCCAGGCTCTGTAAGCAAGCCCAGTTGTATTGGTTTCCCAGAGTGAATGCTGGTGGACTTTTTCTTTGTTTTGTCATTGGGACCTTATGAGGAAGGGGGTGGTGCTGTGGGATAATGCTCTTGTACACTGGTTTAATAAAACACTGATTGGCCAGTAGCCAAGCAGGAAGTATAGGTGGGGCGAGCAGACTAGGAGAATTCTGGGAAGAGGAAGGGCAGAGTCAGGAGTCGCCAGCCAGGCACAGAGGAAGCAAGATGAGAATGCTGTACTGAGAAAAGGTACAAAGCCACGTGGCTAAACATAGATAAGAATTATGGGTTAATTTAAGCGTGAGAGCTGGTCAGTAATAAGCCTGAGCTAATGGCTGAGCAGTTATAAATACTATTAAGTCTCTGAGTGACTATTGTATAAGTGGGCCACAGGACTGCAGGGGTCTGGCGGGACTGGAGAAACTTTCAGACTACAAGGTGGAGATTGTTCTCATCTCTCCAGAGAAGAAGCCTCACAGCTTATGAGCATGCAGAAGTCTCTGCAGATCAGGTGTTTGTTCTATGGTTGATTAGATGGTTCAGTGGGTAAAAGCCTTAGCCACACAAGATGGATGACCTGAGTTTGATTCCTGGAACTCATGTGAGAAAGCTGGATGTGGTGGATTGCATCTGTAATCCCAGCACTCCCCTGGTGAGACAGGAGGCAGAGACAGGAAAATGGCCCTGAATCTAATGGGCCAGCTAGCCTGGAGTAGCAGAGATAAGAGAGATCCTGCCTCAAAAACAAGCAGGAAGAGAAGAACTAACTCTGCAAAGTTGTCTCACTTCCACACACATACTGTGGCACCCTACCCCTCCACCCCACACACATATCAGACACCTCCACGCAAGCTCAAACGAAAACCAGACACAGGGCCCACTGGAAAGGACCTACCAAAGTTACACACCCCTAAGGTTGTGAGTGCCACCTCAATTCCCTCCAAACATTTCCCCTTAGGATAAAAAGAAGGGCCTCCCAGAGCCTTATTCCAAAGTGAATCATGGGTGAATGAAAAAGTGTTTCATAAATCTAAAATAAATATTAATTAATTCCATTGTATTTCAAGCAAACTGGTTTGAGGCAAGTCATTTTGCTTGTTTGGGACTAATTCTATTTGATTAATGAACAAGCGGTTATGTCAGAACTAGAAGCCAATTGATGTTTTATAGCATTGTGTATTGATGAGGTCTTTCATTATTCCTTACTCATATAAGGATGGTGTGTACTGCTTTCGGTGTCTGGAAAATATAGACAAATGAGGTTCAGGGAAATGCAATGCTTTCTAATATTAAGTAACTGACTACATTTTAAATAAATGAGTCAGCGTTTAAACTAGTTTTGTGTGTGTGTGTGTGTGTGTGTGTGTGTGTGTGTGTGTGTGTGGTATAGAATATATGTGTGTGTGTCCATTTGTGATAGTTGTTAGTGGGTGTATTGGTTATCTTTCATTGTCAACTTGACACAACCTAGAGTCACCTGGGAAGAGGGAAACTCAATTGAGGAATTGCTTAGGCCAGACTGGCCCATGGCTATGTCTTGATTGATGGTGGATGGTGGAAAAACCCAGCCAACTGTTGCCAGCACTGTCCCATTCCTAGGTAGGTGGGCCTCTGCAGCGTAAGAAAGCTAGCTAAGCATGACTTGGTGAGTGAGCCAGAGGGGGAAAGGAGTATGCCTCCGTGGTTCCTGCCTCCAGCTTCTTGTCCTAACTTCCTTCAGTGATGGATGGTGACCCAGACATGAAGATGAGGTAAATCCTTTTATTCCTCCAAGTGGCTTTTGGTCATGGTGTTTATCACAATAACAGAAAAGGCAAATTACAATGATGGGGGCAGATGCACGTGAGTGCACATGCATTGTGTATGTATGTGTGAGAGTGCATTCCTGCACATGTGTGCTTACATATGCACACGCTCATAGAGGTCAGCTTGAGGTATCTTCTTCAATAACTTCCCACTTTATTTTATTTATTTTTGAGATGACTGGGTCTCTCACAGAACTTGAAGTCCAATAATCAGGCCCAGGTAGCCCAAGAGCTTACAGAGATCTGCCTGTTTCTGCCTTCTCCCAACAGTGCTGGGGTTAAAGGCAAGAGCCATGATGGTAGGCTTTTTATATGTGTTCCGGGAATCCAAACTCAAGTCCTTATGATTATGTGGCAGGCAATTTACCCACGGAGCAATCTTCCCCATCCCCAGATTTTTCTTTTTTGACAGACATTTAAAAATTAAAAAAAAAATTTTTTTAGGTAGCCTAGGCTAGTTTCAAACTTATGATCTTTCTGTGGGTGTCCTGTATGTGCTTGATTAAAGGTGTAGGCCTATAATAACGCCTATGCTCTATTTAACATAAATATTTTGTGTGTGTTTGTGCATATGTGGGTACCCATAGGGTCTGGAAGAGGGTGTTGGATCCCTGGAGCTGGAACTACAGGTAGCTGTGAGCTGCCTTCCCAATGTTGGTTCTGGGAACTGGACTTGGGTCCTCTGTAAAGAGCAGTATGTATGCATTTTTCATCACTGAGCAATCTCTCCAGCACCAGCTCGAAAGCTCTTGTTTTGTCTTTAAATACTTACTCAGTATTGGTAAAATCCATCAGATACCCAAAGTAAATCCAGTCCTCTTGCATTGTTGATTGGGATGATCCTAAAATGTCCCTGTGCTGTCAGGTACAGTAGCGATGTGGGGGACCGTGATGACTCTTATTGGTTTGGGGACTAGCTCAGCTTTAGTGGAATATGTATCACAGGCTCCAGGAAGAATTTCTCATTGCCAAGTTATGTATAGTAGATATACAGCTCACAGAGAGCTATGGTCTGAATCTCAAATGCTCTCCAAGGGTCTATGTGTTAAAGGTGTTATCCCAACCTCTGGCACTAGTTGGATGGGATGGAACCTTTAAGAGGTAGGGCATAGGGCTGGCAACATGGCTTAATGGGTAAGTGAACTTTTTGCAAACCTGGAAGACCCGAGTTTGATCTGTGGGACCCACATGGTGAAGGAGAGAATGGGTTCCTCCACATTGTCTCCTGACTTCCACATCTGCACCACAGCATAGGAGGGCCTCTCTCTCTCTCTTCACACCAAATAAAATAAAAAAATGCAATGATTTTTTTTGGAAGAGGTGGGGCTTAGTGGAAGGAAGTTATCTCATTGTGGGTGTACCCTTAGAGGTGATATTGGAACCTGGCCCCTTCCCTTCTTGCTTCCTGGCCATCATGAGGTGAGCTGCTTTGTACACCATACACTCCTGCTGGGGTGTTCTGCCTTTTTATTGGCCTGAATCAATAGGGATTAGTGGTCATAGACTGAAGCTTCTGAAACCAGGTGGTGTCAGAGACCAAGCATCGACCATGGAAAAGTACTAGCTAAGCCAGAGAACAAGCCCCTACCCTAAACCAAAGATAAAGAACAGGTCAGGCAGGTCAGGTAGCATAGCAACAGAACAATGGGCCCTGACCAGTGACCTTACCACCTAGCAGCCTCACAACTTGCATGACTTGCACGTAGCCCTTCACCTGCACGTCCCCCTTCACCTGCACGTACTGCACGTCGTGCACCCCTCCCCTCCTTCCTGGCCCCTCTCATGCTATATAAGCCCTGCTGAGGAGAATAAAATTGGCAGCTTGATCAGAACACACTGTCTTGCTGTCTTCTCTCGTGTCTCCCCCATCCCTCTCATTCTCTCCCGCAGGTGGGTCGCCCCTGTTGACACCCCACTGGCCGGGGCAAGGTGGTATGGACACAGACACACACACACACACATACACACACACACATACACACACACACACACACACACACACACACACACACACACACACACGAATGTATGGCTTTTTTTCTTACTACTTTGCCTGCATAGGCCTTCAAATCCTTTTTGGTTGCCAATGTCTCCAAGATATTTTCTGGCATCTGCTTCCAAGATGGCATCTAATTATCTGGTTATAAAATATCACTCAATATCTGATTCCCCAAATGGCCCCCAGTGTTGGATTCCAAAATGGTGCCTTGTATCTGATTCCAAAATGGCTCTCAGTGTTTGAATCCAAAATGGCTGTTCTAGTTTGGTTATGTTGCTATGATAAAACACTGACACAAAGCAACTTGGGAGGGTTTATTTGGTTTACCCTTCCATGTTACAGTCCATCACTGAGGGCAGAAATTCAAGCAGGTTCCTGGAGGCAGGAACTGAAGCAGGGACCATGAAGGAATGCTGCTTACTGGCT